>NW_020799133.1:840290-845580 GCF_003259725.1 Athene cunicularia | reverse complement strand
GGCTGGACGGGAGCCCCGCGGGTGCCGGGGTGTGGCGGCGGGCGCTCGCTTCCCGTCCCTGCGGCGTCGTGGGGAGCGGGACGATGCGCCCCGCGCTCGCAGCCTCGCCCGCTGCTCTTGGGCGGCGTGCCGGGGAGGAGGGCTTGGTGGGAAATGCCTCCGAGATCGGTTCCCGGCGCTGCCCCTGTGGATGCCGCTGCGCAGACGGCAGGAATAACGGGCAGGCGGGGAGGGACGGAGCCTCGCTGCTCCTGGGGAAGCGACTGAGCATCGTCCCTGCCGGTCTGCGGGTGGGGAGCACGGCCCGGAGCAGGGATGGAGCCCGCAAGAGAGATCCGTCCCTGGGAGCAGCCTCCGTCTCGGTTGCAGCTGAGGGTGGATTATTCCTGCTTGGCACACAGGTTTATTTTATTTTCCCTGTGAAAAAGAAAGCCCGTATTTGAAATACCTTCAAAAATGCAGATAGCAGGGCAAACTGCACTGACCTCTGCGTATAATAGAGGAATAACAGTAACTGCATTCATTCTTATCTGGAGCAGTGTGAAATGTGGAGAAGAAGGAAGAAAAAAGTCAGTGCTGAAGCTGGAGCCTGGCTTTTAGCACATATTAAACCATTTGTGTTTTGCTCCCCTGCTGAGCCTGAGCACAGAGGGTCGCTCCAGCCCTAAATGCGGGGAGAAGCCGTCGTGGGCAGGCAATGCCCGGGGGGGGCTGGGGCTGCCTGGCCCCCGACAGACGCTTTCCTTCGAGCTGCTGCTCTCGGTGGCAGAGTCTTCCCAACCGGTGGGATTTTCAGGGCCAAGTGGCTCTCGGAGGTCCTTGCTTGGTGTCTGTGCCCCGTGGCCTGTCCGGCCGTCGGCTCCCGAGCACGCCCCGTCCCATCGCTCTGCTGCTGCGCGGCTCCCGGGGTCGGTGCCGGGACTTGGCGTCCACGGGGCCCTGCCCTGCTGCCGCGGGAGCTGGGCTAGTCCAGCCAGAGCGACGCTTGCCACTTCCCCACCCGAGATCCCCGTTGCTTTCCTGGTCCGTATATTGAACCGTACATCATCTGCCCATTAAAGCGTAATCTCCAGGTTCCGCCGGCTCTGAGCAAACAAGGTTACGCGGGCTGCTCGCGTTCGCAGGATCAATATCGCACCGAGCCGGCTGCAGCCGTCTGGGAGGAGCCGGCGCTAAATCCTCATTTCCGCGAGGCAGGCGGAGGGGTGTCCCACCTGCGGGAGCGGGGAGCGCTGGGAGCACTGGGAGCACTGGGTTTTCTGTCAGTGGGTGAGGCACAAGCAACTTGAGAGATGGGGCTGCTTTGGCTGCCGCAGGGCTGAGCGCACGCAGCGTCTGGGTGACACTCGGCGCGTTGGGGTTGTGGCGCAGGCAGGTGAACGGGGGTGCAGGGAGGTGAAGGCCGTGGGTTCTTACGAGGTCTCTGGTGTTTCTTGATGCTTCCAAGACTTTGGAGGGTCTCAAACCCACCATAGTCCTCCAGAGGAAGGACTTGAATCAGTAGAAATAATCTTTCAGGTGGTAAGGAAATAAATGTGCCCCGAGCACAAGCAACTGGTTGAGGTTTCTCCCGGACGGGGTGGCCCGTGGGGCGGGAGCAGCGTTTCTCGGGAGCACGGAGGCTCTGTCCCCGCTGGGGGCCGCGGCGCAGCCCCCCCGCAGTGGAGACGTTCGTGCTTGCCGTGTTTGCCGGCGGCGGAGCTCGGCGCAGCGCGTAGCCTGGCCGGTTGCCAGGCTCTGTGGCGTGTCAATGCCTGTCTTCTCCGATGTGTGACTCGGGCCTCGGTCGGCCCCTGGGAACCCCCCCCGGGAACAGCACTGGGCATGGCTGGGCTCGTGCCCAAGGCTGTCCCTAAGCCTCCGCCAAAAACTCTGGGCTTCAGAAACGAATGGAAAGGGGGCCCTCGTCCTTCAGCCCCCTGCCTAGCAGGACGGTGATTTTAGGGGCTTGGGGGAAGTTGGCTTTCCTTCCCTTCTTTAAAAAAAAAAAAAATAAAAAAATCACATTTCGCTGTCAGTGCTGTTGGGTGCTTGGTTTTGCAGCGCCACAGCCCTCTGGGGTGACCCTGCGTCCCCTGTGAGTCGGGGTGCGCGGGGCGTCCCCGGGCTGCCGGCTCTCCTGGCTGAGGCAGGCAGCGGGGCTCGGCGCTGCAGGCAGCGTGCTGCCCACCGGTGCTGGCACCGCAGGCGTTATCACGGAGAGACGCCGCCGCAGTACCCCAACCACCGTCCTCATGGGCACAGTCACTGGTTTTGATTTGACAGGATTCATGGGAAAGTACTTTAAATAATACATGAAGTTTCCGTGCAGTTCAAGGCTCGTGTGCTCGTTTAACAGCAGCTGCGATGTGTTATCGTCTGATAAACATGCTTGTTATATATTATGTATATCGCATCCTGATGCCAGATTCACGGGGAGGTTTCGCCGGTCATACAGCTGGGCTGTTTGCTGTGCATGAGGATGAGGTTGCGTTAGCATCCCTGATGTAAACACTGCCGGGAAGCTCCGCTCAAAGCCGCCCTGGCGCGGAGCGTCTAATCGCTACATCTCTAATTACCGACGAGGGGAAATCGATAGGGAAGATTTCGAAGTGTCTTAAGATATCCCGAATTCCCTCCTTCTCCTGGTGCGGCTCGGGAGGCTCGGTGGAGCCCCGTGTCCCTCCCGCTGGGCAGCTCAGCCCGGAGGGCACCTGGCCCTCTGCTTCCTGCCAACAGAGCCCTCCGCCTGGTGCTCTGGCTCCTTCAGCGGCCTCTCGGGGCTCTTGGCTAGAGAAGGCCCAGGCCTGGGGGCCCCGCACGCCCCGCAGAGCCCCTCGGTCCGCGCCGACCGGGCCGGTGTGACGCGCGTGTGCGGGAGTTCTGGAAACAGCTCCCGTGCGTGCGCCGGGAAGGGGACTGGGGTGTTTCAGGGGCACTGAGAAACCTAGATTGCAGGCAGATGGAAAAAGGGAACTAATTAAAAATAAACAAGCATACGAGTTTGTCCGTTTTTATAAAGGTTATGGGTATTCTGAGAATGACGCCTGCCAGCTGCGGGCGGGGGACTTGGGGCTCTTGGATGGAGAACAGCAGGGCTGGTGGCCGCGAGGAGCACAAGCCGTGCTCGGACCGGGCCTCCCAGTGCTGCAGGTGCCGGAGCGCCGGGACAGCGGCGTCCCTGGGAAGGGCCTTGGAAAGGCTCCCGGACCTTTGGGGGGATCAGCTCGTGGCCTGAGGCATGAAATCTGCTTATCCCGGGGCTGGGGGCTGCCCGCCCCCCCGCGCTGGGCACCGCAGGGCACCCGTCCGGCACCAGCGGGATGGGGACAGGGAGGAGGAAACTCGTTCGGGTTTGTTTTCCTCTGGGGCTTTTCAGAACAGGGGAGGAAACATTTCCTACATCCAGCAGTGAATATTCAGGGCTCAGATTGAATCTCCCTTCTATTCACATGCTGATGAGGTCCTTGCATCCCTTTCCAGGAGCCGTTGTTTGAGCTTCCCAAGCCCTTCCTCCGTCTAGAAAAACCTCCTAGAGGCTGGAGGCGGCCTCGGCAGCCTCCCTGCCCAGCCCCCAGGTCGTGGGCTGGATCGCGGGGGGTCAGTGCCCCCCGCCCTGCTGCCCCCCATCGCTTTGGGCTGCAGTGCTTTCCGCCAGTGGGGCGTTTCTGCTTTGGGGGAGCAAGCCAGCTCCTTAATGAGAGACAAGCCTTGGCCCTTACCTTGCCAGGCAGCTAATTGAGGCGTGCGAGCCGCTCTCCTGTGAGGCAGTCGCCGGGAGTTTGTCTAAAGCAATTGCTGAGCACCTGCCGGATCAAAGGGCCGGGGCTCTTCAGCCTGCCAGTGCCCTCGCTGCTGACAGCGCCTTCCTCCCGCTTCCCTGAGTGACTGGTTGACAAAATAAATCTGTGGGAGAAGGAGGCATTTCTGATCTGCTGTCATCTTCCCCAAATGCTCCTGATGCATTTTCTTTCCTCATTACATGCGAGATGTCAAGTCCTCACCTGCGAGAGCGCAACTCGACATCTCTCCAGCACACCAGCCTCCCCCTGAAAGGATTCAATCTCCGGCTGACAGCGTCCTGGCAGAGGTGCTGCCTTGGGGCGCTGCCACCCACGGCCCCGGGCTCTGCCTCCCAGCTGGGCACCCCTCAGGGCACCTTCCACCCCGGGCTGGGCACCCCTGCCCTGCGCCCCACCGCCTCGATGGGGAGCACCCGCCTTCGGTTGGCTGGGGAGCTGCTTTGGGCCAGGAATCAGGTTGTCAGCTTGCTCATCCCTCTGGGAGCCCGGCCTTTCCTGGGCCCGGCACCTTTTTGGTGGTCCTGGAGGTGCCGAGCGGGTCTGAGCACGTACCCAAGCGGGGACATGTAGCCCCATCCCTGGGGATGCTTCTCCAGGCGCCTCACGCCGCGGGCCCAGACCTCCGACAGGGAAGGAGCCGGGGCTTGGGGAAGGGCGGCTGAGCTGATTCACCTCCAGCATGCCTTTGTGGAGGAGAAGGAGCAATTAGCAGTCTGATAGCAAGATTAATAGCAGATGCTCATAATTAACTCACTATGCATGTAAGCAGCTATTGTCTCCATTTTATCCTGCGTAGATTGATATTCAGGAGTGACTCATTTTATAGACAGAACCTATTTTGCCTGCAGAGCGCAGTCACCAGAATGGAAATTGCAATTAGAGTTGGCCGTGTCCCTGCCAAAAGCTGCGTGAGGGGAAGGCGCTGGGGTGGGACAGGCACCCCTTGCCTGCCGGGAGCGGGGCCGCGGGGGCTGCTGCCGCTCCCCCCGCAGCGCCCTGGGCTGGGCGCTCCCCCCGCGCCCCCAGCTCAGGGCGAGGTTTATTACCGCAGAGCTGCGGCTGGGCTGTCCCCGGCTTTTGCAAAGGAGAGGTGAAAAATGGCTGAGGAAACTGGAGAGTGGCCAAAACCCGCGGAGAGTTGCAAAGAGAAGCAGAACAAAGCGAGGTCAAGCACTGCGGCGCGCTCCGGCCAGCAAAGCCTCGCTTCTTGCCTACAAATACCCCCTGGGCCAGCCCCTGCCTTGCTGCTGGGAGCCCGCAGGGACCAGGGGCTTCGTTTGTGCCCCCCGAGGAGGGTGTGTGGGGGCTGCACCCGCACCCTGGCAGAGGCAAGCACAGCGTCCTTGCGCCTGGCGCGGGTTTCCGAGGGGGGAGCGCGCTGGGGTGCTCGTGGGGAGAAATGCAGCACGTTTCTCACGGGGGTGTGGGATGGCCAGCAGCTGGAGCCACGGGTGTCGCCGCGGCGGGCGTCGATCCGAGGGGACTCGTGTCCTGGCGAGGGCGGAGCG
>NW_020799133.1:836712-840240 GCF_003259725.1 Athene cunicularia | reverse complement strand
TCTGCTCCTCCATCCTCGCACTGGCTCGTGTTGCCTCCTAACAGACCGCGAAGGCACAGGCATATGGTAATGCATATTTAACTGGTATTTACATTCAACATTGTCTCTCTGTAGCTCTGTTTCCCTTCCCAAATGCTCTAATTCCTCCAGGCTGCCGGCTGGTGCAGCTGGGGAGGCGCAGGGGAAGGCAGAGCCCTTGGGGGGGTCGGAGGGGCTGCACTGGGGTGACGCTGCCCGCGTGCTCCTGCCCAGCATCCCCCCGGCAGCGCCGAGGGAGCAGCTTCCTCTCCCGGGAGCCGGACCACAGGGACCTGCCCGCTCTGGGCGCCCGCTCCCGGGCTGGGGGCTCAAGCCTCTCCCCGAAGAGAAAGCAACCCCCCCGCCGAGGTGCCGCGCAGGGTGGGACGGCGGCTGTTTCCAGGCAAGGTGCACGCGAAGGCCGCGATGGGCTCCGCAAAGGGCCGAGGCGCGAGGCGCCCGGTGTGCCGCCCCGGCCAGGCTTCCCCCGGGGCTCCCCCCAGCCCGGCTCTGCTACGCCCCGAAAGCGCTCCCCGTCCCCTCTGCCAGCGCCCCCCTGCTCGGGGGAGCAGATCGCCCAGGGGGGAGCCTCTGCCGGGGCCGGACGCGGTGCCGTGTCTCTTGATGGCTCTTACCGATGGCTGAGAAATGCGAAAACCAATTAAGAACAGAGGGGAACTGTTAAGGCAAAAAAATAAATAGCTCCTGTTCCAATTGACTCAGCTCCTTAATCCTGGTGCTCGGGAGCTATCGTTATTCCAACCATACCGGCATAATAATTAAACATAATTACTTGTATGTTCTGGGCTGGTGACTATCTATACCTAACGCTCCTAATGAAATTTCTATTAAGAAACACACTGACTGTTTAATAAAGAACAATGCCTCGCCGTCTGGTCGTCGGAAGGGCCCCGCCAGGATTGGGGCACCCGGTGGGGAGGGAGCGGGGCCGCACGGCGCCGTGTGCCGGCAGAGCATCCCCAGTGCCGTCCTTGGGCCGTCCCGTGCCCCCGCAGGTGCTGCCGGGGGGGGGCAAAGCCTGGGGCAGAGCCTGGCCCCCGCATCCGCCCCATCCCCGGGGGCTCCACCTGCCCTCGGCCCTGTCCCGACCCTAAAACACGCCGGGAACCGCATCAGTGTTAAAAAGCAAATGATTATTTCAGTAATGAGGGCGTCATCGGAGCTCCGGAGAGAGAATCACCTGTTTAGCTCAGAACCTTTTCCTTGAGAATTAATCCTAATTTAGGATCCAATTATAAACATGGAGGGTGATATAATGGCCTGAAACATTAGTCAAGGCAAATTCCATAATTGATGACTGCTAATATGAAACAGTTTGGAAATGAGGACGCATTTTGTTTTTCAATCCTACCTCCTCCCCCTCCTCTGAGGAATCTGCCAGCTTCGGGAGCACTTCAAGAGAACAAAGACCCTTTGAAAGCTCCTTTTTTCCCCCCTTTCAATGCTTATCTGAAAGGACATCTTTTTCCCCTTAGTTGCTGTAATCATGAAAGCACAGGTGACAAACTGCTTCGTACCAGGCATCATCAATTCAGTTTTATAAATATATCTCTGTGTGTGTGTGTGTGCGCGTATAGAAGAGGCAGGAGCAGCATTGATCCCCATCGGCTCACCGGGGGGCGGAAAAAGCAAGCCAACAAACTTTAAGGCACAACTTTAAGGCGGGTGTCCCCCATGGCGGAGATGCCACGCGGGGGCTCGGTGGCGGCGAGCCGCGGTGGCCCGGGGGCCGCTGTGATGCTCTTCGCGGTGGCCGGGGTGTGAGGGGCACGTCATCACCTCCTCGGCCACCAGCAACGCTCTGCAGACGCGCTGCGGGCGGGTTTTTCTGGGCTCGTGAATAATTTCATCTCTGCCTTGTGCTTCCTGTTACCGTGGGAGAGGTAACTTTGAGTGTGGCAGCTCAGAGGTGCCCCGGTGTAATGTCACTGGGCGGCCGAGGGAGGTGGCTCCGAGCTTTCCTCAGCGATATGCTGGTTTTCTGCCTGGCCTGGTTCACGCTGGCGGGCTGCAGCGCGGGGACGCTCGGCTCTTGCTTGGCCCTGGGGGTTTGCCGACCCCCCCGGTCCACAACTGCGGGTACACGAGGGCCGTAAAACCCCACTTGGGATGTTGCTCGCAGCCCCGAGCTTGTGCCCGTTGGCGGACACGTCAGCATGGAAACACAACACCTGTAAAAGACGTTCTGCGCGTGGGGCTGGGTGACGCGTCTGCAGTCCAGGAGTTGGAGGGAGAAGTGGGGGGCAGTGGGGATGCGCGCGGGGCCCCTCCACAGCCGCGTGGAGCCCTTCCTCCCCGCCACTGGGAATAAGCAGCGACTTCATAAACATCAAACGAGGCTCGGAAGCCTGGAGCTGCTGCCTCTGCCGGAGCAGCCGTCCTGGGGAGACGCCTGCCTTCTGCCTGTCCCTGCCCGCGGTTCAGGTGGGACAGGCGGGTGTCACCGCGCCAGGTGAGTGGCCGCGTGCCCTGGCCATGGCCGGCATCCCCCGGCCGGGCAGCCTCTGCGCGGTGGCGGCCGGCGCCCTCCGGGTCTCGGCGATGCCTCGGCACCGCTCTGGTTTCCAAGGTGACTATCTCCTTCCCCAGCCTTTGAACTCCGAGGTGATTTCTTGTCTCTGAACACCACGGCGGGTCCGCCGGCGGTTCTCCACGCCGTGCCGAGATGGCTCTGCTGCCCGGGATGCGTTTCTCAGTCTGATCAACAAAGTGTTTTGGTCAGATAAGGCTGACTCGGATTGTCACACGCTTAAATAAATAAATAGCTGTGTCTCCGTAACAAACGTGCTCAGCGGCGCTGAGAAAGCTCCTGTTTTTTTTTCTGCCCGGTGTTTTCCTCCTCCAGCTCAGCCCCAGGTGGGCAGAGCGAAGACTGAAATCAAATAAAGGCCCTCGGCGAGGCGGGGACTCGGCAAGCGGACGGGGAAACGCCACCGTGGCAGCGATGGACGGATCAGGAAGGCAACAGCCTTGCCTGGATTCAGAGGCCAAGAACCGCGGGCAGGGACAGGCAGAAGGCAGGCGTCTCCCCAGGACGGCTGCTCCGGCAGAGGCAGCAGCTCCAGGCTTCCGAGCCTCGTTTGATGTTTATGAAGTCGCTGCTTATTCCCAGTGGCGGGGAGGAAGGGCTCCACGCGGCTGTGGAGGGGCCCCGCGCGCATCCCCACTGCCCCCCACTTCTCCCTCCAACTCCTGGACTGCAGACGCGTCACCCAGCCCCACACGCAGAACGTCTTTTACAGGTGTTGTGTTTCCATGCTGACGTGTCCGCCAACGGGCACAAGCTCGGGGCTGCGAGCAACATCCCAAGTGGGGTTTTACGGCCCTCGTGTACCCGCAGTTGTGGACCGGGGGGGTCGGCAAACCCCCAGGGCCAAGCAAGAGCCGAGCGTCCCCGCGCTGCAGCCCGCCAGCGTGAACCAGGCCAGGCAGAAAACCAGCATATCGCTGAGGAAAGCTCGGAGCCACCTCCCTCGGCCGCCCAGTGAC
>NW_020799133.1:830994-836662 GCF_003259725.1 Athene cunicularia | reverse complement strand
CAGGGCACAGGCAGGGCCAGGCTGGGTGCAGGCAGGGCGCAGGCAGGGCCAGGCTGGGTGCGGCAGCCGCAGGGAAGCCCGGCAGCGCGGCAGGGATGGCTGCGTGTGTCGAGGTTTCTCCTTCCCCGCCGTGACGTCCCTCTGTAAGCAGGTTTCGAAGGCAGCTCTCCCCCTTCCCCTGCTTTAGGTAGGTTTATACGAAACTTTAATTATAGTAGCGCCGTTTAGAAAGGATCCTTACACCTCCTGAACAAACAGCGGTCACAAGCGCGACACAAGCGCGCTGTGAAATATCAGGGTGACAAAATCCTGCCGGCGCTATCCGTGGCGTGTCAGCCCACCTCGCGCCGTGTAACACCTCAATTTGTGAGGAAGATCGCGTGCCATGCCCTATGATAAATGTTTAGATGAGGCGTTCAGACGAGTCAGATGTTGAGGAAGGAACTGGTTTATCCGTCGGTAGCAAAACGTCCCGGCGCACCCGCTCGTAATCCTGCAGATGATCAAACCCAGCGCCCAAGCGCGGCGGATGGGGAGCGCCGGGGCCGGGCTTCAATTCCCGATTTGGGACAGCAAGGAAACGCTCTCGGGGACCGGCTTTTGGTGGCTTCTGGAAGGCCAATTCCCCTCTCACAGTTCTCCCCTGCAGCGTCACACCCCGAGGCCCAGCCAGCCCCTCGGTTTCTCGTGGTGCTTCTCCCCGCGGAGCTGCGATTGCTTCACAAAGGAGGATTTTACTCAAGGAGACCGAGGGATGAGGTGGGGAGCGAGTGGCCTGGGGTGGCTCCGGGAGCCGATTCTGCCTCTCCCGGAGGCTTTGCACGGTCCGTGCCCCGGCAGCGGCGCAGGGAGCCCCGGCACAGCCGGCGGCGCTGGCACCGGGCATGGCGGCGCGATGCAGCCAGCGGCGTTTGAGGACAATATGGCAAGTAATTGTGAAGCAGAGGAGAATAAATCTCCAGCGTTAGGGGTGGATGTAGAGCGCCGTAAAGCAAGGAACCAATATAACAGTCTACATAACACCATTAGTCTGGGACCGAGGCATTTGATATAGAACGAGAGATGGCATGAGCCAACAGGTCTCTACTTTATTTTTTTTCCCTGCGTTTAATACAGTGTTCTGGATGCCGCTTTCTATGCTCAATGTGTTTTATTGTTTTGCTCACCCTGAAAGAGGAACTGCTGGAGCTGTGATAAATGGGTGGCAACGTTGGGCTGGCTGTCGCCGTGGCTTCCCTGGGCAGTCTGACCCAGCAGAGCCGGTCCCTGCGCGGGGGGATGCGGGATGGCTCCCTGGGTCCACGCGGAGCAGGGTGGGAGGTGGCTGTGGCCCCCCCTCAGCAGCGGGACAGCACTTTACCTCCCGGCCTCTTCCTCCTGCTTGCCCTGAGCTCTGGCCGCCGTGGCACGGCGCTGGCCAGTGAGGCGAGCGCGGGCTGGGCCGGCGGTGGAGGTTCCATCGATGTGCCCGCGGCTGGGTCGCCCCGTTAGCCCCGAAAGCTGCCAGGCGGGTGCTGCTGGAAGCCAGAAGGGTGGCGAGTGGTCCTGGGGCATCCCCACCTCCACTCCCCTCTCGCCTGCCTCGGCGGGGACGGAGCCACGTCACCGAGGTGGGGTCTGGTCCCCGGGACGCGTCCGGCCTCAGCCACGGGTTCGGTGTCCCCGTAGCACAGAGCCAGCAGGGACGGGCAGGTCTGCAGAAGCGGCTCAACAAACCCTGTAAGAAGGAGCTGGGGAAGGAGCTACCGACTGAGAAAGCAATTTTGGAAGACAAATGTAATCTGTGGATCTGAATATCCACAAGTGAAATAGGGGGGAAGATAAAAGGAGCAAAAAGTCAGGGAATCCAAGCAGCGCTGGTTGCACTTCAAAGGGGAAGGGAGCTGGCTTAGAGATTTACCGCCAGTTGCGGCTGTGCCGGCGCGGAGCGGGGAGCCAGCATGGGAGAGAGCTGGGGATGCAGAGGAAAGGGAATTTTAAAAGCAGAATTTCAGACGCATGTTTCCCCCTGGGTGAAATTACACAGAGAAGTATTCTGGCAAAATACAAAAGGGACCGAGATGAAAGCGCAGCCCAGAATATACATTGCAAATGACATCTGTCCGGGAGGGATGGCGGAGCTCGCCCCGAACCGGGGGGGAGGGTGCGGGCTGGAGGTCCAAAGCCCGGATTTTCAGGCCTGGTTTGTTGGCTGGAGCGGGAGGGGGACCGGCAGCCTGTCACCTACGCGCAGGTCCTGCGGGGGAATGGCCCCCGAGACCCCCCGGCTGCGCATCGCTCGGATTGAGAGGGATGGACCAGGCTGGGCAAAGCGCCCCCAAACCAGCGGGGGCTGCTGGCGTGAATCCGCGGGTGCAGGAGGATTTGCCGCCTGCGAACTGGCTGAGAAGTGACACCGCGCTGGTGACACGGAGTCGGGGCGCGGGTACCTGGCTGCGAGGGGCAGGCGAGGCCCCGGCGACGCTCCCCGGCTGCGGACGGGGGCAGGAGAGCGGGGCCGGGGAGCAGCCCGGGGTGCGCCCGGGCGAGGGAGGGCTTGGCACGGAGCAGCCGGCGCGGGGGGAGTGGGAACAAAGGCACCCCGGGAGCCAGGGAAAGGTTGCCTTTGCTTGCGGCTGAAAGCGCTGGGCAATAATAATCAAGATTTATCGTTCGGCAATCACCATAGCAACATCAAAACACAAGTGGGAGAGAAATGCTTTCCTGCGGAGCCGGGAGGGCGGCCGCCCACCCGGGGGGGCTTCCCGCATCTCCTCCCTGCAGTGGCTCAGCCCAAAGCAGGAGCAGGCAGAGCCTGGCGGGAGGGAGAGCTGGGTCTAATGGGGAAGGAAGGAGCCCCTGAGCCGCCCCTGAGCCGTGGCCCGCTGCAGAAATACTGGGGACAAAGGTGCCTCCCGGCGTGGCCACATCCACAGCGCTCACTCCGTCCCCGTCCGAGGGTGCTGCCGCTCGGCTCAGCTGCTCCTCCGGCCACCGCTGTCCCTCGCCGCCTCCTTCCTGGGTGTCAGCCAACGGTGCGTGGAAAGAGGAAAATGCCGGATTTCTGCACCGGCTCAAGCCGCAGGTCACTGGTGTGGGGGGCAACTTGCGCTGCTCCGCACCGGCACCTCCCCGCTGCCGCTGGGCACCTCAGAAACGAGGAGCACTCTCCTGGCTGGCACGAGCTCCAGCCACGTCTCCTACCAGAGCTGCTCAGCCTCCAAAAATACGCTTTTAATAATCAAGCACTGTTTGTTTAGCATAAACCAACTCCCCTGCTAAATCGATGGGGAAGCAGAGCGCGGTGCCTGGTTCTGAGCCGCAGCTCGGGCTGCCTGGCGCGGTCTCCATGGAGCCGGGGAGGGCATCCATCCCCCTCCGCTCCTCCCCACCGGCCTCCTCCGGAGCCCGGGCCCAGGGCTGGCACCATCCCAGCCGCTCCCTTCGCCTTCGGGCGCAGCCTCGCGTTTGTGGGTGCGTACGGGGGAGTCGTGGAAAGCAGGCGCAGGTCTCCATCCCTCGGCCAAAGCGCTGGCGGTTCAAGGTGGAGAGTGGGCACGGAAAGAGCAGGGAGGTGACCAGTCCCCCAAAGGAAAGAGATGGGGAGCGGGGGTAGAAAGGCGGAGGGAGAATCGGTCTTGTGATTTACGGAGCTGGAGGGGGAGGGATGAAAGGAGGCATCTTCCGTGGGGTGCGGCACGCGCCAGGGGCAGCTGTGGGGCTGCTGGCTCCGGGACTCCCCTCCGCGCGGGGAAAGTTGAAAACCGCCGTCTCTAGGATGCGTCCGCTGCAAGGAATTGCAGCTGAGCGAAGGCAGGAGGGGTTTGCTTCCCAGAGGTGTCTGCCAGGAGATGCTCGGGCGCGGGGGGTGTCCTGGCATCCCCCCCCAAAGGGCGCTGGGTCGCAGCCACCCCCGCTCCGCACGGAGCCGCCCTGGGCCGGGGTCCCCCTCCGCGGGGAGCACGGACCCTCCGCAGAGGAGCCGTTCCTCTTGCCCCACGTAGGGGCTTATGGGGAGACGGGACCTGGGAGCACTTTCCGGGAGCAAAAGCTGAAAAAGCAGCTCCTGCCTTTGACGGGGCGGACGAGGCTGCGTGGTCTGGAGAGGAGCTGCGGACTGCCAGCTCCTCCGCTTGCTGATCCAGTGCCAGGCTGCAGGGGCTGAAGCAGCCTGTGGAGTTAGCAAAATCCTTTATTTTACATTTGATATCTTGTTCAGATCAATATGGATTCCTTGAGCAATTCGGGGGCTTGTAGTCTCCTGATTAGCTGTCCCTTTATCCAGTTAGATTTTTTTTTTCTTATCCAGAGTAATTGTTGTTCCCGGGAACATCTACGGCTGCACCGTGACCTTACCGGCAAGGGGACGCTGCTCCCCGAGAAATACAGCTCCCCACACCTGACCCCTCCCTGCCAGCCCCTCCGCATTATCTCCCTATAAATTGTTTCTGAAAGCTTTTGTTGACTTCCCAAGGTGAGACGGGGCAATCCGGAAGGCAAATATATAAATCTAAACCGCTGAAAGGCCCCGGCGGTGGCCACGGGGAGGAGGAGGAGGGGTGCTCGCTGTGGCCGCTCGCGGGTGCTGGTGGCCTGTCGTGTCCCTCTTCCCCCACGTACTTTGACGGGTGTTTCTATTGACCGGTGGCGGTGCGTCAGCGTGTTCACAGCCCCGGCGAGTTTGCATGAGATGCTCCAGCCCAAGATGAGTCAAATTGGAAAGAAATTGGTGGTTAAATCTCTAGATGTGGCCGTGATGAATGAGGGAGGCGAAGGGGACGCGGGGAGGTTGCTTCTTGCTTGCAAATGTGTTGGTGTTGCCCTCGGCGTCGCCATTTGCCGGAGCAGGAGCTTGGTGTCGCGAGTCGCCTCTGCCCCGCTGGGACTTCGTCCCTCCCCGCTCCCGCCCTTCTGACGGGATCGCTCGTTTTCCCCTAATGAGTTCATGGGAACAAACACGGGGCTGACAATAAAGGAGAGATTTCCTGGGTCAGGCTCAGCACCAGTCGCTCAAACGCCGCCTGACACTGGCACAGGCTGTACCTGGAAAACAAACAGCTCTATTAAATTCAGTGCATGTGTGAACCGCTGCGGAGAGGCTGTCTCCATGGAGCACCTGCCTGCTCCTCCTCTTTGTCTTTACCGGAAAAATCAGAGCCACAGGTTTTTTTCTGTGGGATGCCCGACTCCAGCTTAGTGTCCTTCTGCAGAAATCACACGGAGATGCAGCTGGGCAGCTTTTCCCAGAATAAACGAGAAGCCAGGGACAGGGACGAGGTGTACCCTTCAAAGCAGCTGGTGACTAAAGCTGGGAGACTGGGTGTTTTTCCTGACACCTGGCAAATTAGCTCCCCACTGACACTGGGAAGGACCAGCGCTGCTGAGCAGTTGAGACTGAATTTGGCAAATAGCTTTGGCCAAGATGCTGTGGAGAAAAAAAATTACCAAACCCACCCAGTGCTTCATTTCCAGAGTGAACCTGATTGCCTTTGGGTTCTGACACGGCGCCAGTGTGATCCTGCAGTTCCAACACCCGGGGTGGGAGGGATCGTAGAACGGTTGGGTTGGGAGGGACCTTAAAGCCCCTCCAGTGCCCCCCCCTGCCCCGGGCAGGGCCACCTGCCACCAGCCCAGGTTGCCCACAGCCCCGTCCAACCCGGCCTTGAACCCTTCCAGGGAGGGGGCAGCC
>NW_020799133.1:822357-830944 GCF_003259725.1 Athene cunicularia | reverse complement strand
CATCCTCATCCTCATCCTCATCCTCATCCTCAACCTCATCCTCATCCTCATCCTCATCCTCAACCTCATCCTCATCCTCATCCTCATCCTCATCCTCATCCTCAACCTCATCCTCATCCTCAACGTCATCCTCATCCTCATCCTCACCTCCGTGCCAGGTTCTCCCACGTGTCTCGCGTCACCAGTTTCCAGCGCTGGCGGGGGTGCAGCGCTGGGCACCCGTGTCACCCCTGGGCGCAGGGCACCCCTGTGCATGCCAGCGAGGTGAGAGCTGAGCTGCGGGCGGAGGAGCCTCTCGGGGCCCCACCCCAGGGGGAAAGGGAGGTTCCCGTCTCGTAAGGAGGCTGAAACTTCTCCCTTGGCCCTCCTGGGCAGCCTCAGGTTTGTGGCAGAAAGGGCAGAAAATAGATGTGCTTTGTGTAGTACAGTGTTCCGAAAAACAGGCAAATTCCGACCCACGCCTACAATTATTTTATTATGCGGCACTAATGAAAAATACACTTGAATGTCTAAAAAAAGGGCCAAGGATAAAGAGTTTCTTAATGAAATAAATCACTTTAAATGAAGCAATTATCCCCCTAATTTTGTTCTTTAAAGCACCAGCTGGCCAAAGGTGCTTCAGCCGCGTGTTTGGGACCTGCTGGGTGGGTGCCGCGGGCAGCGCGGGTCCCCACGCCGGCTGTGGGGTGGCAGGGCCGCGGCTCAGCCCACAGCAGGGTCGTTCCTGCGGATCACGGCTGGGCTTGTGGGGGGCCGCGCGTGACGCTGGGGGGGGACGTGCTGCCTCTTCTCCTCCTTTGGGTAATTCGAGAGCTGTGACTGTTACGGGGGCTTGCACGGGGGTGACAGGGGTCGCCCTTCCTGGGGGGAATTGGGCAGCACAGGCAGACGCCCCGCGAGCAAACCGTGTGCTTTGGCATCTTCAGCAAAGCTGCCCGGGGGAAATGAGGGGGATGCCGTGGGGCTCTGCCGCCATCCCCCGGAGACGGGCCATGCCCGGGCAGCGATGGCTTAAGCAAGCAGGTGAGATGCGTCCAGCTCCGTCTCCCAAGTCAGCCCCTCACTGAAGGGCGAGCGGCGTTTGGGCGCGAGGGCTGCAGAGCCCGTCCTGCTGCTTTCCTGAGACCTCAAGGCGCTCTCGCCCCTCTGCCGCGGGCAAGGGCCGTGCTGGTGGCAGCGCCCTGGGCGGAGCTGGGGTGCAGGGTGAGGGACCCGGGGTACAGGATGTGGGACCCGGGTCCCTCCGCCTGGTTCTGGTCCTTGGTGACGGCTCGTGCCGAAGCGTCAGCCGGCGGAGCCTCTTCCCGCAGCGGTGCCGGCAGCTGATGCAAGCAGGGCAGGGAGGGGGAGAGGCGATAATTAAATAAATTAACTAAATAAATAACTGGGCTCTTCAAGGGGGAGATCAGGGCTGTAAATTAGGGAAAGATTATCTTCTGATCCCAGGAACTGAGTTTCATAAATATTAACAGCTCACCCCGCCCGGGGTGGGGGAACAGCTCAGCAGAGGAAGCGAGGGGCCGGGCGTGGGGTTCGAGCTCCCACCCAGGCCCTGTGTAACTCCCCGCGGAGGTGCCCCCCCGTGAGAAGCCGCCCGGTCCCTCTGCGGGGTCTCAGCCGCCCCCAGGAGTAGCAAACGGTGAGCACTTGGTCTCACTCCTTCCTCCTCTTCCTCCTCCTCCTCCTGCTCCCCGCCTGTGGGTCTGTGTCCCTGGAGGCGCCGGGTCGGGGTGTTGACCCTCGGGTTGGTGTTTGCAGCAGATGGGGTGTCAGGGGGGGTGATAATGGGTGGCTTATACCCACGTGTCGACTTTCTGGTCTGCTGAAAGGCCTTTTGCTCCGCTGCAGGCTCTGCTCTCCTGGAGCAGATTTGGTTTCCTGTAGGAAAACCAAACATTTTCCTGCAACTTCCTAAACGTTTCCTGCATGGTCCCATTTTTCCCTGTCCCTGCGCTCCTGCTCAACCCGCCCGGGTGCCTCGGCCGGCCGAGCCGCGGGGCAGATCCAGGGCCGACATTTGTTCCCGTTTTCCCTGCCCACCCCAGGGTGATGCAGGGACGTTGGGATAGATCCACCTCGTCCCCCTCCAGGACGCCACGGACGACATCGACACGGTCTCCCTTGTGCGGTCACGCTGCTGCAGGGGTGGGGGTCCCCGTGCCACCCGCGTCCCCTCCCCGTGCCACCCGCGTCCCCTCCCCGTCCCAGCTCTCCCAGCAGCACAAACACCAGCAAGGCAGCACCCAGCCCCGTCCCCCTGCCCCTTCCACCCTTCTGTGCTTTATTTGTTAAATATCCTGTAATTATATAGAAATAAAAGGCTCCTACAGATTAGTGGGTAATTATACTTAATAGGAACAAAACGAATATTCCTGGTTAACCATTTGGGTTTGGGGAGACAGATGGCTTGTAACCCCGTGGTTCCCTCCTGGCGGTGCAGTAATTAACCAGTTGCTATCTGGCTCGTACCCAAAGGCATTAATTGGTTAAGCGTCCCTGCGCGCCCGCGGGCGACTCGTGTCGGGTGTCTGGGCGGTTTCGGGGCGCGCCGGGGGCGCCTTGGCCAGCGGGTGGGACACGTGGGCACTGGCCGGCCTGCGCAGACCCGCCCAAGGCCACGGCCGCCCCGTGCTGGCCGCAGGAGCTCTCTCTGGCATTAGCCATTCTGGAAATGCAGGCGCCCAGGCAATTGAACAAGGCGGCTGCTGATGGCAGCATGACAAGCAATATCCATAACTGCTTGTAATCTTGCGCAGACATTCAATTGCTCCCATCCAGCTCCATTGAAGATGAAGAGGCTCCTATTATCTTGAGATCCTTCTGCCACCGGTATCGCAAAGCGATGCTGACACACGGCCTGGGCACGCTCAGAGCGATGCGCTTATTACAATACGTCTTTTGTCACCTCTGGCGAGATGGCGAAAGCGGGAGGGAGAAATGGTTGGGGCAGGGGCTGGGGGGACCGAAGGGTCTCCTGTCCAGGGCAGGGTTTGAAGAAGTTGCCCCTCATCCCTTGGACCAGCAGTGGAAGCTCTTGGGGCATCAGCAGCCTCTTCTTGGAGGCACCCGGACAAGGTTTATTACCACTGTAGGAAGCCCCTTCAAATGCGGGCGCTGTCGTGGCTTCAGATAATGTTAAAATACAACAGCGGCCACAGGGAGAACTTAGTATTTACTGTAAATTCAGGATCTAAACAGAAACATGATTTTTTTCTTCTCCAGTTTAGCACCATTCATAATTTTGTGTTTTAACAGCTTTCCCCTGGGGCCCCGAGATGCCTTTTTTATTTGAGGCTATTCCCAATTACCCGCTGTGCCTCGCAAGAGCCGGCTCCTGGTTAAACACATGCAGGACTGACTTGTCTGCAACAACAAAAGCTGCCAAGACACGTGCCCCGCCGGCTCCCCCGGCCCCGTCCTCCCGTTTCCGTAACGAGACCCTTGCACCCCTGCGCCGGCGGGAATTCACCGCCACCGCCTGGGCCCTGCGCCGGGGCTCTCCAGTCGTTAGACATCTATGTATAATTCATCACAGCGGCCGCGGAGCCTCTCCTCCTTCGAGGGCCTTGGCGAAGCAGCACGCTCGCTGTCCCCTCTTCTCTCATCTCAGGGCTGCCCCCGCGTCATTGCATCGGTTGCAGTTACTTGACCCCCACCCCCCAAATCTTTGTGAAAAACGAATTTAGCCAGGAATAATCAAATTGCGTTGGGCAGCTGCTGCCATTTGGTCCCCACAGGGCGTGTGGCCCTGCCTTGCTCCATCAAGGGCGAATATAAGCCGGGATGAGCCGCCCTCTGCGCTCGGGGAAGGGTCTGCCCTGCGCCCTGCCTCCCCTTTGCTGCCCTCGGAGGGGCTGTGCTGGGAAACGTGCAGCCCTGAGGAGCCAGGATGCAAAAGCAGACGCGGTTGCAGGGAAGAAAAGACGTTAAAAGCGGGAGCGAGCGGATGGCGTCGCTGCCTGGGCGGGAGCGCGGCTCCCCCGTGCTGGGACGCGGAGCGGGAGCGAGCAGCTGGCTGGGGATCCCCCCGTGCTCTGCGGGAGGAGGCTTCTGGTTTGATATTCTTCTCTGTAATGGTTTTGAAATTAGATGTTTTTGATGAAGGTAGATATTTATTTATTTTTTTTAATTCACGAGGATTTTTTCATGTGAAAATACGCATCTTGTCACAGCGAAGAATGGGAAGTATCAGATTAACGAAGTGTTTCCAAAGGATTAAAATGAAAAGCTGGAGCCGGTTTAGTCGGTCGGAGAACAGCGCTGAAGCTCTCCTGAGTTAGGGTGGCAGCTTTGGGGCGGGCCCTGGGGGTGCCCTCCCCTGACACGGCCGCGATGGGGTGGGACCCGCGAGCCCCCCGTGGGCATGTCCCGTCCGGGGCCGGCGCCGTCTCGCCTCGCAGCATCCCGCTCTTGCACCAGGGCCGGTCCCCTCCCACTTGCTTTTGAACTGCCAGGGCTGAATTTATCGGGGTCTTTGCCATTACTTGATTTCCCGGAAAATTAATTAGTGTCCCTGGAACAGAAAGCAGCTCCGGGTGGACAAAAGGCACGTCCCAGAGGAGCCGTTGCAACAGCAAACACAGCGATCGCTCTTGGGCTGAGCCTGTTACGGGATTTTGGGTTGCCGGTGTCCGGCCTTTCGGCGGGGGGGATGCTCCGGGAGCCCCCGGCCTTGCCAGGGCACAGATCGGCCTCCTCTTCCTCGTCACTAAAGCCCGTCGCCCTTCCCTTGGCTCCCCAGTCGGCGAGCAGCACCTGGCTAGCGACCCAAACGCGGGCTCTTGCCACTCTCGCTCTTTTTTTCCCCTTCGTTGTGCACATCTGGGGGGGACCCCGTGGGCCCCCGCCCTGCTCCCGCGCCCCCCAGCCCTGCATGGGCAGAGGGGGGTTTAGCCACGTAATGGATTTAGATTTAATTTGCAAGTGAAAAAGATCGTTTTCTTTTGTAGCTGACGCTGCAGCCCAAATGTCTAAGCTTCTAGGGTTTAAGTCTAATTAACTGCATTTCACAGCTTATTTAAAGAAAAGAATGGAGGCATTAAAATTGTAAAATCTAATTTTTAAGTAAATCTTTCAGCACAAAATTAATGTCGCAGTCTCACAGCCGCCTTGGCAATATATCTCTTGTCTTCAAATTTCAAAATGAGCTTTTTGCAAACATGAAATTATTCATTAGACCGTCTGGTAAAAGGATAAATAAGTGTCTCTTCACATCCAAGATCTCCCGGTTTTCCGTTGAGCAAAAAGATGGGTTTATTCAGCCCGATGCGGATCGGGCGATGGGATGCCTGAGGCGGGAGGGACAGGGTAGACCCCGCCGCAGTGTCCGCCCGGGCTCCGCTGTGCGGGTTGAAGGAGCGAGGAGCGAACACCCCCCCCCCCATTTTGTTCCACGGACTTTGCCCCGTCTGTTCGATCCCGGCGTCACTGTCCCGCAGCCGGCCCTGCCCTCCCCCGGGGACCACGCATCCCCACCAGCACTCCTGAAGCCATCCGAAGGGGGCTCGTTTATGTCCTCATTAAAAAAGAATAGATTTCATGGAACCAAAAATATTATTTTAACAACTCCATTTTTATATCACTTTTTAAGACCTTGGTGATTTCTCTTTTTCTTGATTAAACTCACATAAAGACGTGTTTAATGCTAATTACACAATTACTTCCGTGCAGGACGTCTCCAAACGTGGCGGTTTAACCTTGAAGGGGCGGATGGAGGGGTGGGTGCCGTGAAACCAGGCAGGGTCAGGCAGCCGGGGCACCAACGCGCTGGCGTTCGCTCGGGGTTCCTGCCTCTCCCTCCCCGCCACCCCACACCCAGCACACCCCCAGATTGGGGCTTTTAGGGCAAAATCACCCGCGCCGGGTGAAGGGGGAAGAGGCGCCGGCTCAGAGACCCGGGGCGGGAGCTCCCTGAGGGCCACGAGCATCCCCTGTGCTGGGAGGGGGCTTTGGCCTCCGTTGCCAGCAAAGAAAACGCTGCCCCAAATAGTGAGAAGCAGCTCAGGGGTAAAACACAAACAAGCCCCGGGATGTTTCTGCGGGTAGGAAAGGGGTTGTCCCACCCCAGCCAAGCCCTTTGCGGGAGAGCTGAAAGCCTCCACGTGCGAAGTGAAAGCGCAGGGCAGCCGGCGGGGCGAGTGATGGCCTGGCCCAGCCCTCCCCTGCCCCAGCACAACCGTCCTGCCTCAGTTTCCCCGCTCCGAAGCACGGCAGCTCTGGCCTTGCCTCACCAGAGGCGGATCGGAGCCTTCCCCAGTGCTCTCTGCGCTCCTGGGCGAACGCAGCATCTTCTCGGGTTTGTTCGGGCCCCTCCTGAGCTTCTCTTCACCGTCGGGGATTTATTGCCTTCACCAGAACTCTGCTCAGATCTCCTGTCTCACTCGTGGTGCCTCTTCCCAAGCTGCGTCGGGTGCGAATCCTCGCTGGGCCCCGGGTGCTGGGCGACAGCCGGCTTCAGCATCGCCGCCGCCGGATCTCCCCTCCCTGAGGCCACGGGAAGGGGGGACGTGTCCCGCCGGGGCGTGGGGAGGGTCGGGGCTGGCGGCCGCAGCCACCGCCATGTGCTGATGCAAAGCAGCCGCGTTAATTAACGGTGAGATGCCGAACGCAGGAGAGGAGTAATTAACAGATAGGGAGCATATAGAAAAATGATGCTCATTAGCTCACCCCGTAAAGCCTGCTCTGAAAAGGGGGTGTGAGGAGGCGAGGCCTGGTTCGGCACCGCCGTGGCACTTGCCAAGTGGCTCGGTGGGGCCCGGGGGTGCCGGGAAGCAGCTCCCCGCTCCCCCCGGCTTTACCCGCGCCCTGGAAGCGGGTGGCACCGACCGGGGGATGCTCTGGCGGGGATTTTGGGAGGGAAACTTGCGTCTAAACCTTTCGAAAAGCTCATTTAGAGCGCCCGATTGTTGCCTGGCAATTGATTAATTATATTTGTAAAAGCAGTCGTGGAGGGAGCGTCGCCCCGCTCCGCGCTGACAGTCTCATCTCGCTGCCCTGAGCTGTGGGGACAGCCTGGGGCTGCCTCCCGGGCGCTGGGGACATTCCAGGGAAATAATGACCCACACAGGGGCCAGCCTGAACCAAAATCCCCAGAAAATCACTACGTGGGGCATTTCATATTTATTTTAATTTTGCACAAATATCGCACAGAGGAAAAAGGAAGAGCGGCGGGACTGAGTCCAACACGTTTCTGCAAATATTTCCCTTCTGGGTGCTGGGTGCTTCCTCGAGGGATGGGTGCTGGCTGGCACGGGGCCCCGGAGGGACATTTCCC
Source organism: Athene cunicularia (assembly GCF_003259725.1). Taxonomy (NCBI): domain Eukaryota; kingdom Metazoa; phylum Chordata; class Aves; order Strigiformes; family Strigidae; genus Athene; species Athene cunicularia. The sequence goes on along the minus strand of NW_020799133.1, from coordinate 823,671 downwards.
TCAGACAACGTGGGATCTGGGCTGATCCTAGGAAGCAGAATCAGCTTTTCCCTAAGCCGGGGTTGCCCATCTGATGTCTGCCGAGCAGCCGCGCTCACCTTCCGCCTGGCTCGTGCCTCCGAGCAGGACAAAATCCTGCCAGGGTGGAGCAGGAGCAGCGCTTCGGATAACTCCTTGCAGTACTGCTATTTCTTGTTATTTTTTTTAAAAAGTAATCCGGAATTACAATGCGTTTCTGTGGGCTCTGCTGTATTCCCGAGAATCACGCTCTGTGCTAAATCAGTCCGTGGCAATCAATGCTTTTCTAATGAATTCTGAATTCCTAATGTCAGGACATTACATTGCCTGTTTATTTTCTCTCTGCCCTTGTCTTGTTCCTCTGCGTTATTCCTGTAAGCTGCATAAGATACATGAGATGTATATATATATATTTTTCTCTCTCTCCCCTCTGCAGACCTCATTGGAAAAGTTAATGGTGTGTTTCTGGAGTAATTAGAATGATTTAAATGGCCTCGTAACAAAGTTCTTCCGCAGAGGCAGCCGGCTCTCACCCTCTGTATCAGTCATATCTCGGTTAGAAGAAGCGGCGGAGGAAAAACGCGAGAGGAAATGGAGGGGAGCAGCCCCCCAGCCAGGAGCTCGGGGCGCGGGGACACGGGAGTTAAATGCTCACGGCCGGCAGTCCGGCAGGACTTGCCTGTACCGCTGGAAATCGATGGAAGCGCGGGGAGGGCTCTTGCGAGGGCGTCTTGCGCTGACCCCTCCACCCCTTCCTCCATCCCTTCTCCCAGCTCTCGGCGCAGCCCGAGGCAGGACCAGGCGCGGGCAGGGGAGGCCAAGGCCGTGGCCCGCTCCCTCTCTCCGGAGCCGGCCGGGGGTCTGTGGGCGGGAGGAGCCTCAGCAGCACCAGAATATTCAGGAATATTTGCTGGCTGGGACTTCTGGCCGCAGGCGGACGCCGGCTCTGAGGACAGCTGCGCCTTCGGAAGCTGCTGCTGCCTCCAGCTCTTTGCCGCTCGCCCGTGGCCACCGAGTCCCTGGGGAGCAACCCTGACCCAGCTCGGACCAAAGCGAGCCCGAGGAGGGGCCCAACCCCGCGGATGCTCCACAGCCCCCGCCCGTTCTACACCTGTATTTTGGCCCTGAGTGATGGGCTCGCCATGGCAACCGCTCCGGCGGTCCCGCAGCCCTGATGCCGACGGCAGGAGCAGCCGTGGCAGCGTGTTTTGGGGAGCGACGCGAGCCCCGGCCCCGCTGCTGGCGGGCAGGGAGGGTGGCTGGCGGCGGCGGGGGGACGATGTGCAGGGAGGGCGC
>NW_020799133.1:815082-822307 GCF_003259725.1 Athene cunicularia | reverse complement strand
AGGGCAGCGCGGCCGCCGGCGGCTCTGCGGGGCCAGAGCAGCAGAAAGGGGCATCCCGGGCATTTTGTTTCCTCGCCGCCGCAATTCGCGCTGGTTTCCGTGGAGGGGGAGGTTTCTTCCTTCGCCTCGTTGTTCGCCGCTTCCCCATGCCCAGTCTCAGGGGGGCACGGGCAGGGAGCGTCTGGGACACGCAGGGATGATGACAGCGACGTTGCCGGGAGCTGGCGCGAGGGACAGTCGCTGCGACGCGCTCCCGGAGTGCTCGGTGCGCCGCGGCGGTGGGCGGCACGGCTCGGACACTCGCTGCCGGGCTTTATAGCGGCTCCATCAGCGCTTCGTAAATCTCGAGTTGTGAGATATTTACATACTCCGCGTCCTGGGTTTATAAATAGCCAAGACGGGCAACCCTGGCCGGCGTCGCGCTCGTGGCAGGGCCCTGGCAGCCCTTCCGAGGACGCTGGGCAGCCAAGCCCCGATTCCCACCCTCCGACCCTCCGCCCGGCTGCTCTTAAAACACCAACGGCTTCCAGGGAGCTCCGGCAGCTCCAGCGGGTTCTCTGCATAATTAAAAGGAAGCTGAACTCATCTTTTTATTCCAAGTGTCTTTCAGGAATACAATTAGCTTTCCGCCCTGCTTTTGTACTTTCTAAGCCTTTTAATGTAGTCATACGAGGACAAGGGTGTTATTGCCGGGAACAGGTATGTACAAATGCGAAAGGATCTGGGTCAGGCTTGGTCGTAATTAAAATTGTATGCCCTGTGTTTAAGTGCTTTTCTGCATATTATGGCTGCCTGTCTGCGCAATTGCAAATGCCATCGCAGGGAGAGGGGAAAGGGCCACTTGTTCAGCTGCGCGGACCTTTCCGCACCGGGCTGGAGACACCGCCGTGTTTCCGTGCTGGAGCAGCCGCCGTCCCGAGCCCCGGCTCGGCCCCCGCAGGTCCCTGAGCAGGAGCAGCGAAGCGGAGGTGGCGTTTCCAGCACCCTCCGAGAGGCTCCTGGAGAAGCGTCTGGTGTTTAGGGTGGGGAGCTGCCAACGTGATCTGGTTCCCTGGGCCAGCAGAGGCCACGCCGTGCCCTCACCCGCCCCCTGCTCCCCAGCGCCCGTGGAGGAAAGCCGGCGGGATGGGGGAGCCCCCAAGTGTGGGTGCTCGTCGGGGCCGTTCCCAGGGCCTGCACCCTCCGCGCATCCTCAGCAGCCCCCGCGCAGGTGGCCCCGCGGATGCAGGTTTTTCCCTTTGAGCAGCTCAGGTCCTGCGGAATTGCTCCCCGGGCCGGGATCCTTGTTCTGGAGAGGAGGAGAGCGCAGGCGAGAAACCAAACCGTGCAGCTTCGCCGGGCAGGGAGCGGGCAGGGAGGGCAGCGGCTGCCGCTCTGGCGATGACTGCAGGAAGAGGGATCCAGGTTTCCGCTCTCGATACCTCCCGAGCGATGACTTAACCTCAGAAGTTCCTCCCCGAGGCTCCTGCAGCCATGTCTTGCGTCAGCTTTGCCGCGGTGTGCGGGACACGAGAGCGAGTTGCCTTCACAGCCCCCCGTCTCCCTCAGCTCTGCAGGGTGCACGGGAGGCTCGGAGAGGGGGGCGGGCGGGGGGCTTCGGCTCCCACCTCCCTGGGTGAGGTGTGCCCGGGTAAGCGCATGAAAATCTCCACGGAAAGGTGGGGAAGGGTCAGCTCACCCTAAACCGTGCGGTTTGCTCCGGCACGGGTCCCTGGGCGGCGGTTCTGGGGTCCCTGGGCGGCGGTCCTGGGGCCCATGTGGGTTTCTTCGGCCAGTAACTCGAGGAAAGGGAGCTGCTCGCCACCGAGGCGCGGGGCTGCTCGTTACGGGCCTGCCCGCCCAGCCGAGCGCCCTCGTAAAAGTGCCCGGCGCATCATTATGATCCGGCAGGCTCAGGTAAAATAATGAGTTTTCATTGCCGCGCAATAAACTTTATGGAAGTGATAAAAAAATGAAGCTCCGTGCCGCTACAGGCAGGCACCTGGAAAAGCAGAGCGGGCGGGGGGCTCGAGGGGAGGGGGCCGCTCCTGGCACCCGCCAAGTGAGTAATTATGAGAATGATGGTAATTGGCCTGGAGCAGCGTTTCGCTCCGGGCTGGGGAGTTGCGGGTACGAGGTGGGAGGGCTCCGTGCGCTCCGGCGCGGTGGCGGGTACCGGGAGCGGAGGAGACGGGCGTGTGTGGAGAGAGAGTCTATGAATTAAATACCAAACCCGCCACCCCATTACAGCTTCACACGGGGGTCACTTGTTTTATTGACTGTGGCACGATTCAATCCATTCCCAGGCTGACATTTCTGGTCCTTCCTCCCTCTCAAAGCTTTTCTTTTACAGCAGCTCAGCTCCCCAAAGGGTGGGGTTTTTTTGCTTCCGCTGCTACTCAAAACCTCCGGAGAATTTATGTTTTCTCTAGATCCAAGCTCTCCGCCGCCCGGCGTGCGCTGCCTGGGGGCTGCTGCCCCCCCAAAGCGGCTGGGAGAGGCCGTGTCGGGTGGCTGCTGTGCCGAGGGGGACACTTGCCCCATCCACATCCCCCAGCTGCACTCTGCCTTGCCTCTCACAAAGAGCCTCGGATAATTTCACATTTCATTTGCATTTTACAGGTGACAGAACCAAAGCGGAAACGTCACCTGTCCTGCTTTTAGTGTTGGCAGCCGTTTCTGGTGTTCGGGGGGAGCGCAGCTGAGGGGGCGATGCTGGAGCGATGGGAGGGGGCTGCTGGCAGAGCGGCGTCCCCAGGGAACGGGGCAGCTGGGGACACCAGCGGCCGGGTCACCGCGGTGATGCCGCCCCGTCTGCCTCGCCCTGCCAGCCCTCGCCCCGCGCTCTCCGGGACGTTCTCTGCTTCTCTCCGTCGCTGCGCGATGCCCGGCACAGATGTCTGTAAGAGCCTCCAGGCTCTAACACTAATGATAACAACAGTAACTAAGTTTGATATATATCTTCATTGTCTGGAAACAAAGAAAGGGTGGTGCGTGTGGCTCCGTGTCGAAACCCAGTCCCGCATGTGAAACTCATCCTGGGCTCGGAAAAATCTGACTTTTGGCTCTCACGGGACTGGGGACGGTGGGAGGCTGCGGGGGGACGCGGGGCAAGATGCTGCAGGTTGCGGGGACGGCCGGTGCGCCGCAGCACGTCTCCGAGAGAGGTTGCCCCCGCGCTGCGGCGCTGCACGGCTCGCTATTAAATATTTAACTCGGACTTAACAGCTCAATACGGTTGGTGCTATCGGAGGGTGCAGGACTCGCTCCCAGCCTGCTCTGATTAACAAAGTATCTGGCCGGGGAAGATCTGCTGATCCAGTCACCCAGGGCTGTGTTACGCGCCGCTCGATGCCGCCAGAGAGGCAGCATTAACTGGGAGGCATCGATTTCGACATTAACCGGCTTTTACATTCGAAAGCAGACGATGCAAGGACCTTCAATTATCTTCAAAGCAACTGAAGGGAAGGAAATTGGTCTTAGATGTGGTAAATAGACTCCACAAACTCTCCTGAAGCATGCAAAGGTGTACACAGGGAATTACAGATTCTCGTGTAACTGGTTGGAGAGTACTCAAAAATGCGATTGGAATTCTCCAGATTTCATGGCAGGCTGTTGTGGCCCTAATCCGGTTCGGGGGTTTGTTCATCTGATCAGGATTATTGCTCTGAGCAGCAGTCCTCAGCAGGCGGCTCCCGAGGGGCCTGCCTCTGCTCGGGAGTGCCTGGAAAGAGAGATTTCCACTCAGAATCGCCCTATGACTTACTGGCCGTGAACGTTACCCCACGCGGGTCCGCACCGCGGCTCCCACAGCACCAGCGTCAGGGCTGAACCCTCAAACCAGCAACGGGCCTCGTGCTAATGGTGTCAGCTGGGGCTCTGTTTGCCTTTGGGTTGTTTTGGTTTGTTTTTTGGGGAGGTTTTGGTGTTGGTTTTTTTTTTTCTGATATTGTATTAATTGCCTGCATGTGTTGGACCAGATTTTCCCAGGAGCATCCGAGCAGCGAGGGAATGTGTCTTAGGCTCCCGAAGAATCTGTCTATCCCTGCAGATGCTGTGCACACACAAGTTCAGTCCTAAATCCCCCTGAGAGCGGCGGCCCCCGGGGCTCCCCGGTGCTGGCGAGGCTCTCCTCCCGGGGCGCCGCGGGGCAGCGCTCCCCGCTCCCGCGGGAGTCAGTCATCCCCCTCCCGCGGGACGCTGCATCCCCGAGCTCCCGGCCCCTCCGTGGCCGCCTTCCCCCGCGGGGCGCAGCGGGGATCCCCGGCACGGCTCTCCCTCCGCTTGGCAAAGGGGGAGGAGGCGAGGGGGAAGCATCTTCTCTGGGTGAGGAGGGTCTGAGCTGGTGCCAGAGGCGCGGCAGGAGCCCAGGAGGGCCCGATCCTTGCCCCCAAGTGCTACTCAACCCGCAGAGCTGCCCCGGGGGTGATTTCTGGCAGTTGGACTGTGAGGAGCCCGGTGCAGGTGTCGGGGTCCTGGCTGCTTGTCACAGTCACAGCGTCGTGTCAAGAACATGAGCGGCGTTTTGGCGCTGGCCACCCTCGGCTTTTCCACGGGGGATGACAGTCTGCCCGGGTCCCTGCGTGCCCCTTTTCCCCAGGTGTTGCTCCTCAGAGGGTTATTCATGCTGACGAGGAGGGGGACTGTCCCCGTGAGCCGGTACAGCTCTCCCTCTGTGCAAGGGAGGAAACATCAGCAGGAAAATGACTCTTTTATTGTGCCGAAGCTTAAATAAGGAAATCCTGTTTAAAATGGGTCGTTTCAAGCCCTGGCGGCTTCCCCAGCCCCAAAGGTTGTATCGAGCAAATACACCAGATCTTTCCGACAAGGATTATTGACTGGGAGTCACAGACCGTGTAAACAGGGGTGGCAGTTTTGATCTGCAGCGCGTCCGTGTCAATACTCGAATTGATCCAAGCGGAGGGAGTTCAGAGCCCCAAAGGAAAGTGGGCGCAGCGTGCAGGACGGCGCTGCCAGAGAGGGAGCTGCCCCCGAGGGGGCTCGGGCAGGGGTCCCTGCCCCGACGGCGAGGGGACACAGGCCGAGGGGCGTGGGGAGGGCTGGGGACCCGCAAACCACGGGCTGGGGCAGCGCTCCCCAGCCCCACGGGGTTTATCTGCGTCTGCCGGGCAGGCGAGGCCGGGCTTGCTCGCCCCATTGCTTAGCAACACCGCAGGGCCCGCAGCACCCGAGGGGGGAGAGGAAAACCGCACAGAGCGCCTGAAGCCAGCTTTGGCCGCACTGGCCGCGCTCCGCCGGAGCCACAGGCCGGGCTAGGCTTGCATTTATTGTGATCTTGATGAAACACGTGGTTTATGCCCCAGCTCAGGCTCTGCCGTGGCGTGTGGGTACCCCGAGAAGCAGGTCGGGACATCCTGAGTTGGCTGCTTGCTTTGGCGCAGGGTTCTCACGATAAAAATGGCCCTGCCGGTTTGGGAGAGTCCCCGCTCAACTATAGACTGTAGGATAGATCCCACGCGAGGCAACAGGATTGTTCGTGAGTCCACGGAAACCCGGAGGGACCGGGCTCTGTCCCCGCTCTGGGCGCTGGCGCCTTCCCCCAGGCCCACGAGGGAACCTCCGCCTGCCTGCGCGCTGCGGCGGGATGCGATTCAGGAGCCGAGCCCGGCCTATCAAGGCAACTTTCCTCGAAACCCTTCATCTCATTTGTTATTTTATAGGAGCAGAGTGAATCTCTGGGTGTGTGAGTCAGCCGGCGACGTTGCGATAGGCACCAGCGGGATAAGTACAACCGCTTTGACAGGGGAAATTCAGCACTGTCGCTCTCAAAAGGAGATCGTAGAGGAAGAGCTGTCTCGGCGTGCGGCGTGGCCAAAAGCCAGGGTGATTTGTGGCGGGGAGAGGGGAGGCAGACGGGTGCAGATTCACATTTCAGGCGGCATGAAATCACTCTTACATTTTGATCAAATACGGAGCTCCTCGGTAATGAAAGAGCCAAAACACAACCTGCAGACACTTGGCTGCAACATGGGAGTTCTGAAAGCCTCGCTGAGTATTTTATCTCCTCCTTGTACCGCTGTGGCTGTGCGATGAAACAAGGAAGAGCTCAAGCCGTTGGTGCCCCCAGCCTACCCGTGGCACTGCAGGAGCAGCCCTGGGCAGCGGCGGGGATCGCACGGGGCTCCGCAGCTCCCTGCAGAATGTTTTATAATTTTTACCCCCAGGTAATCCTACCTCAGTCTGTAATTACCCTGCTCTGGCTGCGTTTTCCACTGCCTGGTAATTAAATCAGGCGGCACAAGTGCAGAAGCACCTAGTGAGATCCGCTCTGGCGTTGCGTCCGCGCCTCGGAGCTGCCAGTCGCTCTGTTCTCGCGCGCGGCCTCGGGCACCGCGCGCTGGGAACAGACGGTTTGGGCTCTGCTTTCCCGTCTCCCGGGGCGGCCGGGAGCCTCCGCGCAGGACGTGGGGCAAGACGGGGAGATGGAGGGGACGCCGGCCCCAACAGCGGGGCACCGGCTCTGCCCAGGGGTCCCCCAGCACCTCTGGTGGCTCAGAGCAGGATTGGGGTGTCGGTGCCGTGGCCCTCGCCGTGAGCTGCAGCCCCCGTGCCACGGGCGACGCTCGGCCTGGCTGGGACGGCCTCCAAACGGCCGCCAGTCAGAGGGAATTTTCAGCCTGAACGGTGATTTGGCTTCGTCCTGGAGGTAACAGAAGGTTCCCCGCGAGGCCGGGGGGCTCGGGCAGCGGCGCATCGTGCGTCCTTTGGGATCGGTGGTGGCCGCGCTGCTGAGCCGGTGCCGGAGCGGGGAGGACGATGGGGAGAGGCCGGGAGCCGAGTTCCCGGCACAGCCGAGCCGGGGCAGGGATTCGGCGTGCGAGGAGCAGCGCCGGGGAGATGGGGTGCGCCTCCCTCCACGGGAGCTATTTATCTTGGGAGAAACAGAGGAATATTTTGTATCTTTGACAAAGCAGCACTTTACGGGCGCTTGACACTTTATTAACTAATCTCTGGTACTTGAGTAATTTATTATGTTTAAGCTGGTGCCATCAAGTCTCTCAGCAGTGTCCGTGTGCGCCGGGAAATAAATTAAAGACTGTCCAGAGATACTTGGCTCATCGCTGTGATTGCTGGGCTAGCGTGATGGAGGGCTAAGGTTCTCTCCTCCTGCAAATTGGAAATTAGGAATTAATAAGACGGCAGGACAGAGAGCCCCGCTAGCTGTGTCGGGCGGAGAGCAGCCGGTGGGGGACGGGCTGCGCGGGCACGGCGGCTCCCCGGCAGC
>NW_020799133.1:806651-815032 GCF_003259725.1 Athene cunicularia | reverse complement strand
CCGGGGGGGGCTCCGGGGGCTGTGTGAAACCCAGCGCTGTGCCAGCACTCCCAAGGAATCTGTGGGATAACGGGGGTAATCACAGCCCTGTCAGGCTGACATCAATCCTGGACAGTGCAATGGAAAGGCCGATACGGAACCTCATTAATAAAAAATTAAAGGAGGTAATATAATAAATGCCAATCAACACGGGTGCATGGAAAACAGATCTCCTCAAACTCAGTCAATATCTTTCTGATTAGATTACAAGTTTGCTTGATAAAGGTACTCATGGTGATGTGGCGCTCCTCGGCTTCGGGGCGGTGGAGCTGGTGCCCCGGAGCTTTTGGATCGAGAAGGTGGAACGCAGCGAGGGCAGCACGGCGGGATTAAAAGTGCCCCGAGGGATGGGTCTCGCTGCCCCCCCGAAACGTGGCCCCCATGGGCGGGCGCGACGCCTCTGCCAGCGTCGCCCTGTCCGGGTTGGAGGGTGCCCCGAGGGGGGGTCGGCAGCGGAGCGCATCTCGGGGGCGGTGGCTGCGTCCTGGTTTCCCTGGTTTGGGGGTGCCCGGGGCCCCTCCGACTGGGGGGGTCACCTGGCCCGGGCAGCTCCGACCTCTTTGCACAACCGCGGCGGCATCGATGAGCTGGTGAGCTGCCCCATCCTCCGGTTTCCATGGCAACGCACGGTTCCTGGCATCGGGAGGAGGGAGCAGCCCTTTCTGCTCCTGCGGGTGACGGGGTCTGGGGCGGGGGGTGCTCGTCATCTCCGCAAGCCACGGGCGACGCGAATGCAGGGGCAGGCTTGGAGAATAATTAAAACGTGTACCACTTAACGAATGACAACGAGGGGAAGTTTAATTACTCAGCCCATGCTTGGGTTTTTTTCCCTCCCAAAATTGCCCAACTCATGAAAGGAAGGGGAAGGAGTAGGGGAAGGAGACTGAGGGCAAAACCTGATTACGTTTATTAAGCCGATACAAAAACTCGGCATGCAATAATAATTAAATTAATTATAAAAGCAATTTACTTCTGAAAATGTGATTTGACAGTTTACGAGCTATTGCACTGATGTGACAGCCTTGGCTTAAAACGTCAGGAAGAGACGAGCGGGGACAGAGCCCCCCTGGGCCGTCCCCTGGCTCCCCGTGAGGGCGGGCAGGGCAGCGGGGACCCCGGGGTGCCAGTGCCCCGAGCAGGGCTCACGCCGGGGCGCAGTCGGCTCCGGGAGGACGTGGCGTGCGGCGGGTGCGTGCGAGCGCCGCGTCCCTCTCCCCTCCTGCGCTGCCCGGGGCGCGGTGGCCATCAGTGAGGTCCGACAGCAGATCTGCGCCGAGAGGCGTCCCGCTGCGCCCAAGTTAGCGTGGCCCTCGCCGGGCAGCCGCGAGCCGCGAGCCATGGGCTTGCTTTGGCTCTGCCAGGGTAGCCACAGTGCCCACGTCAGAGCACGGGCGGCCACAGACCGGCACAGCCGGGGACCTGGGGCTGTGTCTGGCTCCGGCCCGCGGCGCTGGCTTCTCGTAGCCTGAGAAGTTTGGCAGGCTGTGTGTGAAGCCCGAGCGCCCCGAGGGCTGCTGCCCATCCCGCTTCCTCCCCTCGCTGGGAGCGGGGACAAGGGACACGGCGGCGATGGCCACGGTGCTTTCCCCAGCTCCGAGCCCACGGCCGGGTGCCGGTGTCCTGGAGCGGGATCTTCCTCGCCCAGCCCTGGAAGGGGCCGTTGTGGGGCTGCGAGGCAAATGCAGAACGGATAACGTCGAAAACCTTATTCACCTAAAAGAGTGTTTGGGATGGCTACATGTCTATAACCTGTCTAACGCCAGGCAGAGGACAGTTTATGACTTTGTTGAAAGTAAAAAATAATCTGCTGAAAGATGAGAAAAGAGCTGGCTTACAAGTGACAAATTTTTGGCCCAAACGGCTGGATCTGGAAAGCTGTTCAAAGGAAGCAGATTGCTTTCAACCAGAAACAGTTTGATTGAAAACCTTGTTTTCCATGGGAGAAAAAAAGTTTTGACAGAACATTTTTATAGTGACCTCACTTCTGTCTTGCTCCCGGCGCTGGAAGCCGCCTCTCGTCCTGCCGGCAGGGCGCTTCCCCTGGCACCCCCAGGGCCCTCGCGCCGCCTTGCGCCGCCGAGTTCATTTGGAGGGGCTGCCCCAGCGCAGGCTTCTCCCCTCCCAGTGCCCCCCAGTCCGGCTTCCCCTTGCACCGTGGCGGGACTGGGACGGTTGCCCACACCGGCATTCCCAAGTGGCCTCCGGGTGCTGTGCGGAGCGGCTGAACCCGCGGGGCCGCGTCTCGCACTTCGGACGTCCCCGGTTGGTGACGGAGCAGCTTCTGCCGTGCACACCCGAGCCCAGAGCTCTCCCAGTGCCGCGGGGAAGCGCCGTGCTCTTCTCCTCTCCCGTCCCACTCCTCTCTCCAAAGGCAGGCTGATGTCTTTGGAGACCCCTGGGTTTGAGCAGCAAATTAGAAGCTGAATTGTAAGTATCGCCCAGCTCTGGCAGGGCTCGGTCCGTTGCCCCAGACGTGGAGCCGTTTCCCCGGCCCGTCCCTGCATTCAGGCCAGCGCAGCCGTTATGTCCGCGGGGTGCCCGGCTGCGTCGACGGGCCCGCAAAGTGCAGAAGCATGTTCCTGCGCCGAGAGCGGCCGCAGCTCCGGCTTTGGGCGTCCTGCACGGCTGAGACGCGAGCAGAGCTCTGCCCATGGGCAACGATCAGGGGACGCTGCGGAGAGGATTCTCTAACACAGCGGTGGCGTGGCTGCGCCGTGCCCCGCGCGCGGCGGGGAAAGATGGGAGCGTTCCCCAACGCCCTTTCCCAGTTCTGGCGGAGAGGAAAGTGCTGGCTAAGCTGCTCCTCTGGCTCACCCCGTGCTTCACCCGTCGGGTTTCCGTGTAGGTGTAATGGATGGAGGAGAGTGGGTTTGAAGGTCTCGGGGGCAGAGAAGACAGCCTGTGAGCCATCAGTCAGGTACAAAAGCAAAGTAGTAACATTTCAGTGCAGTAATTTTTAATAATTTATGATTTTCACTCGGTTCCCAGAGTGTTATTACCTCACTTAATATCATTTACAAATTACACATGATCCCATCAATTGTAGTAAAGTGAGGAAGTGTCTGGGAGATGCTCAAAAATCAAACGCTATAGAGCAAATGAGAATTTATGAACCTGAACAGGCTGCAGCAACGGCGGGGGCAGCGATGCGGTGCCCGGGACGCCGCTCGCCCCGGTGCCGCCGGCTCAGCCCCTGCACTCCTGGGCCAGCGCGGACACGTGGTGGGTGCAGAGGGTGGGAGAAGGGAGAAGGGCAGAGCCGAGGGACCCGCCTGCACTTGTGTGACCCCTCAGGGGGGTGTTGAGCAGGCCCAGAGCCGTGTGTGCTTCCTCAGCTCCCTGGGGCTGTCTCCCATCCCCGGCTCGCAGTGTGAGCCGCCCTGCTCCTCCGGGCAGCCTTCCCCCTGCGACACCCCCACGCCGTGGAAAAAGGGCTCGGCTGGGCTGGGCACCGGCCACCGCCCGCCTGAGGTGGCACGAGGATGGCGCCGTCCTCTGCAAGCCCACCGGCACCACGCCGCTGACGGCGCGGGGGGAGGACGCGGCCCCTCTCTCCCTCTGCACTGACGGGGCACAGGCAGGCTGGGGGCTCTGCCAGGGGAGCACCTGCTGCTGCGGCTCCTGCAGCTCCCCTGACCTGTTGCTTCGGCGCCGGCTGCGCGGCTGACGGTTCCCAACGGCGCCGCGTCACCCTGCAGCGGGCAGGGACCAGCACTGCCTGCCTGCAGCTGCTCCCTCCGAGCCCCTCGCAGCCCGTGCCCGTTGGTTTTTTATTGTTTTCTCCTGTGATTCCTACAGGAAAGGAAGGCGGAAAGCAAGCCCTCTTCCCCCTCTCCTCCTCCTCCTCCTCCTCCTCCTCCTTGCGAGTGCTGCATCCCAGGCGAGCTGGGGAAAGCGCCATTTCCTTTGTGTCACCCGTGGCACAGAAATCTTCTCCATGGCAACACGGCCGGCTGCGGGCAGGATGCGGCCCGCCAGGATGCTCTGCCGGGGGGGACCGGGCACCCGGCGGTGGCCAGCAGCAGCAAGGGGGGCTTCGGCAGGAGCCCCCTGGGGCCCAGAGGAAGGGATGGGGGTGCCCAGCTGCAGCAGCTCGTGGCGTGGCCAGCTCGCCATGTCCTCTGCCGGGACACGGGCCGGGGCCAGGCGCCCAAAGCAAGGGCTCGGGCGCGCGCCCGAGGTGCTGCGGGCAGAGGGGATGGTGGGGACGGCTGCCCCTGGGGCCCACGCTGTCCTCTGCTCCCCCCAGAGCTGGGTGTGATTCAGATGGAGGAAACCTGGAGACTGCTGGAGGAAAGGAGTGAAAACGATCCTCTGCGCGGCTTCCTCCGGCATTCCTTAATTATCCTCCTCACAAGGTTCAGAGACAAGCAAGCCTCTGCAGAGAAAACAGCCCTTTGTTATCTAATAACTCACAGAGAGCGGCGATTTGCATACAGCAAAAGGAAGGGAAGAAAAAGCCGAGGAAAATGCCTGCCTCTGAACATCACAGAGGCATTTGATGGCGGTTGCAGGCCCTGGCCGGTCTCCCCGCCTGGAGTTCTCCCCAGCCGCTGGGATGAGTGGGACTCGCAGTCCTCTCTCCTTAAAGGCAGCGCGCTTGGCAGAGCCTTTCAACTAAATTGAATGTCTCTGTCCTGCAAAAATATGCTTACGTTCCGCCTTTCATGCCAGTGCACCTGGACGCGCTGGTGATTGCGCTGCTGAAGAGCGAAGCCCGATGAAAAAGCTTCTGAAATGTCAGTGGGAATGGAAGTGGTCAGGAGCTGCCGTGCCTCTTCAGCCGAGGTTTTCATCCCAGGCTGAGCGGGGGAGCGGAACTACCAGGACCGGTTGCTAAAGGCGGGATTTGCTGGGCTGTGGGAAGCTCGGTGCCCCTGCCGGGGGGTCGGTGCCGGGCTCTGGGCTAGGGCTGCCCGTGCCGGGGGGCTCTGGGTGGCCGGGGTCGTCCCGGGCTGCGTGGACAGGTACTGTCAGATCTGCAAACGCATTATTTTGAAGTGAAAAGACAGTAGCAGCTGCTTAAATGCATTGACTTGTTGAAAAGCAGCTAGATGTGGGTACCAGTGGCACTGAGCGCTATCACGTCGGTGTCTCAGCCCATCTGCGTAAAGTAACTATCGATTTTGGTTGATATGCATTGATTCCAAGAAAACTGCCCTGCTTTGAAAATGAACTTCCAGTAGTTCCAAGGGAGAATGCAGCGTGCGGTCTCTCTCGCAGGGCTCCCTTGTTTTGTTAGACGCGGCTTGCGCGTTTGAAAAACAGCAGCAAAGCCAAACAAATAGCTCGGAGGGAATTAAAACGCATCGATTCTCAGGGTGGGAATAACGGCCTCCGGTAAAGGCTTTGGAGACATTAACATACCTCGCTGTGAACAAGGCTCTCCCTCCGTCCCGCTCCTCCTGCGCCGGCTCCTGCGGCGCTTTCCGGCACGGGGAGGTGGGGAGCTGCACCCGATGGCTTCCGACCGCACAACGTGGTGGCCTGGCCGCTGTCCCTGTGTGGCCAGGGGCACGGGGCTGGCCCCAGCCCTGCTCGCTGGGGGCGGGTGCTTGGTGCTCGGCCGGGCACCCCCTGCCCCCCGGAGGCTGCTGCCTGTCCTGGGGCTGGTGCCAGCGCTGCCACGCTGTCCCTTGCAGGCTGCCCCTCACTGGCTGTCCCTCGCCCGCTGTCCCTCGCCCGCTGTCCGTCTGTCCCGCCCGAGGCATCTCCTCCCGTGCAGTTGCTTTAATTGGCAGGGAACGGTGAGTAACTCGGCAGCGGGTCCCGGCCAGCCTGACCTGGCACAGCCTCACCATTTAGACCAACAGGCAGCGAGTCCATCTGGGAGAGCAAGTCCTAGTCCCTCCAGCAAGTCCTTACTGTTAATTAAAGGTATTAATTGGCATGCAGCCTGCTTATTTAAAGAGGCAGTGGCCTCTGCGGTGCCTGGCGGTAATTAGAGCAGTTCTCAAATCCGGGCACAGGCGGGGCGAGGGGAGCGGGGCGGCACGTTCACGCGGGGGCCTCTGTCCCCGTTGCCGGGGAGGGGGACACCGGCGCTGGCACTGGCAGCCGTGCCCCGACCAGGCAGCCGGCGGCGGGGAGCCACCGACCGCTGCAGCCCAAAGTTTCTCAGGCGCTCTGCCCCAACTTCGTTAAAATCTTTGCAGTTCAATTTCCGAACGTGGTCTGGGAGCGACATGAAAATTAGATCTAATAATGAATGATTACAACTTTCAAGTTAAGTCTAGTTGGTTGACTAATCAATTTGGTTAAGTGAAAATCCATAGCAAATGAGTCAGCCGCAGTACAACATTTCTCCATCCAATTTAAATTAAAATACCAACCATAATAATTTCCCAATTACTCTGTGAGGATGCACCAGGGACTTGCCCCTTGAGAAAGAAAATGTCAAGGACTGCACGAGAGGCCCCGGGAGCAGGACGGAGCGAGGAGCAGCCTCCGGCGTGACCGGCCCCTCCGCCCGGAGCCCGCTGGGATGCGCAGGCGGGCGCGGAGGCGGTGCCGGGTCCCCAGGTCCCCAACACCTCCGGGCTCTTTCGGAGCCAAAGGCCTCCGAGGAGCTGCCCGGGGCCTGCGCCGTGGTGCCAGTCACCCCAGCACCGGCCATCACGGGCAGGGCTCGCCGCTGCCAGTCCCCTGCCCGCAGCCCCCAGGGTGAGCCCAGCCTGGCGAGGGCCCAGCCCTGGTTTCTAAAGCAGCCGCACAGGAGAAGGGGAGGGGAGCCCGGTTGTGTAGATCAAGTTGTAATTTTTTCTTTTCTGCTGTGGCAGGAGTGCGAGGGATGTGGACGTTAAATCCCCGGGAAAGTCGCCTCTGCAGCAGTCTTTAGTGGTCTGAATTATTTATGTGTGTACAGTTGTGCCTCGCGCCAAACTGTACCACAAATAAATAAATAAATAAATAAAGTCACTGCGGGCGACACAGCGTTGGCTCGGGCTCGGGGTCTCCTCGGGCCGGGTCTCTCCTGCTTGCAGGGAGGCAGGTGGCAAAGTGGGGGCTGGCCGGGGGGCACTGGCAGTTCCTCCTCCTGTTTTCCACTGTCTTCCTCCGTTGTATACTGGAGATAATTAACGATTCCTCCGCACAGCATGCGGAGGGCAAGAGAGCTCCAGCGGATGAATAATTGAACAGTTTTGCTGAACTTTGTACCTGCGCGGAGCGGCCCGGCATGCGCTTCCTTGCGAGCTGCCGCAGCTCCGCGCGCCTTCCGCGGGGGCTGTCGGTGCTGCAGAGCTGCCGGCCGTGGCCGTGGCTGCATTTTGGGGCTTTCCGTGCGCAGCCAGGAATCGGTCTGGCTGCTGCAGGGACCACTGTTCTGCTGGAGATGCTGACCCACGCTCGCTCCGGCAGCCCGGGCTGGGAGCTCACCCAGGACACCGGGGCTGCTGCTTGCACCTCTGCAGCCGCTGCGAACCCCCCCGGCTGCCACCCTGCGTGCTCAGAGGGGGACACCCCGGTGTCACGCGCAATGGCCTGGCCGGGGCGAGCGCTGCGACGGCGCTGCCGGGGATGCTCGCAGGAGCGGTGGCACGGTCACCCCACTGCCCCGGGGACTCGGGCCAAGCTTTGTCAGGCCTGTGCCAGGAAATAATAGAGCAGCTTCTTCTCCTCGTGGCCGTGAAGGAACTCCTGCCTGGCGCGGGAGAAGCTTTTGGATGTGTTTTGATACAAAAGGGGCAGGCGCTGGTGAGTGAAAGCCAGGAGACGTTTATTTCCTGCTGCAAATGCAAAGGTCCCTGCGCGGGCGCTGGCTGAAGAGCAGCAGTCGCTCGCCGGTTTCGGAGCGGACGTCTCTTCAATTCACCTTTCCCAGGCTGGGGAACGTGGGGCTTCGTGCTGGGGCCGTGCAGGAAATGGTCGCTGCCTGTTGCTAGAAGAATCGTAGCTTTTCCTCTTGGAAAGCTAAAGGGAGAGACGATCAGATGTGGCTGGGGTAACAGATGGATTTATGGATTATTTGGAGCCTCTTATACTAATTTTGCAAACGCTGCATGTCTGCAGGCTCCTAATAGTTGCATTCCTGGCTAAATGGATAAAGAATACATCCTGTGGGGACTGCAGGCTTTGGGGAATAAGTTATGCAAATCCTCCTGTCTGAAAGCAGGTGGCGACGAGCTTTGGGCAGGTTCCCTCTCAGGATGGCGGAGACCTGCTCGGTCTGGCCCAAAGAGCTGGGAAGGATAAAGTGCACAAGTGGCTGGGCCCCGGGTGGGTCCCAGGGACTTGGGAGGTACCCGGGGCCACGTGGCCGAAGGACAACGCGCTTCACAAGAGCCGCACTCGGTCAACCCTGGCGCTGAGAGCCCGGGAGCGCTGCGCCCCGCGGCCCCCGG
>NW_020799133.1:799745-802064 GCF_003259725.1 Athene cunicularia | reverse complement strand
GGCGCAGGCCGGCACGAGGCGCAGGGCGGCGGCGGGCCGGGCAGACCTCCTTCCCCACCACCATGCTTTTTTGGCCTTGAGTGTTTTTAACAGCAGCCTTCATGGTTTGATGGAGGATTTTACACTAATGCAAGGCATTACCTAGTTAATTTGGCCAGAATAGAGTGTAATTTTGCACGGTCAAAGTCATTGCTGCTCGAGCTGAAGTTCCATTACGGTGCGCTGCCCACCTGGCGATTTCAGAGCGCGGAGAGATAAGTCGCGTTTTGTTAATGGGTGTCCTCAGGAGCTCGCCGAAAGGACGGCTCCTCGTCAGAGGAGGCGAGCGAGGGAGAGGAGCCGCGGCAGCGAGGGATGCGGTCGGCGTGTGCCCGACGTCCCGGGGTGGGTCTGGCCACGATGCGCTCGCGGCGACGAGCACATGGCACCTCTCCGGCCTGGGGACGGCTTGGTCCCGATCAGCCGTAGCGTTGTGCGAGGACCTCGTCGTGCCAAGCGCTGAGTAAACGCACAAGCAGAAAGTTTGCTGCTCTGATGGGAGGTGAGACACGCTCCTCTTCGATCGCCGGTGCTGGCCGGGGGTCCCCAACCTCTTGCCGTGCCGGGGCTCGGAACGGGCCCTGCCCTCCCCCACGGGACGCCCGAGCCGCCCGGGCTGTGCCGGAGCAGACGCTTGTCCCGCCAGGCGGGTCAGATCAAGCCCTTTGCCTGGTTTTGCGGTTCTCCTGCGTCCTCTCCTGCCATCCTGCTGCCAAGCGAGGCACGCGGTGGAGCCGGCACACCCCGCGCCGTCGTCCCGCTTCCCGAGTGCCGAGCAGAGGCGGCTGGGAGCGATTCCAGCCACGTACCTTGCGGCCGGGCTCCAAAGCCCAGCTCATCCCCCGCCGCCCCGCGCCCGGCACACGCCAGAGCAGGGAAGGGGGTGACGCTGGAGCCACTGCAGGTGCTTGGGAAAAGGCTCCGCGCTGGTGCGCTTGATCCGTTTTCTGAAGCGTTTACAAGGTACGTAATGAGGAGTTCTGTCGAGAGGGGAAGCAAAGCAAACCATGAGAGTTGTTGATAACATTCCGGTAGTGTCATACCCGCTCGGCAGCTCCTTTTCCAGAGACAGGCATTAAGGTGATCCTCAGGGAGCGTCCCTGACATTTCCCGAGGACGCCCACACACCATGAATTTTGAGTAAATATTTGCGATTCCCTTTGCCATATAATTACGCACAGCGAAGGGATCCTGCAGATTTTGGGGGGGCTTGTTAAGCACTAGATCAATTCAGGTCATGAGCCCTTTTGAGTTCCCTCCTCTGATTTCCAGCGTCTCCCTTTAGAAATCTGCTCTGTGCAGATGCAGCGAAGCCACGGCGTGTGTTGGGCCCCGCAGAGCTCGGCAGCGCTTTGCCGGCTTACGCCGCCGGAAAACCTGCCCTGACCCTGCCCGACGCTGTGAGGGGAGCGGGAGGGCCTGAGGCACGAAGCCAGGGGCTGCTGCCGCCCGTTCAGAACGCTCCGTCAGGCCGAGCGAGGGAGGATGCTCGGAGCAGCCTGTCCCTGCCGGGCTCTGCAGGTGTTTTCAGCCGGTGAGGCTGGCACCGGGAGCTGCCTTCCCCTGCCTCCGCTCCCAGGGACCGGCCAGCAGCACAAGCCCCGCGAGGCCGAATATCCGACTCGCCGGAGCGTGCGGGGCAGCGGCAGATGCCTCTGATGTCCCCCGATGTCCCTGGCAGAGGCAGAGGCCCCCAGCAGCCAAGCCCTCGTGGGAGCAGTCATCACAATATCAGCAAAAACCCAGCACAGGGTGGGAGGGGATGAGGAATTTACTCCAGCCCCAGGCAGTGGCTGCGGCGAGCATGCTGGCAAGTTGCATGCGTTGTAATGCCTGATAGCTTGCTTGCTCAATAAAAAAATGCAGTTACTGCAGCGCCCGAGCACGCCGCTGCATGCGGCTCCTCTCTCTCGGCGAACCGCTTCTTCCAGAGCCAGCAAAGAAATACTGACCGGGCTGAAATGGGCCCAGCTTTGGCCCGCGAGCCTGGGGATGCTCCGCGGGTGCTGGGGGCACGCAGGGCGTTGCTGCCTGTGACCACGCGAGGGAAGGACCCACACGCGAGAAAACTCCTCTTTCCGCTTTAAAAAAACCCAGCCGCGGTCCGTGATTTGGCTTTAAGACACATCTAGCACCGAAAGCAGCCCGTTCGACACCTCCAGATGAGGTCTGGCAGCTCCATCCCCGTGGGCCGCACCTCGCCGGGGTCACGGCCGAGGCGGGCGGGAAGGATCGATGCGGGGGGCGGGAAACCCGCGGTGTCCGGAGCCACGCGCGGGG
>NW_020799133.1:784107-795799 GCF_003259725.1 Athene cunicularia | reverse complement strand
GGGCATGCTGCGGGAGATGCGGGCCGGCCTCTCCGGGAGCTGGCAGGGAGCTTTTTGCCTCCCTTTCTCCCGCGGTTCTTCTCCTTAGTGCGATTGGCCTCGCACGTGGGGGCTGGAGAGGAGCGGCCCCCCCGGGCCCGCACGCGCGGCAGCCCCTGGGGCTGGGGGACGGTGCTGGCAGCACCCGGGTGGCTCCAGTGCCAGCCCCTCCGCACGCCCCCAAACCTGCTCCCTCTCCCACGCCGCGGCTCCAGGCTCCGGCCGGCTCGTGCCCTTCTCGGCTCCCGTAAGGCCCTGACCGCCCATGAACCCAAATATATCCATTTCCAGACAAGGTGTGGTGGTTTTCAAGTACGTCAGCTGCTGCCTGAGGATGAGCTGATGATCTTCTGCATTTTTTTCTTGGCTGCTGGTGCTGGAGAAGCCGCTTTTCCAAGGGCTGCCAGCAGCCGCTCACCTTGGGAGAGGCGGGACGGGGCAGGGATGGAGCTGACGTTGCTGCATTCCCAGCCCGGGTCATGCCCCTTGAAGACCAAAGCTGCTCCTTTGCCGTTAAAAAAAAAAAAAAAAGAAGCGGCAAGATGTTTTTTTAATGCCCGTTTGCCCTTCCCCTGTCCGCCTGCCCTCCCGCGTGCAGGAGCGGTGCCGGGGCCGAGGGCAGAGCGCCGGGCGCCGGCGCAGCGAGTGCAGGAGCTGTTTATTAGTGTCTGCATGCGTGCTAACGTCGTTTCAAACTTCAGCCCTCATTTGCCTGCTACCAAACAGCAAAACAAAGCGAGCGAGAGGCTGTGAAGGGAGAGCATGTTCTAAATGCGCCGGGGAGAACTCAAAGGCGCTTTAAAGTGGGGATGTGGTCTGGGGAAGAGTCTGTTTTCCATGCAGATTTGTTTTTGTTTGAATTAGTTGATGCTTATTTTAAGCTCCTGTGGCACATTGTCATCTCTGGATTGCTTGTTTTCCTGTGCCAAAGTCAACCTTAATTTCTCCCCTCCTTTCAAGAGGGAGCCGTGATTTTCTCTCTGCTGCACAGAGCATCAGATGGGCAGGACAGACCCAGGTTCTCTAAGTAATGCTGACAAGATTACCTGCTGATTGCCGGAGTAAAACGTTGCATTTCAACTAAAGCCGGGGCAGATGGCGGAGGAAAGCACTGGAAACTTGTCTCTAATTCCTAGTGAAGGACAAACCTCGCGGGGGCCGCAGATTCGCTTTGGATAAGCCGGAAGACTCTGGCTGCTTTTCTAAAGCTCATCCGGCGATCCCGTGCATCTGGAGCCGTGCGGGCTGAGCCCCGGCAGGTGCCAGCGCCCGGCCCCAGCAGCGGTTGGAGCCCCCGAGCCTGGGGGGAACTGGGGGGGACCTCCAGCATTGCTTTGCTTCGAGAAGGGCTGTGGAGGTCGCGGCACTGCCTTCGGCCGGACCCAGGCGGGCTGAAATCGGCCCGGATCTGCAGACACCAGCCCGGAGGATCAAACATTACCTAATTAGCTACTTAGTTTGTCACCAGCAGCTAATGGCCAGGACCTTCACCAGCATCTGTGGCCTTCGCTGGCAGATGGGTGGGTGCTGAGGGAGCTGGACGCGCAGGCGGGCCGCAGAGGAGGGCGCTGCCAGCCCCCGCGCCGCGCTGCTCGCCACCCTCTCGCTCCTCTGCCCCCGCTCGTGACACCTCTCTGGTTCTGGTTTTGTGCTCGGCACCGGGGTCTTTGAAGATGGGCACTTAATAAATGATTTAAGGCAATAAAGCAAGCTCTTGACCTTTCCTTGAGCTTGCCCCAAGACACTCTCCTCCTCCTGCGCTTTGGTTGCTCGCCTGCGTCATTCCTGAGCCTGCTCTGTTTCCCATCGCCCTTTCATCCTGCCGGATTTGCTCTTGGTCAATCACGGCCCAAAAGGCCCGAGAGCGGGTCCCCGCCGGTGCCGGGGGAGGGACGGGCTCTGAGCCCAGGCACGTCGCGCGGTGCAGCTCGGCCCTCCCCTGGGCCTTCGGCGGGGTGGCTCCCGCTCGCCGGGGCTGTCGCTCCCTGGGACGCCGGCTCCATCGCTTCTGAGACGGGGGAGCGGCAGCTAAAGCGCCTTTGCGGTTTAACAGAATTTTGCAGAGCCTACACAGCAGAGGCGAGAGCTGCTCATCACCTGCTGTTGTAATCTGCACCGTTAAGCCTCCAGCTCTATACAGAAAGCTTAACTTTGCCTTGCTTATTTGCCTTCTCTATTCCCCCGCATCCGGCAGCCATATTTCAGGGAGGAAAAGTTAATCTTTTTTTCCCCTGACTCCAGACAAAGGCATTTCGAGTAAGATACAAATTGCTGATGAAATTGCTGGCTCTGAGCCTCAGCTGGGCCAGGCCCACTTCAAAGAGTCCCCGCCAAAGGGAAGAAAGCCTTTGCACGAGGTGCCCGGGCCTTGCACGCCAGGTTCCTTCGTCTTCTCCAGGGCACCGTCGGGGATGAAAGAGAAAATGGTCCAAGAGCAAAGCCCAGGGGCGGGGGAAGCTGGTGGAGCTGCCCTGCCCAGGGAGGGAGCAGCCCTGCACCCCGGTGAGCTCCCCGGTCTCCAGTCGTGCCTCGGTGACACAAACAGCGCTAGGAACAGCTGCCCTGCCCTTCCCCCAAGCTGGGTGGGCTGGGGAGGGCTCTGGCTCCATCAGCCCCCATCACGCCTCGGAAGATAAATGTACAGCTTGGCGCGGAGGAATGCTCTCTGGTGAAACCACAGACCTGGAGATGTTCGCTTTGTAGCTCTATGAAAGCGCTTTCTTAGGGAACCTGAAATGACCGAGATTAGATTGAATTAATATGTATGGTTTTTTTATAAAGATTTCTAGCACAAGCATTTCATAAAAATGCAAATCTCAGCTGAGATTTATAATTAGTAGAGATATGTGTGGAGCTAACAAATTATCAGCACAGCCAAGCTCTCCACAGATAATTGCACGGGGCTGCGCGCAGCGTCCCATCACAGCCTCGGAACCGCGTGGGGAGCGCGGGGTGTTCCCAGCGCCGCGGGGTGTTCCCAGCGCCGCAGGTCACCCCTGGCACTGCAGAATGCTCCCGGCATTGTGGTGACACGTGGGGAACCTGCCCGAGCTCCGCAGTAGAGCAGGATCCGTGGGGATGTAGCGAAGCACCCGGAGCATCTGCTGCCACCCTCCCGCGGAGGAAGAGGAGGAGGAGGAGGCAGGACGAAGACCCCAGGGCTGTGTGTCCGCAGCGGGGCAGCCGTCCCCAGGCCTCTGAGGAGCTGCAGGTGTTTCCATGGGCGTGGGGTTGGGACCCGGTGTGCTGGCACGAGGAGCGGGGAGCTGTGGCGGTCCAAGATGTGATGCTCCGGTTCCCTCTGGACAATCCCCTGGCAAGAGATGAGTTGGCCCGTGTTGATTTTTACAGAATTTCCCTGTTTCCTGAGCATCCCTAAATCCCAGACCCTGGGCGCTACGTCAAAGAGTTGCCAAAAAAAGTTTTGCAATTACTCTGAAGTTTTTGGGGAGGAGGTGAAGCAGGAAAGGGCAGGAAGCCTGTGGAGGAGGCCGCTCTTCTCCAGGCAGTCCTCTGCACGTCACACTGCAAGGCTTCATTTCTCTTCCTTTCTCTCTCTGCCATTTCTTCTGGAGGCCAGAAGGAGACCCTGGTGGAATATTAACTCTGCGGTCACCGAGTGATTATTTATTGCAATCATTGCTTTCAGGTCCTTTGACTCCTCTCTGTTAATTAGACTGCAGGGTGTAATAAACGTGATGGAAGGTGCCCAGGCGCGGGAGGCAGGGAGCTGGGGCTGCTCCGCAGAGAGCGCGAGGAGCAGCGACCACGGCCACCACGTCCAGCCCCAGCTTGGAGCAGCACCCGCGGGCCCGTGTTCCGCCGTCCCGGCACCCCGGGGACCCCGGGCTGCACCCAGGGCTCGGCCCCGCGGGACGGACGAGGCTGCGCACGTGCCGGGGGCATCGCGGGGCTGAGGGGAAGGGGGGCCCGAGGCAGAGCTGTGCTGCCCCTGCCCTGCGCTGGAGAAATATTAAGAAAGGAAGGAGAAATGAGCTCATTTAAATGGCATTTGAATCCCCCCTGGGGCCTCTTGCAGAAGCAGAATGTGAATAGTGCGGCTGAGCGCTGGCTTGAGAGCCGAGAGCAGCTCTGCTCCAACAGTTATTTAAAATTTAAACCCACAAATTAAACAGATTCTTTTTTATGATGATAGAGTCCATGTCGCGGGTCCCCGAACACCTCTCGCTCCGTGCGGCGGCACCTTGGGGACCGACGCCAGCTGGAATATCGCTGTTCGCCAGCGGCCGACGGGTTTCACAGCAGCTCTCTCATTTCGAACCGGCCCCGCCGGTCTCTGGGTGGCCCGGCCGGGCGCTGAGCCGGGCACCTTCTGCTCCTGGGGGGTGTCGGGGGGCTGCAGGAGCAGCGAAGCTGCTGAGCTCCCATTGGCCGCCCTTCGCCTTCCCACCACGCTGCTGCGGGCTGGGGGTGAGCTGGAGTCTCGGCCACCTTCTGCTTTGAGTTTTGACTTCATTTTTTAAATTATCGCTCAAAGCACAAGCGTAGCGAGAGGAGAAGAAGGAGTGCTGACATTTGTGTCACAAAAGGAAACCTTTTTGTTTCTTTATTCTTTAAAGGCTGCCTTTTCTCCTGCTGCTACCTGTTGCTCTGAAGGGATTTGGTGAAAGGAAGCTTTGGGATGGCAACACTGACATCGGAAGCCCTGCAAGAGCAGCAGACATCGCGGGTGAGGAATGTAAGTGTCTTACAAAACAGGAAAAAAATCAGGCATCATTAAGAGAGGCGAGCTTGCCTCTGCCATCCAGAACAGCCGTCCCTCCTGGCCGTGGCAAAGGCACCGTCTGGCTGCTGCTCCGAAGCCACGGTGGGGCACCGGGAATTCTTCCGTTGACGCTTTTCCCTACAGAAGACGGGGCGTTTAATTAAATAAATAGGCCGATCAAACGGGTCTTTTCCCCTCAAAAGTCCGCAGGCTTGCTGCGGAAAGGCAGACGCCACTGAACACTTTCTTAATCTGCATTATTCCAGCTCCAGCAGCCTGGGGACAATAATGTTGGGTTATCGGGCTCATCTTTGGCAAAAATGTGCCAATCCTTTGCTCTGTCCTTGCTCTTTCACTGGGTACTCGGGGTTATTTAAAGAAACCAGACTAGTTTCAGGACCTGAGCCTGTCCCGTGAGCAGGAAGGCAGCTGTCCCTGCAGCAGCTTTCTGCCAAGCCCAGCAGCCTCCTCCTCCTCCTCCTCCTCCTCTTCCTCCTCCTCCTCCCGCGGGCAGGCTGGCCGTCCCTCGTGTCGCCAGTCCCCAGCTCGGTGGCGGTCACCAGCACGGGGATGGACAGCCTGATGGATCTTTGGGCACTCGAGCCGGGATCGGAGCAAGGCCTCAGCCTCTCTGGTGCAGGGCAGGGGGGTGGGGAGCTGGGGGGGAGCGTGGGATGGGAAAATAAAAGAGTCAGGTCTTGGTCCAGGTCCCCGATGTGGTGCAGCGCAGGGCAAAAGGGAGAGAGGCAGAAAGAACGCAAAAGAAAAGCTCTTTTATTTCAGTGCAAAACTATCCACTTTAAATACCCTTTTTATTACATTATCTGCATAGTAATACTAATAATAGATCTTGTTGGCAGTTCTAATGAGGCTGGAGAATATAAAGTTTCCAATAAAGTTAATTGTTGCCTTTAATACTCTCATACATTTATACACGGTAAATCTTTAAAGAAAAAGCACTCGGTTCTCTTCTGTTAACCGTCCAGGACTGGCCCATCCTTTGATGCTCTGCCGGCTCAGGGACTCCACCAAAAAAGTCGAGTTATCACCAAGAAAACCTCCGTCAGAGCTGAAGCGAGGACCCAGGGACAGGAGGGGAGCGGATTTTTCCTTCTTTGAGCCCGGGTTGACACCTGCTTTGGATCTCTGCTGAGGTGAGTTTCTGTGCCCCGTGAAATCCTCCAGGCACTGACGCAAGCCGGGAGTCCCGTTTATTTAACACTGTCTAGTAGGCAGTAGCTTAAAAAAAAACCCAAACCCAAATTAAAACCGTATCAGGACCTTTCTCAGGGTGAAAATAATCATTTGCGGTTGGCCTGGAGTGGAGCGTTCCCTGCTGCGCTTGGCCTGGGGGCTACGAGCCCCCCGCTCCTCCAGCCCCGGCGCGGCTGCGGGGCCCTCGGCTCTCCCCTGCCCGCGGGACGGCGCTCCCCCGCCAGCGGGGAACTTCACGGGGCTGCTGCCGGCGGCTGCGCCGGCGCTCCGAACAGGTGGTTGGATAATTAAGTGTGCTTTATGCACACAACACTGTTTTGCTCAGTGTAATTGCAGATTCCGTATAAATAATTCACATGGAATTATTATACCGAGGACATCACCCGCCTCCTCATAATTTGCTTAACTGAAATAGGCTCTTTCATCACTAGCAGTGATTTGCTTTAAGACCGTGTAGACACCATCCCTTACAGGCTGACTTCGGTGGAGATTACTGTAAATTTAATTAAGTTATGCAAATTGTTTGTCCACTCAGTGGTGGAAGGGCATAAGGCCACTGGACTGAACAGTCTGAGGGCAGGGAATGGGGGCAGCAAGCCTGACGCCCCTGAAAAAGGGGATTATTATTAATAATAAAATAATCATAGCGACCGACTTAGGAACTTCTACATCGCACCTTCTCCTGAAGGTGCTTCTCGGGCTTTTCCCTGGGCGCAGGCCGGGCGCGCAGCGTCCCCCGCGGAGCTGGCATCGCCTCATTTTGCACGGTGGTACTTCAGCTGTGCCAAGGCAGCGCGACGCCGCGCCGGCTGTCCCTGCACGGGAGTTTAAACACCCAGCAGCGGCACAGGAGCACGTGAGCGGTGCCATCGGCTGTTCTGCAGCCCCACACCCTTCGCCTGTGCGGCTGCGAGCACCCCTCTGTGCCGAGCACCCCTCCCTCTGAGCACCCGTCCATCCCTCGCGTCCCGTGCCGCCGCTGCCGTGGCGGGAGGCTCTGCTGCTCCCCAGCACGATGCCACCGAGGCCAGAGGCTGGGACGGGAGCCTGGGCAGGAGGGGACGTTCCCTCGCAGCCCGCGGCCCCGTCCTGAGGCCCCCCCGGCACGCCCCGCTCCCCAGGCTGCGGTTCCCGTGACGTGGCGGCTGCGCACCCCGGCAAGGCAGACGAAGTGACACGAGTTGCTCCGTGCTCGTCAGGAGCGGCTCGCCGAGATGAAGCCGGCAGCCGGGGGGAGAAGGCGGCTTCAGCCCTTCCTCCAGCATTGTTGCCTCCTTTTGCCTCTTCTCCGTGCCGACGCGATGCTCACTGCCCCGCCGCCCCTACGAAACCCGCCCTGGGCGTCTGGGGTGGCACTGGGCAGCCCACAGGGCATCACCACCCCCCCGGGGCCGGGCTCTCCCCGCTGCCCGTGGCAGGTGCCGGGTGTCCCCGAGGTGCTGTGCAGGGGTTTGGGTGCTGCAGGCCCTCGCCGCAATTCCTGCCTGGGAGTGGGAGGGGAGGATTGCGCATTGCTGAGTGCTGGAGGGAGGGAAACGGCCACGTCAGCACGGAAGGTTGCGCTGACGCCCGGTGGGTTCCAGTGAACGTGGCTGGCACACGGCCTCCGGCTGGCTCCATCGTCTCCCTGGGTGTGATGCGTGGTGGCAACAGTGACGTCAGCACCTGCATCCCCCTCCTTGGGATGACGGATGTCGCGGCCGCCGCTTCCTGGGTGCTGGGTGCCCATCAGAGGCTGTTATTTATCACCGCAGCCCCGATCCTTCCTCCCAGCCATCACCCAGCCGCTGCCTCCCCATAAAACGCTCCGCTGAGGGACAGTCCAGGGGCTTTCTGGCCAGGCGAAGATGTGATTTAGTGATGATGCTCTCACCCATGGGCACGTACGGGTGAGAGTGGGGGGTGTGCAGCAGCGCCCTGCCCCATCCTGGGCCCTGTCGTGACCTCGTCCCTTCTCCCAGTGCGACCCAGGGGATCCCCCAGTGCCCAGCTGCAACTCCGCAGCGTGTGGCCAGGGCGGCCGCGGCCCCGTGTCGCAGGGTCCAGCTACTCTCCAGTGAAACACCGACAAGTGCTCGCCCCGGCCGTCTGGGGAGATGAGATCACTCTGTAAACATTAATTAAGAAGGAGGCTTCACAACACCCCCAGGCAGCAGATCCTATGATTATCCCCATCTTATGATCCAGGAGCTCCGGCTCGGAGAGAATAAGCGACCTCTCCAAGGTCACTCAGCGTGTCAGTGACAGAGATGGATTCAAAGCCCAGGAGGGGGCTTTAAAAAAAAAAAAAAATCTCCTTATCTTTATTTTTTATTGCATTTAAAAATAAAACACAGTTATTAAGTATCATAATACCCATAATAGATTTTAAACTTGAACTGCATCCAGAGATGCTAAATGATAAATATAGCCATTATCAGAATAAGCACTCAGTGAAATTGATAGCTAGCATTTGTTTAATGAGCGTGTGTACACACACCCGCGGCGGCACGCGTGTACGGGGAGGGGAGGCGCGGCCGAGGCGGCCGGGGAGCGGCGAGGTCTGTGCTAGGGAGGTGCCAGCTTGCGGCTCTGAACGTCCCGGGAAATCAGCGGAGACAAAACCTCACTTTGGAGGAGCCCTTGGCCCCCCCACACCGCCACGGCGGCAGCACTGGGCACGCGGGTGCGAGCGCTGCCCGGGAGCAGGAGCGGGGCCGGGAGGGAACCCCCCCGCGTTGGGGCCACCCGCTCCGCGCGCCCCAAGGGGAAACTTCGTGTGTGTTGAAGTGTTTATGGTGCGACGCTGAACGGGGGGGCTGGGGCTGGGGTCCGGCTCCCCTCCGCAGTGACGCTGCCTTGACGCCGGCCCTGGGAGGGACCCCCCCACCCTCAGCACCCCTGGGGGGCACGAGTGGAGCGAGCTCAGAGCCCCAGCAGAGGCGGCGTTAAATCCTGTCATGCTAAAGGTCACGGTGAGACCCAATAAATGCCCCGTTCAACAGTGGGGAGAAATATTTTTACCGGTAACCTTTTGAGAAGGTGCTTTAATTGCCCGCTCGCCGACATTCGCGGAGGGCTGCGGGGAGCCCGCGAGCCAGTGACGAGCCTGAAGGGTCGTGACTGCTGGACTCCTGCCTCGCCCCAGAGCTGCTGCCACCCCCAAAGCTGCGAGGAGGGGGCAGGGACCCGTCTGCAGAGGCTGGTTTTGGGGTTGGGGGAGCGTTTCTGGTCAGCGCAGCAGCCCCTGGTCGGCAAGAGCTGCGGTGCACGGGGTCAGGCTGGGGCGTGAGCGGCACCGGGGGCGCTGGGGGCAGATCGAGCCGCCAGGTTCTTTAGGGGTGAAAGCCGAGCACCTGGGGGGGCAACTGCCATGCGTTATGGGGGGGCCTTACAGGTGCTGCCACCCAGGACAGGCGGCTTTCAGCAGGAGACGTGCAAGTGGAGAGCAGCGGGGGCACCGTCTGTCAGGGCTCGCCCCTGTCCTGGGGACTGTGGGGTGGGGGCACCCTTCCCCACTGCCCCCCCTCAGCCCTTGCCAGCACATGTGTCTGTTTGGCGGCCCAGGAGGCTACTCTGAGCTATGTGCCGTGTTTTCTTGCTTTTTAGCCTGGGGGTGTATGCAGGAGTCCCTGCAGCTTATTCTGGTGGTGCTACTTGTGCTGTCCGGGGAAGCGCCGGAGCCCCTGCCGGGGAGGACCCGCACCCACCGGCCCCTCTCCCCGAGCACCCACGCGTCTTTCTCCCCCCGAACTGGCTGAGGATGGTGGCTGCAGCCCCGGAGCGAGGCGGGCTGCGAGGCTTTCTCCCAGGCTGGGTCGTGATGTGCCCTCCCAGAGATACCCCAGGAAGGGGCCGGGGACCCCTTTTGGGTGCAGGAAGAAAGAGGAGGGTTATTTTTTTTTCAGTTTGGCTTGTTTCCTCTCGGCTCTGTTGGTTTTGCTGAGCTGAGCAAATTGCCCAGCTCTGAATGCGCTTCGCAAGTGTTTCTGCTCGGGGGGTGCCCCCTTCTCCAACCTGTAATGATCCCTCTGATGTAGAACTTAAACAGGTTGTTTCCTCTCTCTACGCTCTTAATCTCGTCTTTTCCAAAACTGCTGTGCCTTTATCTTTCTAGACTCTAAATATCTATTTGCATCCCCTCCATAATGCCCTGTTTCAGCTGTTGAGCACTTACAATGCAGAAATTAATGTCTCCGTTTTACCAGCTGCGGGGAAGGGGCGGTGTGAGGTGTGGGATCTGCTGCAGCAGCGTCTCGGGGCTCCCTGGGTGTGAGCTCCGCCGGGAGGCCCCTGGGTGCCGCAGGGCGCCGGCAGCTCTGCACCCGCTGTGGAATGGGCCCCTCTCAGCCCCAGAGCCGTTTGCTCTCGGGGGGTTTGTGCCCTTCTCTTGTAGATGGTTGGCAGCAATGGGGAAGCTTTCTGAAATGGGCATCCCCCCCAAGGATGGGGGAGGTTTTGTATCGCGGCGATCAAAACCGATGCGGTGGAAGGAGAGCAGCGGTCGGCTCCCCTGGGGGTGGTGAAGCAAACAGAGCAGAGCCTTGGCGCTGGCTTTAAGGGCGCCGAGCACCCTTAGACCCTGTGAGCGGGGGGGAGCTCAGGCCCTGGATGAAGTTTTGGGACTGGAGGCTGCCGAGAAGCGCGTCCTCCGTGGGTCGGGCAGGGAGGGCTGGTGAGAGCCTGCGCCCGCGCCGCGGCAGCTGCTGGCTCCTCACGCTTCTGCAGGTCTTGGGGGGCTCCATTAGTAAGTGTCGGGTGCTTCTGCTGAAGGGGGGGCGGTTGCAGCAGCACCTGCTAAATGAGCAGGAAATTAAACGGGGGGTGATGAATGTCGCTGGAGGGAGCAGGCCCCCCCCCCCAGGTTGAGCGCTTCGGGGACCTCAGACAAAGCTCGTGGGGCTGGAGGGGACAACCCGGGAGCTTCGCTGCGCTGAGGTACGGAGGGCTTTAAAGGTGCCACCCTGCCCCGTGCCAGGCCACAACAGGGTGGCAGGGGGAGCAGCTTGGTGTCCCGGCCCCCCCGGCCCTGCCCGTGCCACAGCTTGGCTGGCGGCCTCTGCGCCCCCCCGGGTAGGCAGGCGGTCGCCTGGCCAGCCACGACCCTGCCCCTGCTTTATTTATTTATGTTTTGGCAGAAGCATAATATAAATAAAGCACTGCCATAAAAATGTCAGGAAAAGTTCAAACCTATTCATTATCCATTTCGCTCAGATTACAATTTCCATCAAGGCTGCTTGGTTCTGACTTGAGTTGCTTTCCTTTTAATGAGCGTGATATAGAAGGTAAAAGATGCTAATTCATCCTTACATCTCTATCATCTCCCAGCTTTTGCTATATAAAGCATCAAGGTCGCATTCTGGGGAAATGTCTTTTTACCAAAGGTGCCATAATAATAATGAAGAAGCAATTTGTTTCAGCAAACTGCCTACAGTAATGAAGCTTAATTATAACCGTGTTATTAATACTGCTGCTTAAGGTAATTCACTTCTGAGCGGGGCGCAGAACAGTAAACTATAATTTAAACAAGAATCGAGACCTAATTTAAATCATCAGATCTGCTGCGGAAGAAGGCAAACAGAACGGCTGCGCTCGCCGGCGGTTGGGAGCGTTCCCTGCGCTCGGCTCCCGCGCGGCGCTGGAGCTGCCGGCCGCTGCGCCGGCCCCCCGCTGCCCCCCGCGCGGCCCCCAGCGCCACCCGCTCCCCTCCGGGGGCTGCGGGGCAGCGGCAGC
>NW_020799133.1:781005-783100 GCF_003259725.1 Athene cunicularia | reverse complement strand
CCTCGGCTCGGCACGGCGGGAGGCACGGCAGCTCGGCGGGGACGGGGAGAGAAATCCATTTTCTGCTCTTGGCCTCTGGTGCGGCCCCCTTCCAGGCACAGAGCTGAGGTGGGAATGTCTTTACAGATCCTCTCTCCTGGAAGCGGGAAGATCAGAGAATTTCAGACAGATCTAATCAGCTTTGCTTTGTCCCTCCAGACTTGTTCAGCTTTTCCTCAGCACTTGCTTATTGTCAGAGGGGGCTGCAGCAGGGACCCCCCAGCGTGTGCTGGTGTCGCGTGGGGCTCGGCCGTGGCCGTGGCACTCGCGGTGCAGCTCTGGGTCTGCCCGGCTGCTGTCGGTCCCGCCGGTGCCAGTGGCTTCTGCTGGGCTTGTTCATCCCGGCTGCTGCTCCGACGGCCACTTCATAGCCGCGCGCCTGAGCTACAGGCTTAATCCCTGATAAGAGACTTGATCTCAGCGGGAGAGAGTCAACTGGCAAACGCCGTCGGTGATATAAAGCAGCCCAGCAGGACTGAATGCATTACCCAGAGATTATTCTAAGAAAAGCAGGGGATGGGGAAGAACCAGGGAAAAATGGAAGTAAAACCCAGGTTCTGAGTTTCCCCGTGGACACGTGTCACCTTGGGAAGCGCCTGGGACTCCCCGGGCCCTCCTCACACCCGACCGAGGATGGAAACCAAGTCCAGCACGGGCTTGGGCGGGAGCGGAGGAGGCGGCGGGCAAGGGCTGGGCTGGGGCTTCCCCCCCCTCGGGAGCTGCCGCAAGCCCTCGCAGGGCAGCTGCAGAGCCCGAGCCGAAGCACGCGGGAACGCCACAGAGTCCCGCGGCCGGGGACATTCTCTGTGTTGTCCTTGAGCCTCTCGCCCGCCCTCCCTGGGCAGAGCGCGGGGGCTTGCTGGGATGTGAGGTGGTGGGTTTCCCTCGCACGGGTTTACTCTGCTGGAAGAGGGGGGGTGCGCAGCCCGGTGCTCCCGGGGGCTGCTCCCCCAGCCCAGCGCTGTGAGACGAGGGCATGAGCGAGCCCCCTCCCTCCCTCCGGAAGAGAGACTGAGATGAATATTGGGAGAGGAAATAATAATGGATACACCTGTTAAATGGGATTTAGAAAAAAGCCTTCTGCAGAAATACTCTTGCTAGGGCTGCTTAAAGAATAAATTGAGTCAAAATGAGGAACTCCATGACAATCTATATGGATGTTCTACATGATTCAATACTGGGGGAGAAGGATGGACCTATTACAGTAATTAACTTATTGCACATCAAAGCAAATGTGCTAAAGAAGCTTTTCTGTGCAGCGGTTCTATTCAGCAGAGAGGGAAAATGGAAAAAATAGGGGGAACAAAGCGTGCCCTCCCTGCTGTCACTACCCTCTAGTTTAAAGTGTTTCTCCAGAGCGCTTCTACATCTGTGGGCTGGCTGCAAAACCCTTGCTGGGTCCGGGGGGGGCCTCCCCAGAGCCTCCTCCTGGCACCCCCTTCCCTCGAACGCCGCGAGAAGCCCCTGTGGCTGTACCAGGGGTGATGGGCAGAGCATCCTCATCTGTCTGGAGCAGGTCACGCTAGCCCAGATCTAATTTAAAGCAGAGTTTGAGAAGGGAGAAAAAGTAGTCAGCAGGGACTTTGGGAAGAGCAGAAGTTTTAATTGGGTTTTATCTATTAGTTAATCAGGAAGTATTTCGGTGACAATTAGGTCAAAGCCTCTGGCATGTCTGTGAAGCTGCCATCCATCATTAGCCCTACCTGGGCTTGCAAAGTGGTATTTATGAGTTTCCAACTGGTGAAAAAGCCCTTCTAAGAAATTAAGGTGAAAAGCACACTCTTGACCATGGGGGGAAGGCTGTCAGCCGTGATTGATGGCCGGGAGCGGGGGAGAACAGCTGTTTATTGGGTCCAGCAAGGTTTGAAAACCTTTGTCTGTCAGCGGCAGCTGGTCCTGGAATGAGTTGACGGGAGGGTTTGTCCCGAGGGGCCCAATCCGCGGCGCCGGGGGCTGCCCGGGCACTCCTGGGCAAGGGCCCGAGCTGGACGTGATGGGCCACAGCCAGACCGGCCCCGCAGGCCGAGGGACAATGCGGGCGCCGCATCCTCCGCCC
>NW_020799133.1:777411-780955 GCF_003259725.1 Athene cunicularia | reverse complement strand
CCTCCGCCCCGCGCGGCATCGCCCGCAGCCTTGGCGGCAGCGGGACGGAGGCTGGAGCCCGGGCACGGCCGCGCGGGGCCAGAACAACCGGCTGCGGCGCCGCAGGCTCCGTCCCACGTGCCGAGGAGCTGGATCCTCTCTGCGGGCTGCTCGAACCTCATTCCTGCAGTGAGAAAATAGTATTTTCCCTGAGCCGCTGTGCGCGCGTGCCAGTCTAAATGAGCATTTTTTGCTCAGTTCTGCCCAAACATGTTTAAGTCCTTGAAACTCGGTTAGGCGCCCAGTGCTGTTCTTGCCGAGGTGTAGGGATAGGAAAGGAGCAGCGCGGGGCATCGCTCCTGTCCCTGTGGAGCTGGGGCTTGGGCAAAGCTTGG
The DNA here is from genome assembly GCF_003259725.1 of Athene cunicularia. Taxonomy (NCBI): domain Eukaryota; kingdom Metazoa; phylum Chordata; class Aves; order Strigiformes; family Strigidae; genus Athene; species Athene cunicularia. The sequence continues at coordinate 780,581 of NW_020799133.1, read as the reverse complement.
CGCAGGCAGGACAAATGATCCCCGCTCGATCCGTGCGGGACAGAGCGACGGCCTCGGAAGAAAAGCTCTTTCAGCCCCTTCTGTTACATTTTCCTTTTGAGCTAATGCTGGCCTGTCCCGGCTGAAATGATTTGTTGGAAGAGGATCGAGCCAAGTGACGTGGCTCTCAGTGTCTGAGGAGTTATACTATCGGCCTAAAACTCTATTTTTCAATTTTCAAAACAATGTCAAGACAGTGCGTGTTCTGGAAAGGAAGCTGATTTATTGGAAAGCAGCTGTGAACCATTTTTTAAGTTGTGGAGACAAAATATTTCAGTTGGTATTATCTGGATTTTGGGCTTCTTTGCTGCCTCCCTTGTTCTGCTTCCATTTGCTGCCACTTTTCTGATTCTTGAATTGTCGGTTCCCTTTCAGATGGACTTGCTTATTTTTAATCTTTCAAGTTCTTGGCAGATAAGAGAACTATTTCCCTCCCAGTTTGAGTTTTCAGGTGAATCCCCCAGCTGTAGAATTCACTTGGATCAAAGAAGTCCAGGGCTGCTGACCTGCAGAGCACCTTTCAAGGCACATTTGCTCATTCAGGCTACATCAGAGGCTGCAGATTGAAGAGGGGGGGGGTCAGGATTTTCCCCGGGGGGGGTCAGGCAGACAGTCTGTTAAGTTGGGTTTGTTACTGGAGACCCTCAGAATGATGCGCAGAGGAGGCCGCGCGGTGCTTTGCTTTCCTGCGCGCTGGGGCAGCTGCGGCGGGGCCGGTCTGTCCGGTGCCGAGTGTCCCTCTGTCTGTCCCCTGCGAAGCCTTTCCCGAGGACACTGTTGGGATAAATCCGTTTGTTCGAGAGCTGCAGGAAAGGGTCCGGTCGGGCTGTGCTGGGGTGCAGCGGCCAGGAGGGAGCGAGGAGGGGCAACGAGCCCGCTCCCAGCGGGACGGAGCCACGCGGAAAGTTCTCCTCAGAGGCAGAAAATGAGCGAGGGAAGGACATCTTGGGCTGGAGCTGAATCGCTGAGGAGGCGAGGGAATAATCACACTGAAATTACCGGTGAGGCGAGGCCAGCTTTGCTTTCGGGCACCTTTGAGTGGAGCCTGCAGACCTCGGAGGCGAGTGTCGGCGGCTCGGTTACGCGAGGTCCTCGGCGCTAAAACAAACACTCTCGGCCACTTCCCCGCAAGGCTGGCGGAGGCCAGGCAGCCAGGAGCCCTTCTCTCTCAATTAGCCACAGCGGAGGCTCTTCAGCAGTAAATGTACTGAGCTGCCGGGTGCGCTGGGTACATCCCTCCTCGAGGTTAAGTGGTAATTACTCCTAATTAGGAGCAAATAAATATTTTATATGCTTTGGACTACCACAAGTGACCAGTGGAAACCCAGAAGTGCTGGAGAATATCTCCTTGCTGGCTGCAAGTCCTGGCTACGGGGTGCCCTCAAGGGACACTGCAGCTGCTTTGGCTTTTGCTGCTGCCACCACCTTGTCCCTGCCTGGGGGACAGAGAATGGCCCGGGGGTCCTGGGTGGGCCGGGGGGCAGCAACATCGCGCCGAAGGGGGTGACGGTCTCGCCTGAAGGTTGCTCCTTCTGTGGGGTCAGCTCCTTTGAGGAGAAGCCGATGCCGTCAGTGTCCTGTATTATAAATAGATGAAGAACGGGGAGGGATTCACACGCCTGTAGAGATGCCAGAGGATGAATTTTGGTGCTGGGGTTTCGTGCGAATCAGTGGCGGCACATTGAAAAGGAGTTTAGCCCCCGCTGAAGCTGGCAGGCTCCGTCCCTCACGCTTTCCCAAAACTCCATTTGCTCCGTGTTTCTCCAGTTCCTGAGTCATAACACCCTTGCTCTCCCCCCGGTTTCAGCCCCCCCCCCGGAGTAGAAGAGCTCGTCCATCTGCAGGAGCTCGGGGTGCTGGAACTCCCCATCGTGTCTCACAGCGCGGCCCTGGGCGGGGAATTTTCCCCCGGCCCTTTGGCACCTTCTCTGCGTTGGCGACCAGCGGGCAGGAGTCGCTGCCCAGCCGGCCGGGCGGCCTCGCTGCGGATCCGGCAGATGTTGTGCACACCTGGAAGTGCCGCAGGTCTGTGGCCCCGGGCCCCCCGCTCTGCAGGGCATCCTGGCAGGGAGGGGGAAACGCAGCCGCAGCTTCGCCTTTTATTATGTTTCTGTTCTGTAATAAACAGCAGTGGGTATTCATTATTATTTAAACACCCCGTGCTTCTGAAGCCTTATTTAGGCGGCGTTTTTCGACAGCATATGTTGGAATTTACAGTAAGTGCAGCCACTCTACAGTCAACATTTGGTTTCTCTCACCCACAGACTGCAGTGCTAATTAGGGGAGGTTTTCCCTTGTTATCCTGAGGAGGTCAGGCACAGCAATTAGCATTTTGCAGAGGTCCAAGAATAGCAGTGGGAGAGCTCAGCTGGCAGGAACGTGGAGGGAGAGCTCCTGGCACGGGACAGAGGGGGCTTGGGAGCCCACCGAAGCCGCGGACCCAGCCGCTGGGGCTGACTGGCCTCTCCGAAAGGATGACACGTGAGGAGGATGAAGGGGAAAGAGCCAGAGCCTTCGTCTCAGCTGGAGCGATGGGGGAGATCTTGCTGCCAGCGTGTTGTGCTGGAGCAGAGGGACCTGGTCCAGGGGGACCTGGGCAGGCTGGAGAGGGGGCACCGTGCGCTGGCAGCCCGGGAAGGCCCCGTGTGCCGGGCTGCACCCAGAGCAGGGGGGGCACAGGGCCAGGGGGGGATCCTCCCCCTCTGCCCCGCTCTGGGAGACCCCCCTGCAGGGCTGGGTCCAGCTCGGGGACACCGACAGCAGAAGGACACGGACCTGCTCCAGCGGGGCCAGAGGCCACGGAGATGCTGGGGGGGCTGGAGCCCCCCTGTGAGGACAGGCTGAGAGTTGGGGGGTTCAGCTGGAGGAGAGAAAGTTCCGGGGAGACCTTAGAGCGGCCCCCCAGGGCTGAAAGGGGCTGCAGGAAAGGGGGGGGACACTTGTCATCAGGGGGTGCAGGGACAGGATGAGGGGGAACGGGGTTAAACTGACAGAGGGGAGATTTAGATCAGATCTGAGGCAGAAATTCTCCCCTGTGAGGGGGGTGAGGCCCTGGCACAGGCTGCCCAGAGAAGCTGGGGCTGCCCCCTCCCTGGAAGGGTTCAAGGCCAGGTTGGACGGGGCTTTGGGCA
>NW_020799133.1:768045-777361 GCF_003259725.1 Athene cunicularia | reverse complement strand
CATCGATCTGATGCCGCCGTCTCCCCTGCACGAGAGCAGGCGGCGGAGCCGGGCTGAGCCGGGCTGGGCTTTGCTGAGCCGGGCTGTGCCAAGCCAGGCCGCCCTGCCTCGGCTGGGGCAGGCCGTGCTCCGGGCTCCCGGGGATGCCCTTCGGTTGTTTCTCTTAGCGAGGAAGTGGTTTGTTTTTTTAGCAAGGAAATTCACTCGGGTTTGCTGCTTTGTTTATTTGCCTTGGCGCTGCCTTTGGAAACGCTCCAGCGTGTTGGCTAAATAAAAGCCAACAAACTGGTGGCGCTGAGCTTTGCCCAGGCGCTGTCTGTGCAGGCTGGGGTCGGAGCCTCTCCTCCCTGTCCTGCCCCACGCCCTGCTGGCACCCCACAGCTCACTTGGGTTCTTCATCTCCAGAGCCTGAGCCCTCCTGCTTGTGCTCAGCCTGGTTTCCAGATTGAGCCGAAAAACCCAGTTCCCCAGGAAAACGCTTTCCCAGTAAAATCCCGTACGTGGCCACGGTGTGCGTCGCTTGCAGCGATCTGTCACAAGCAGCCTCCTCTTGTCCTCCTCTGAATGAGTAGAGCTGGGCTCTGTTCCTCTCACGCTGGGCTGGACCTTCCCCCAGAGCCAGCACCAGAGGAGCGGGTGAGGAGCGCCACTGGGACCAGTCCTGGTAGCACTGGTGAGCCCCACACCGACTCCCCACTGCTCCCGGCGCTGGGGGAGCCGTCGTGGTTCAGGGGTGCTGCTGCCTCGTGGGGAGAGGCTCCCCTGCCGTCCCCAGCCGCGTCCCGCTGCCGTCAGTCTGAGTCTGGGTGGTTTAGAAACCTCTTCGCCTTCCCTGCTTGCCTAACAGCCTGCAGACTCCCGCCCGCTAAATCACCGGCCGAAGGGGACGCTTCCAGCCGCAGCGCGAGGTCAGGAGGGCGGGGAAGGGCAGAACCATTGCAAAAAAACCTGGGCCAAGGGCGGGAGCCTCGTACGAAGTGGAGCCGAGGCAGCTTTGCCCCACAGCCAGCAGCAAACCCTGCACAAAGTGAGTCACCGGCAATTAAAAAGCAGAAATTCCTCCGTGGGTCGTGTCTCCTCTTTCTATAGGGCTGGGGGAAGCAGCGTGAGCCAGGGTGCTTCCAGGTTTGGGGTGACCCAGGCGGAGGCTGCGTCCCTGCTGACCCGCAGGGAGGACGATCGGCCCCCGAGGCTCACACGGGGCTCCGGCCGCCCGCGGCGCTGCTGAGGCACGTTCACCATCGTGTCCCTGGGAAAACACTCGGAACTTGCTTGAGAGCCCATGTGCCCCCTCGGATACTCCACAAGTATTGCTGGGAGAGGCGCAGGAATAATCACCACAGACCCAAGATAAAAAAAATAATAATCAAAGACTAATCCTAAAAACTCTCCTTTAATCTTTGTGCTTCCAGACCTAGTCTCCCTTTCATCTAGGACTTTGCTGTTCTCTAGTTATTCTAGTTACAGAAACCACAAGGCTAGAAAAGGAGTAGAAAAAAGAAAAGATTAAATTAATGAGCAGGTAAGCAGGTTTATTATTTCGTCTGATCCTTCCTTCCTTCCTGCTAACGTGTCTGAGCCAATTTGGGAGGTAGAGCCCAGCGTTCACTTTGCGACAGACTGTTGTCTCCATCGTCTTCCTCGCGCCGTTTCTCTGAATGCTGGTAAGGCCCAATTTACGGAGCAGCGCAGCAAGGGTGTATCAGCCAAGCCGGGGCGTCTGCGAAAAGCATTTGCCTGCATAAAAATAATGAACAGGCTACTTTGGGTTTCTGGTAATTAGCTGTGCGCTATGCCGTAATTACGCGATGCAGCAGTAGCAGAGCCGGCGCTGCCTCCCGGAGGAGCGGGTTCACCTGCGGCTATGGGAGAGACGTGAAGGCAGCGGAGTCCGGGGGTGCCTTGAGAAGAGGGAGGCGAAATCGGTGAGCACCTGCCAGGCTGTCCTGAGACACACTCCCAGGTTAAGGTCAAGGTTAGAGCTAGAGCTGGGCACATGAGCCATGTCTCTGCAGGACTTTGAGATGTCCTGGGCGGTGTCTTGTGCCTGAGCAAGGGCACAAAATAGTTTAAACTGGAAATGTGGGAAGGGATGGGAGAGGAGGATCCAAACATCCAGGTGCTGAGCCCACCCTGGCTCTTCTGTCTTCTCCAGAACGTTTTGCTTTCTGAAAACGTCCCGCGTGGCTCTGGCCGTTGGCAGCTCCGGCCGCATCGATGCTGTTAGGAAGAGCAGGGTGCCACGCCCTGGATCCCGTGTCTCACCAATCCAGCGAGTAAGTAGCCGAATACGAGGTGCGGTCGATCGAGCCTCTGCGGACACGTCTTCTTCTGCCTGGGGCTGGGCCGCTGGTGGGGGGTGAGCGCTGCAGGGGGAGAGGCCACCCCGCACGGGCGTGAGTGCGGTGGGAGAGGTGAACTGTCGTAACTTGCAGAGGTGAGATGTCCGCAGCAATTCTCAACGACCCGTTTGGAAAAGTGCTCGGAGCAGTCGATGCTTGAGGAGCGGGGTCTGTCTTGCTGGTTGATAAAACTCAGGAGGTCTGAACGAGACCCGGGGAGCAGCCCTGCTGGCGGCTCCTGGTTTTCAGCCTTCCTGCTCCAGTGCAATGGGTCGGGTTGATTCTCCTGGGGCCCCTTGTCATCCTCATGGCCCAATAGCCGGTCCCATCCTATGGAGCCTGGAGCAGGCGTCGGACCAGGCTCGGTGTCCCCGGTGCGGTCCCTGCCAGCATCTGTATTCTCCCCTCCTCGCGCCCCTGCTTCGCGGTCCCGGCGGGGCGCTGCCTGTCCATGCACACCCACTGCGAGGGAGGAAGACGAAGGAACGCTTAGCAAACCATTTACCAAGAGGGCACTTCTCCACCAGACAGGTGGGTTCATAAATCCTCCAGCCCCTTCCCGATGAGAGAAGATTACTCCCTGCCCTTGATGAGTTTTGCTCGGAATGGAATTACGGCCTCTGCATAAGGTCCTGACAGGAGAGGGAGGTCCTGCTCACGGAGCCCTGTGCGTCCTCGTGCGCCACGGGCTGGCTTCTCCCCCGCTCTGGCGGGAGCATCGTCCCCCTGAGCCACCACGATCCCCCGCAGAGGCTGGAGGAGAAGCCCCGGCCCACCAGCTCCTCGCCGTGGGCCCCGGCACTGCTGGGTGGTACCAGGAGGCTGCTGCAGAGTCACGCTCTGCTTATCTCCTGGGCTCAGGACGGGCTCCTCCTGCTTGCCTAAAGTTCTGTTTCTAATGATGTTTGTTCCAAAGCTGTTTTCCTGCTTTGTTGCTTTCCATCTGCTGCCTCCCTTCAATCCAATTAGTGCCTTGTTGATCGTTGCTTGAATTTCCGCGATGGTGTTGGTGTCACCCCTGACTTTGAGGTCGCCTCTCGCACCCCTCTAAGGCACCGTCTGACTCGTCCCTTCATTTCATCTTCACTTGCCGGAGCTGCCTGGTCCTCTCTGAAGTGTTGGTGCTGTCTCCAAAGTAGAAAGCTTTTCAATTAAGAAACTTATTTTTTTCAGGACTCATTAAAAGGGAGAGAAGAAAGAGAGAGGTGTTTTTTTTTTTTCTTCTTTGTGGGTAATTATTATTAATGGCCTTTCTTTTTAGCAGAGGTTTGTTACACTCGCAAAGAAGGGGAATGCTGGCAGGCTCCTGCGCAGGGGGGTGTAACTGGAAGTGACGGAGAATGATGTCTCTTACATTATTTCATTAGCAGCAGAACACATCTGAGGGAATAGGCGATGGGGACGCGGCCGGGCGTGATTCCCACCTCCCGGCAGCTCCCGCCATAGGAAGAAGCTCAGCGCCGGCCGTGGGAGAAGCCTGTTTGTGCCTCGATCTCCCGCATCTCCCCCTTATTTCTGGAAACGGGCAGTCTTCCGTTTCCATAGGACGCCTCTTGTCCCCGTGCAGCCCTGCAAGTGCACCAGGGAAAACTCCCGGTAATTGAATGTAAAGCTCAGCCGGGGCAGGCAGCCGCGGGCTGGCCGGAGCCCGCAGCCTGCAGCCCGCGGAGCAGCGGTTCCACCACCCGGCCTCCCCCCTTTCCCCGCGCATCAAAGCATCCCCGGCACAGCGCCGAACGTGACCCACTTTTGTATCCAGAGCATCCACTTCTGTTTGAAAGCTCATAATGCCACAGTAATCCAGGATGATCAAAGACTCCCGCATCCACCCACAGGTATAACAGACACGAGCAGGAGCCCGGAGCGAGACTGATGGAAGAGGTGCTGTGGGCAGAGCACGGTGCAGCACATCCCTCGCCAAAGCACCGAAGGCTCACTAGCTCTGCCAGAGCAGAAAGCAGAAAATGGGACACGTCCCCGGGAAGCCCCGCTCTCAGCATCAGCCGCGCTGGGAAAGTCAGGCTGAGCAGGCTGAGTGCATGTGCCAAGCAGGGGGGACTCCTCTGTCCCTTGAGAGAAAGAACCGAATGAAGGGATAAAGGGCAGAGGTGGATCTTTGCGGAACAGCACAAGCGGGCCCAAGGCTCCCTGGAAAGGAAGGATGTGCTGTTTGCTCTTGTGGTGCTTTCTTGTGACCCCAGGGCTTTGTTCTGCTTTGAAGAAATCCATTTCCTGAGCCAAATCTGTAAACTGAGCCTACGCTTAAAGAAATGAAACCTCCCGTGGCCCTGTGCTGCTAGAGGATTAAAAGCGTTACCGGTCCGGTGGCTCTTCCGTAGGCGCATCTGCGTAACCTGTCCTTCCCTGCTCCGTTGAGCTGCGATGCGCCGCATCCCCCTGCCCGCCCCGGGCTGCTGCTCCTCTCGCCCGGGAAATCCTGGTTCAGGCTCTCGGCAAACGCAGGCGAGGGAGCGGCAGCTTCTGCCGTCGAGGAGTGCTGCGCTGCAAGCGGCAGCCGCAGAACTGCCTTATTACTTGATTTTGATGATCTTTTTAATGAAAGCTGAGGCTCTGGAGAAGGATGGAAAGGCCTTTCGATGAGCCCACCAAACTCTGGCGCTGCACTTCAGAGGTGAGCAAGCACCCATGCCGACGCCGATAGACACTTGACTAACAGACAAGGCTCTGCGTCACGAGCATTGCCTCCCCGCTCGCACTAATTGTCCTCCTTGTCACCGCTCCTTGCAGAGTGACAAATGATTTGGTTTTAATGGAGATCGGATTCCCCTGTCACTCCGAAGGGCTCCCTCTAAGCCAAGGCTGAGTCACGTAGACAGGACAGGGTGCGGGGGGAGCAGCCGTCGAAGGGGACGTTCCCTCTGTACCTGTGGCATCTATACCAGCCGCTCCAGAATTATTTTTCCCCCAGGCATATTTTCTCAGCTAAAGCCACTTTGTTTCCTTAGTAGGAGCAATATTTATCTTTCCCAGCGCTGCAAGACCAAGCAGACACTTGATAGAATTAAAAGGCAACTCATTTAAAACCGGTGCAAGAGCAGCAGTTAGATTACCTGGGAAACTCATGGCTGTAGGGTTGTTTTCCAGCAATAATTTGGTAAGGACTAAAAATATGACCAGAAGCTGGTCAGACTCACAGCATCCAACAGATGGATGTGCACCCAAAGGGTCCCAAACTCTGGGGTCTTGATTGCAGGATGGATTTCTACACGCTCGGCTCTTGGAACTGAATATTAAAGGGAAAAAAAGCATCAAATCCCAAGTTCACGTCTGAAGGGACAAAAAAACCCACCAACCTGTGGTATGTGCGGCAAAGACCCCGTTTTCCTGCATCGAGGAGGGAGCGCAGCAGTGGGATAAAGCCCTCCATTATCTCGGGCATTCATACAACAGTTCAGAAGAGTTTACAGAAAAACCTTCATTTACCAGAGGCCACGATACATCTCGCGGCGCCTCTTACAAACTTCAGAAAGGGAGAAGCATAACAGATGTGTGGCAGCGAGCACAGGAGAAAGGAAAGCGTTGACCTTAGGCCCTGACAGTAGTGAGGAATTTCTTCAGATATAAAGAAAAAAGAAAGACTGCTATGATTGCAGTTAATCTGATCTGAAAGAAAAATTTCTTCTCAACCCCAAATCTGTCAATTTAAGCGCAAGCAAAGCAACAGGACGTGGCAACCGAGCGGCTCGGAGCTGCTGGTGCCGCAGCAGCATCGCTGCGCCTCGGTTCCTGCTGAGACCCAGCTCCGGCGTTTCAACGACAGCAATTAGCAGAGCCGCCAGGAACCGTCAAGCAGGAGCCCTCTCTGCTGCGCATCTGCAGAGGCCGGCGAAGGAGCCACGAAACTTGGCATCCACCTGCCCCCAACCTGGGAAAAGCGTGCCGGCCCACGCGCTGGTCCAGCAGGACAGAATGATTGTCACATCAGAGACTTGGTTCTCCCTTGGAAAACAGAGAAGCGCAGCGATTTACCTGCGAGGTTTGTCAGGAAGGAAATCAAACAACCCCCAAACAAACCCCTCTTCAAAAATTATCTCGGTGAGTTAATGATGTAAGAAGACTGCAAGATCCAGCTGGGTGAAAAAAAAATCTTCCAGCTGAGCTTCGCTAACAGCCTCCCAGAGCTAGGAAGTTATTAAAAATCTTGCCCCAGGGAAGGGCCCCCCCCCCAGCGTTACTGGCTCCCGTCGCCCAGATGATGATTCTGAGATTTTCTGAGGGATTTTCATTTCAGTGGAGAAAACAGATTTTGGGGTTTTTTTTAAAGAAAAAAACCCCATCCCTAACCTAGCTTCTCTGCACGACTTTCTTATTTTCTGGTTTTTAGCTGCGACTGCAGTAAAATAGAATATTATTAACACTTAAGCACCGTGTTTGATTTTGGGGTGCCTGGCAGGTGCGTGGCTCCGCGCGCGCGGCCCTTTGTCGAAACCGCGTCCGTGCTGCGCCACTGACCCCACGGTGCTGGCACTGGGGGAAGTGGAATGGTGAAACTGGGCCAGCAACACCATTCCTGTAGCAGCACTTAAACCGGCAAAGATGCCATTAGCAGGAACGTCCTGCTCGCCTGAGGGAATTTTATTTTGCTGCTTCCGCAGGTGGCGTGGGGAGCACGGCTTTGTCCACGCTAAGAGGACCCAGCTGTGCCTGGCCGAGCATGCTGGAGACGGCGACTGGCGACGGAAGGGAGCAGGCTTGTTGCTGAGATACCCACCTTCCAAAAATGTGTGGTATTTTAGAAAGAAAAAGGAAAAAAGACAGGAAAAGATGGCATTTGGCCATTCCAAGGGCATGGGGTCAGGATGAGAAGAAATGAGTTGAGCTTGGTGGAAACCAGGTCTCTGCTGGTCAGCTGCTCGATCAGGGATGTGGATCAGCCGCCAAGGCAGAGCAAGAGCCTCCCAGGCTGAGGGTTCCCAGGAGCAGCGAAAAGCCTTTTCCCAGGGGATGCCTCAGGTCTGGGGCAGGGGCTTGTGCTCCCTGAGGTCCCGTCCAGCCCCCCGGGTCCTGTGGGCACAGGAGTGGATCTTTTCCTGCACCTCACCTGCCCCCGGCGGATATTCCACAAACTCATTTCCATGAGAGACCAGGATAAAGGTGGAGCAGGGGTTCTGCGCGTACACTGAGGGGAAAATGGGGCGCCCCGAGCCCCTGTAACCGTTGAGTCGGTGGTCGTGCTCACCCTGCCCACCTCTGTTTTTCCCTCCGTTTCCAGGTTTTTGCTGACTTCCTATTTCCTGAGCAATCGTCTGGCTTCTGGGGCAGCAAAGCTCATCTCTCACCCGTTCTTACCGCCTCGGCGGCGCTGAGGTGCGAAGCCCAGCAAGGCCTGCCTGGTGTCTGCCCTGCGCGACAGAGCCGCAGAGAGCTGGGTTTACACAAAGCAGCCGGTGGTTGACAGGAAACATTTGGTTTTGCTGGGTGCAGGTTTCCCCCTCCGAGGCTTATCGAAGGCGTTTGTCAGTGCGGCTGCGAGGCAGCGGGGGTGCAGCCTCCGACACGCTCCCGCTTCCTTGGGGAACGGTCCTGAGCCTGATCCGAAGGGCGCAGCTGCTCCTTGAGGTTTCACACATCCATGAATGTTTGAGGCATTTCCTCCTCCAGTTCCTTACAGGGGGCGCAGAGCAGATTTGGTTGTGAGGGAAAAAGGATTTCCACACAGGAAAGAGTGCCTGGGCAGGACGAGGAGGCGACTCAAGCTTCCCAGCTGTGGGGGAATTACTTCACCTGAACACAAATGGAATCGGGTTAAGCACGTGCTTTACAGGTGTTCACGTCTTTGGAGCTGAGGCACTTCTGAGAGCGATAACGCATCGCCCCATCTGTGAATCTCGGAGTAATTTGAAAACTGTCCCAAATTTCTCCTCTTCTTCCAGTCCCCAGCCATAAAATGAGATAATTATTCCCATGTTATGAAACCTGAAACGGAGGCTCATGCATCTCATGTGCAGATGTGCGAATGGGCTACAGCTCTTCTAGTTTCTGTTGGTGGAAATCGGGATTAATTCCGGAGCCAGCACGAGGATTTTTGTATTAAAAAAAGAAACTACTCTCCAGGAATGTGTTTTCTGAATCAGATCGGTAGAGGACATTGAGCAAAGCCAAAAAAAAAAAAAGCATAAATGCCATCCTGCAGAGCGTCGTCAGGATCCATCACACGTGTGGGGAGGTTGCAGCGAGGCTGAAGCGAAGGGCAACGCAACGTCGCACTGGGGCTGCCCTGGCGCTGGGTATTCGGTATGCGGGAAGTGTGTGGTTTGAACCAACCCGGCAGAGTAATTGTGATGAAATTAGGAGCTGTATAACACCGGGAACAGAGTAGTAAAGGATCCTAAACCTCCCTGACGGTTCTGGTTGTTAATGTCTGCCAGTAGCTTAATTACACCATCAATTCCATTAAATAGTGCAGTAACTAACTGGGATTTAATGAATACATAGAAAAGAATAAATTGGACTTTCAGTGTAACTGATATCCCTTTATGGAATCACAAGAAACTGGAATGGAGGTTCAATTTCTGCTAAGTAAAATTAGGAAAAGAAATAAATAAAAAGTAAAAGCCTGACGCGTTGGGGCAGCGGCTCCAAAGCCGAGGTGCCGAGGTGTGGCACTGCCTGCCCCGGGCCGGAGCGTGAGCGCAGCACAGCCCCGGCGTGCGGCCCAGCGCCCCGGCCCTGCATCTTCCTGCGGCACATAGGCACGTCCCTTTCCTTCCTTTATATTTTTTCCCCCTTCACATTTCAGTGAAAGATATGTTTGCTTTTTTTGCTTAAATAACTACAGACTGTTTGCTCTGGAGATGTTGAAGCTCCCGGCCAAATTTCCTCTGTGTTGACGAGGAGCAAACAGTCCAGCAGACGCGAGTTCCGGGCAACAAGCGCCGTTTGCGGAGGCTGTCCCGAGGCGTCCCGGGCTGGTGCCTCGATGGGAGGGAACGCGGCCGCTGTGGCTCCGTCCC
>NW_020799133.1:764927-767995 GCF_003259725.1 Athene cunicularia | reverse complement strand
TTTTTTTTTTTTTTTTTTTTTTTTTTTTCTCCTACTGTAAAACAAGTGAAAAATATGCCAGGCTCTTTCTTGCTTCTCTCTCTCTTTTTTTTTTCTTAAAGGATCAGTTAGACACAGGGACTCCAGCATGAACAAACTCAGATTTATGTCCCCATCAGTCAGATCCTTAAACTTCCTAAGTACTTAAAACGTACACATTTTAACTTGAAAAATTACCAGGTTTGTCTAAAGGAAAATTTCTAACATAAAACAGGAAACTCATTTGAAGGGAGAAATTCTCCAATGAAGCGAACCCAGGCAGTCATAAAAAAGTTAAACCAGGCATAAAGGGAAATGTCAGATGTGTGGGAGAGCCAGATGTCTCTCTATTTTTTTTCTCTTTTTTTATATTTTTATAACCTAGATCAGATTATAGGAGAATATATGAATGTATCAAGCAGGGAGGGGTATGCAGTGAGAGGAGGAGAATTTCGCTTCCAGCCTTTAACTTGATGTAATGTGGAGCGCTCTACAAAGAAAAACACTTTTTTATTTCTAAATAAAGCACTTTAGAGTGACACATTTATTGCTGGCAAAGAATTACTCAAATAGGAGACATTGTCAGCTATTTATTTTAAAAGCTTTTTTTTTTTTTTCAGTTTGGGAAAAAAGAAAGATCAAAACCTCTTTCCATTTTTCTCAATATTCCCCTAAAAGCTTTAAAATGAAGTGGTTTTTCTGCTCCTAGGTTGCCTGTCTGGTGTTTCCAGGGCTCAGCAGGCGTGGGGGACCCTCGTGGGGAGCTGGGACTGCAGAGTTCCCGCCCCAGGGATGCGGGAGCGTGGGGGGGCCACAGCCCAGAGAAGACCCCGCGGCTCTCACGAGGGATTTACCCGCCGGGGTTGTGCTCTGGCCTCTCCACTCGAGTTTAATGTCGATACGTCTCAGGCTTCCCGCATGACATGGGTGGCCAGGCCAGGTGGAAGCGTGTGGGTGCTGAGCTTCGGGGCCCCCGAGCTAGGTGGGGAACAGCCTTTCCTGCGATGCTGGCGCCCCAGCTGCCTGTTCCTCGGTGCCTCCACGAGCAGCTTCCAGGAGGGAAAGAGAAATGGAGACCCCGAGGCTTTCCCGGCTGGGAACGCAGCAACCTGTAAATAACCCGGCGCGTGAGCGGAGCGCCGCACGCTGCGCCGTTCCCCGGGACTTTACGATATTAAATGCACGGTGGCTGCTGTATCTATTTATCCACAGCAGTGTGAGTCCCCAGAGCCTGTTGCTCAAACGCGCCGTGCTAATTTGTTTCTGGAGGACTGGGAGTAAAGGCGGCAGGGAGAGGAACGGGCAGCGCTGCCTTTCCCGGCGCGTGCGGGCAGGGCTGCCATGGGGCGGGACGGGGCCGCTCGGGCCCACGTCGACGCTCCGCAGCTCAAGTCTGGGGTGAGCGGCTGCGCGGTGCTGCGGGGCTCCGCGAGGTGACGGACCCCATCGCTGCCGTGTCGCTCGGGGAAGGGAACGGTGCTCGGGGCGCCGGGGCTGGCAGCACGTCCAGATGTCAGAGCAAACGGCCATCGCAACGCACAACACGTGGAAAGCCGTGATTGTTCCTACAAGGTCGGGCGATGTGAAACACCTCATTACGCTGCTCAGACGCTGAGCCCTGTCTTTAACCGAGGCCTTTTAATGTCAGTTCCTGCAGCCGAAACAGCAGAGCATTAGCATACCCGTCAAGGCTGCCCACTTAACCTCTCCTATGAGCGCAGTTTAAGCACCTTTCTCACCCTATGGCGTGTTTCTTCTCTCTCTCTTGCGAAAAAGAAAGAGAGAAGGAAAATAGATCTGTCCAGGCTGCAGAGGCTCGCTCCGGTTGCATGCCAGGTGGTTTTGCAACATGGCAAATCTGTTTAACCCCAGAGAGCTGCGTCCCTGCGGCACGGAGCCAGCGTGGCCAGTGTGGCTCCGTGGCAGGGGCTGGGCGCAGCCCCTCGTGACGCCTGTGATCCCGCGTGGGCTCAGGCTCAGCCTCAGGGAAGGGTCATGGACCAGGCAGACACGTGGGAGGCCAAGGCTGAGACCTGAGCCCTCGGCTTCCCCCTCGGCTTGCCCTCCCCTCTCTAACTCCAGATACCCTTTAATTCCTCTGCACCATTTTGTATTTGTTGTTGTTTCATTAGCTTTTCATACCAGCTACTTTCTTTCCCCCATAGATTGTTCCATTTCTCTTGCCTTCCCCCTTTTCTGTTCCTTTTAGGCTGTACTTGGATCATCTGCAGTTCATAGGAAGGATGAAAAACAAAGGTATTGACAACCCAAGGATTCAAAATTGTGTCAAGCTCAAAAAAAAAAAAGAGTTGAAAAGAAAATCTGCATCTTCTTTCTTTGCATTCTGATTTCTGAATCCATGGAGCTCATTAGTTTCCTGACTTTGGGGCTTTCTCTGTGTCTGGAAACTAGAATCCTACTTTTAAGAAGAGCTGTAGTCAGTTGACTCCAGCAGCTGGGGATTGACGAGCAGCAGAGGTGTAAATGCCCCTGGTTACTGTTCAGCATTCCACCCATCTTCCCTCCGCTGGGTGAAACTTCGCATTCAGGCCCAACGCTTTTCACACCAGCCTTGAAAAAGATGGCCAGTTAATCTCTGGAACGAAACGACGGGAGTTTTCATGTGGATGATTTCTGCTCATCACTAATCGGGCAACAGCTCCACACCCCCCCTGATTCCCAGCAAATCTGTGGCGGCGATTCCCGAATTCCCGCGTCATTTGCTGAGAAACCGAGTCGCGGCCATTCCCGCTGAACTCGGGGTTCAGCAGCTTTCGCCCCAGAGTGTGACTTTTCTGGGCTGAAGCCCGACGGCGCTTCCTGGCCCCCGGCCCGGAGCCGGAACGACGGTGGACGCCGCACGGAGCCGCTCTGCTCGGGACAACCTGACCAAGGCTCAGGCCAATTACTGCTGGCAGGAGCCCAAGCCATCCATCTCGGCAGATTTCCCTCCAGGGGCCACCCCATTAGTAGCAAATAACTAATTATTGCTGTCAGCTTTAATAAAAAAACATTAGTTGAAAGATATTTCCCCCCCCCCCCCCCCCCCC
>NW_020799133.1:759790-764877 GCF_003259725.1 Athene cunicularia | reverse complement strand
TTTTTTTTTTTTTCCCTCTTGCTTACGACAACTGAAAAAAATTAATTGGAGTCCAGGCTTCAAGAATTATTGGGCTTTATTTATTTATTTATTTATTTATTTACTCATTCTCCCTTTGTACTAAAGTATCGGAGAGACTATTAATGATTACTAGTGGAAGTCATCTCTACTGATTGACTTCAGAAAGTTTTTCCTCCTCTTTCTGGCTGTTTTTTCCGACGCGGGGAGCGCGGGGAGCGGGAGCGGGCTGGCTCTCGGGGGACGGATCAAACGCAGCCGCAGCAGCTGATTCCCGGCGGGGAGCCGGGGAAGAGGCGCTCGGGGAGCAGCTCCTGTCTGCGGCAAACGCGGCGGTGCCAGCGACGCGTCTCCCTGGCGCTGCTCCTGGGCCGAGGAGGCGGGAGCCTCGCTTCGCTTCCAGCCCAGAGACCTGTCACTCTGCCAGAAACGGGCACTTCGAGCCCCGACGGCCCCCGCGCTGCCGCTGACAGCTGCCGTGAGCGGCGATGGGCCGTGGCGTGACCGCAGACGCCATTTCACACTCGCGTCCCGCGCTCGCTTCGATCGGCTGCCCCCGCCCTGTGCCCCGTGCCGGAGCAAACAACTCCGGCATGGTGGTTTGGTGCCGGGTACAATTTTCCACTTTTCCATGTCCGGACCAACTGAATCACCCCCTTCTCTAACATAACAGCTCCTCGGTTTGGCTGGATGGCTCCAGGTGGCCGGGGAGGGCTCCAGGTGGCCGGGGATGCTGAGCCTGCAGGAGCAGGGGTGGCGGGGAAGGAGTTCAGGGCATCCTTGGCTGGTGACGGGGCACAGCTGTTTGCGATCAGGGGGATTTGCAGGCAGGCTGTCAGGAATTAGGGCTGCTGCGGCTATAAAAGGGCTGGTGCTGGGCTACCAGGGCTCTGACTGATGAGGGGGAGGTTTGTGCGCTGGAGAGAGGACGAGAGCAGAGAGGCAGGGTTATTTTTAGCCGTGTTTAATAACAGGCCTTCGGCAAGGAGCTGCTAGCAGAGCTGGAGCACTGTCTCTGGGCGAGGAGACGGCAGGACAGCGAGCGAGCCTGGGAGGTGAGCACGGCGCCGGGCACGGAGGTGAGCATGGCGCCGGGCACGGAGGTGAGGCTCTTCAGCACTTGCTGGGTCCTGGCTCCTCTCGAGGTCTCCATCTCGCACTTGTGCTGTGGGAAGCTCTTCTCTGCTCTTGGAACAGCGTCTGCCTCTCTGCGACCAGCTCTCCTGCAGCTGTGTCAGCAGCCAGCTTAAGCCAGCTCAACTCACTGGGCTTGGCTTGCTGGAGAACAGAGGTGCTTGGGAAGTGCTTCTCATTCACTCTGTAGAAATTTAAGAGCCAGTTAGTCTTGAAGACATCCTCCGGGAAAGGCCTTCCCTTTCTGAGTTTAAAGCAACCATGTAGCTGCACTTCACAGCTTGCAGACAGTTTTCAGTGAGAGCTGAAACCCAGCGCTGCGGCTGGTGGCGGGTCCCGGGGCCGTGCCTGGGCTGAATGCTTTGCATTAGTTATTGCATCTCAGCCTTTCCGATCAATACATTAAGTGACTCTGCAATTAGTTTGCTTGTCTGGGTTCCAGAAGTGTGGGAACAAGGAGGAACACAGGGTTTTCTGGTCTGTGAGGGGCTAATTGCAGAGAGGGGTCGGTTCATACAGAACCTCTCTGGCTTCACGGTCTGGCAGTCCCTAAGCTCGCTCTGCACCAAATCCCAGGCTGCTGTGTTTGTGGTTTCCTCCTCGGAGCTCTGTGCTCCTGGTGGCTCATCCCTCAGAGCGGGGATGCCCGCGGAGAAGGGCTTCAGGAGGCTGCTTGGCTCTGCTGAGCCAGAGGGACGGCCCGCGGACGGCTCGGGGGGATGAGAAACTCTGCCCAGAGTCGGGCCAGGGAAGGGCTGGGCTCTCAGCTTTGAGCCCCCATGGCAGCCAATCAAAGCATAAAGACCCCCCTGGGAATTAAACCCTACACTTTGCTGTCCTTTAACCCGTGGTGATGTGTCACTGATCAGCACAATTGGTTCTAATAGCTCCCCAGGTGGATTGGGGAGAGCAACGAGTTGAACATAAAAATCCCTTTATTATTGCCATTTTGCTTTTATATACCCATCAAGCTTTCATATTTAATCTCCTACATCACAATAGCTGATCATTTTTAACATTTGACATTGATAAAGTGCCCGCTGCTATTATTCTGACATACTATAAAACATTACACCCATTTGCAATAGAAAAGGCAAAGAATCAATACTCAGCCCCATTTTCCAGTGCAGCAGTAAATCACGGGGAGCCTAACAAATTGTTTTAAATATAAGCACCTTCAGAACCAATAAGGAACCCAACTGATGCCCGTCCATTGTCGTATCTGTCAAACATCTGTTCTGTTAAATGGGCACGTGGGTGTTTACCCAGAAGAGGCTGACCTGCCGCCTCGGTCCCGCAGGGAAGGTCTGGGGGGGCACAGCCGGGGCTACCCTGGCAAGTTCCGCTGGCTCAGGTGTCGGGGGATGCCTTACTCCTTATCTCTGGTGAGGGTGAAGGTTAGTCAGCCCATAAGCTAAATGAGATTCAGGAGGTGAAGTGCTTCAGCCGGCAGTACGAAGAAAATTGATGCTCCTGATTCGCCCCGGCTCCGTGGCTGGGCTGTGAGGTCAGTCCTCTCCGTAGGCGTCGCACAAAACGGTCCCAAGTTACTTGTTTTTCTGATGCGTTTGTTGCCAGGGAGCGGTGAACTTGCTGTGAGGGAGGAGTCCGCCTTTCCCCGGGCGTCGCTCCTGGGGATGGTGTTGCGGTGGCGGCGCGTTTGCGGCCGCCGTGCTCGGGACCTTCTCGGGCCGGGCCTGGGTGCGGGGTCCCGGCTGCGCGCGGGGCTCTGCCGTGCCAGGGCTGAGCTCCGGGGCAGGGTCAGGCATCGCTTAACGATGTGGCCATCCCTGTGCCAGACCCGTGAGCTCGTCCATCCCTGCCTTTACCCATGCGTTTGCTTCGCCACGAGCCCTGCGTGTCCCCGTGTTCCCTCCACCTTATCCATCTTCTCCCCCGTGCACCTCTGCGTGGTGGGCGCTTAGTCACGGGAAGGTAAAACAAAAAAAAAAAGCCCCACCATATAATTTTTACGTCTGAGATGATGTAAACCTTGCGTGCATAGTTTAAAAATGTTTTCGGCACGTCTGCTCTCAAATAGCTCCTAAATAATACGGTTTACCTGGGTTGACTGATTTATGGGAACGTGGCTCCCAGACCCCAAGGATGACATTTCAAACGCATCTTCCTTTCATTTGTAAGGGATTAAATGAACATGTTTTGACAAGATTGATCGCATGGAGTTTCAGATGATTTCTCTTTGTGGCTCCAATCTATAGCTTGTAGAATTGATAGAATATTATTGTGTCTCATTAAAATAATGCATGGCTGGCAGGCGCTGCTGCATGCGGGAAAACAAATGTTCGGGGAGTTCCCTCTGCCGAGGCCGCCCCGGCGAGGCGACGGGCAATGCGGCTCCCGCCCCACCTCCCGCAGCCTCCTGCGCAGATCCGCTCGGTCCTTTGTTGGACGCTTATTTAACGTGTGCTCCTCGACGCTGCCCTCCGAAAGGTTTGCTCTGAGCTAAACCGTGCCTTTAACACCGGCTGGGAGTAGGAGGCAGATTCGAATTCCTTTGTTCCTCCCCGGGAAGGGTATTCCCTCTTGAGCTGTAACCGTCCTGTTATTCTCAGCGCTCACTAAATTCCCAGCGGGGCTGCGGCCGGTGCCGTACACGGGCGCCCCCAGGGATGCCCCAGGAGTCTGGTTCTGTCTTTCGGGCCCTCATCCTGCAAGAGGTTTCCCGGCTTTGGGCAGGGGAGGCTTGATGGCAGGACCGGGTTTGCCCTTGCAGGATGAGGGGTGTTGGAGCTTGTACTCTTTGTTTCAATTTCATTAACCTCGTGGCCACTGTTGTGGGCTGTCTGCCCTCTGCAGCTGTAGAAGAAAAAAAAAAAAATCGTTAAAAATCAGACAAACATCTTCAAGCCCAGAAGCTTTGAAAGACCCTGACTGGCTTGTTCTTGCTGCAGAAATGCTCGAGCCTTGCAGTTCCTTTTGCAGAGGGGGTAACAAGTGGGGAATCACTGGTCTGGCGGGCGCACTGCGCTGCCCCGGGGCTGCGGCGGGAGGGGGGAGAAAAGAGGGAGAAGCCTAAAACAAATAAATTAAACAAATAAATAGGGAGAGAAATAACAGAGGGAAAATAAACTAAAACCACCGGCAGCCCTGGCCGCCCGAGCACTCATTAGCAGCGGGAGAAGAGGGAAGTGTCTCGTTGTCTGGGGCTGTCATCCTTCATCCTGACGAGCACTTAGAGAGTCGCGACCCCTTTCAGCATCACCATACAGACAATCAGCCCCTCGCATCGGTCACTGCCGCTCGCCCGCCGCCTCCCCGCCTTGGCACGGGGACACGCGGGAAGAGGGATATTAAATCCGCGGGGAGTGGGGAGGTGGGGGGAGGCTGCTGCCCACGCCGCCCTCCTGCCTGCGGCGCAACGCCAAAGGTGGGCAGGGAACGGCAAGCAGCAAAGGCAGGAGCTGCCGAGCCTCATCCCCCGCCTGACGATGCCCGCGGCCCTCGGGGTGCCCCCCGGCCCCGCTCGCCCTGGGAGGAGGCGCAGGGACTAGCGTCTATTTTTTGCACATGCCTACGTGGCACACTCGGCCATCTCCGGGAGGCCGAGCTGTCAGCAAACCGTGATTTCACCTGGGTTTGAAGGGAAAAAAATCCAGTGTCATCGGCTGCAAAGGAGCCCCGGAGCAGTTTGTGGGGAGGCCAGCGGCTGGGGGCTGGGAGATGCCCGCCCCAACGAGCAGGAGAGAAGGGGAATTCGCAGCTGCCGTGTTCTCGGCGCTCCGCAGAACGAAGCTTTCAGCGGAGCCGGCTCCCCGGCAGCACAGCTTGTTACCTTTCTGCCTGAGCTCCCTTTGTGCTTTCTTATAATTTGAAAGCGTGGTTAGTGCCGGCGGGAGAGGCTGAATTGACAGCCCCAGAGCGATGCCTCCCGCCCGGCTGCGGCGGCTGCTGTTGGCGCGTTCGCCGAGCGCTGA
>NW_020799133.1:749062-759740 GCF_003259725.1 Athene cunicularia | reverse complement strand
GGTGATGGGGGTGCGGTGGGGGGTCTCGGGGCCCCTCAGCGTCACTGGCATTTGTGACATCGGTGGCCTTGGATGTCCAACCTCCAGCCCGAGGGTGACTCCACTCAGCTTTTCAACTGTGAAATTGCTGCTGGTGCCAGCAGGACTGTTGGGAACAGAGGAAGGAACATGGAAAGGAAAATTGTGTTTCTTCCCCAGGCTGAAGGCTTTGCTGGGCCGGGCCCGGGTCATCCCACTCAACTTGTGCTTTCCTCTCTTGCTGAGTCCCGGCCGATTGTGACGTTGCCCTTGGGCACACGGGTGAACAAAACCAGGAGAGGACTTTTTCTTTATCCTGTTCTCGGCTTGTAGACATGACTTATCTCCCTCCTGGCTCAGTCCAGGCTTAGGAAGCCATTACCCTTGGACGGCAGGTGAAGGCAGCAATCTTCTAGGTATTTGCTGGCAATTTGCATTGCTGCATTATGCATGGGCAGAAAACACAGAAATAAAGTATAAGGAACAGGAAATCATTGTGGTGTTTTTAATCTGAAAGGTGAGATCGAACTGCTGTTTGTAGGCTCCCTGTAATGGCCCCTCAATTGGTAATTAGTGTTATATTATCACATATCTTTAATAGAATATTGATGTTGTTGGCAGAGATATAATCCCGGTGTCAAGAGTAATTCCCCTCTTTCCAGCGCGTTGCACTTATTACATACGGGCCCAGCAGAGCCAGTCGTGAGGCTCGGCTGATGCATCTCAAATCAATTAGACGCAGCACTTCACCACAAGTGACTTACGGTACGGCAGAGAAATGCATATTAATGATTTGCTTTGGGAGCGTGAACTGCCGGGGAGGAGGTGCTGCTTTGGTCCGACTCTGGTCGGGTTCAAGGGAGCCCGGGGGCTCCAAACCGCATCCTGGGTGCGCAGGAGCGGGGCGCAGAGCACGCGCCCTCCTCGGAGGAACCGCGGAGCCAGGCGGAGCTCTCGGGTCATTTATCAAAGCGCCTTCGGTTTCCATTTGAACGCAGGTGAAACAATAATAAATACCGAGCGAGGAAAGTTAATCTCTACCCACAGCGTTGTAATAAATGGGAAGTTAAACAAAAATCAATGAGGGCCTGTTAATTCTGGCCAGCTCCCGGCGGGATGCTGCGGGCGGCCCCTTCCCTCGGGCACAGGCAGCCTCCCCGTGCCACGGGGCCTTATTCCTCTGGCGCTGGGAAGCCGCTTCTTCCCCAGGGCCTTTGCCTCTGCCCGAGCCAGAGAGGGGTCGTTTGGCTGCGAGCGTCAGGCCCTCGGATTATGTAGCTGAGGTCGTTTTACCTCTTGTGCCTCGAGACTATGAGAAGAATCGCTTAACGAATCCCATCCCGTCTCTTCCTGACGCGCACGGGCACGGAGCAGGAAGATGACACCGTCCTCCAGCAACCGCCTCCCCAGCGACAGCGAAGGGAAACCGGGATCAATACTTGCCCTCTCGTCTCCACCCAGTGAAGAGTGCGGCGTCGCTGGCTCCCCACGCGTGCTGCTCTCCCGCCTTCCCCTCGGCTGCGAGAGCCAAGCACGCTGGAGCTCTCCTTTCCCCTCGCTGTCGTCAAGGATTTCTCGGCCATCTTTCAAGGGCACTCGCAGCCTGGGGCGGTGGAGTGCAGACAGCATCCTTCAGCCTGTCTGATGGCAGCCATGCCACGGGGCCGGCGTGCCGGCAGAGGCTTTCTGCAGGCGCTGCACCGCAACGGCGGGAGCCATTAACCCCCCGCTTCTCCCTGAGCTGTCCAAGCCCACAGATGCGCCCGGAGATCCCTGGTGGGGCTCCAGCCTTGATCCCCCCGCCGGGATGGCTCCTCCGCTGCCCTCTTGCCGGGGTGGCACTCGCAGCTCTGATGGATGTGTTGGCAGGAGGAGCCTCTCGTCCCAACGGAGCCATGTTGTGCGTGTTCCCGCTACAGCGTAATGTCAAATATCAATCATGCGTGATAAACACGGTTTGAAAGCGAAGGACACTTCAGAAGAACAGGAGAGAGACATTTTAGGGCTAATTTGGACCTTGTGAGAGATCTGGTCCCCCCGGAGCAGCACGGTGCCGGAGAGGTGACCCCCAACAGTGGTTCCTGGAGGAATGGGGTTTCTCTGCAAGCTCAGCACCTTTGTTTTCCTCCGGGACAAAAGAATTTGATTGCAGAAACTGCTGTACCGAGACAGCCGTAAACAACATCCCACACTCAGGACCAATGAACGTATCCCCAGACCCTGTACACTCCTGGATTGGTAAGATTCCTTCTGGGGAGCCTGTCAGGGCAGCGAGGGCTTCTCTTTCCACAGGACCTTGAAAGTCCTTCTCTGACTCTTGGACTGGCTCTCCCTTGTCCCCCCGCTTCCCTCCACCAAGGGGAGCTGCAAACCCATCTCAGAAGGGAAGATGGTTCAAGCTTTGGGCTGGGGCTTGGGCTCCTGTCTGGTGACACGGGCGTTCCTCCCCAGGACATCCCTGTGGCCATGGCTGGGTGGCCTCCAGTGGCCCGCGCTCCAGCCTGACCCTCCCTTCTGACGCGGCGGCGTTCACTCCTTTGCCCCCAAGCGCTGATTTAAAGACGACCAGTGGATGCCTCTTCCGACATCAGCCTGTGCCAGGCCACCTCACGCAACCTCGTGCCAGAGCAGGCGCGGTAAATCTGCTGGGGCTTTGCTGCTTCCATTTGTGTGTCTCCTTGATTTATTTCTTTTTTTCCCTTTCAGTGCCTTCAGCCTCAATTAAGTAAAATAGCTTAGTGTGTGCCTGCATTAGAGTCATGGGCCCGTTGACATTTACACTTGAGCATGGTTTTCTGAAGCACCATGCCGTACGGGAACCCTTAAATAGCCTTGTTTCCATTTTGTTGCGTGTCAGTGCTGATGACAAGGTACAAAACTCTCCAGGAGACGGAGCGAGGAGTCCACGTGTGCACAAGCTGCAGAACCTGCTCCTCTCAGCAGAAACCTGCTTTTGGTACCTCATTTGTCTCCTGTGCTTTCTGCCAGACTTGGCGCTCTATCACCCCAGCTCCGTGGATGCGGAAGGGAAAGCCTGTGAAAATGGATCCTAACTGCCAGCTCTGACGTTCAGCACGCTGGAAGCGCTCGTGTCGCTGCCCGGCCACAAGTTGTGGCAGCGTGTGGCACATGGGCTCCTCGCCGCCGAAGGGATGCGGCACGGCACAGCGTCCCGTTCCCACTGGCCCCCGGCAGGATTTCGAGCTCTTGGAAAATTTGATCTGTAGCCTTTAAACAAATCCCGGAGCTGGGATAGTAGCGGGCAATTTCTGCTTCAGAATGCTCCCAGTGAGTTTCAGAGCCTGGATGTATTTAACTTTTAGCAAAACACCAGCAATCAGAAATCTCTTCTCCGTAGACACAAAAGTATCTGCGGCGAGGTCTCCCAGATAATGACGGTGATGCACATTAGCATATATTTTCTTGAGAACTGAACTGTCAGAAGGCTAGCCTTGAAAGCTATTCGGAGTATTTACAGCTTTTATGAGGCCCCCCGGGAGAGAATAATCTTAAAGTACTGCAGACACTGCTTGGAAGAGCTGTGAAAAACATTCAATTTAGGGACAATATTTTTTTTTTTTTTTGTAAGCGCTTGCTCCCACTGCCGGTGGCTTCCCTACCCGGATCCCCTCTGCCGTAGCAGTGGGTCGCAGCAGAAGCGACTCTGATGGCACAAGCAGAGAACTGAGGGTTTGGGTAGGGAAAGGGCAGCAGCGGGCGGAAAGCTTCAGGAAAGAAAGCGATGTCTTCATGCAAATGCCTCTTTGGAAATAAGAGAAAGGGGGAGAGAGATGCGAGAAGACAAAGCAGCCGAATTGTCTCTAAACAGCGTGCTTTTCATACTTTTCCGGGAGGCATCGGTGGATTTCTGAGTCTACCCGAATGCATGTGTCGTGTCCTATTACCCCATCCGCAGGATTCTGTAACCATGTCAACCAGAAGGGAAGGCAAGGAAAGCAAGCAAAAAAAAAAAAAAAAAAAAAAGGAAAAAGAAAAGGAAATCTCAGCCTGAAACCTGCTATCTTTTGGATTATGCAAAACACATGAGTACCTGATCCAGCTTTCTAAATTACAGGGTTTTACAGCTTTCTGTTTATAGTGGGATGTCACAAGTTGTAATGATCTGCTATATCATTATGGGAGCAGATGCCAAACTTAGATCTCTGCGTGTTTATAAAAAGGCTCTCGCTTGCTGTAGTGCTGCAGAGGGGTTTCAGAGCTCCTTGGCAAGTTCGGAGGACGGGGATAATGTTTGCCCAGGGGCGTGTGCGTGTACAAACACAGCTGCCACGGCGGCGGCGCGCGGAGCGGCTCCTTTGGCGTGTGCAGGCGGGCACGAGCGCTGCGGCGAGCCGTGCTGCTCTGCCAGGCTGATGCTCCCGTCCCGTCCCGGAGGTGCAGCCCCTGCTCACCCCGTTACAGCTGCGCCGCCGCCGGCGTTACCCAATTGTCGGTCTCCTGTTACTTAAACTTCAGCACAAAGCAGAAACAATCCAGTCCGGCCGTATTCCCTGTAAATAAATGAAAATACAAGACTCTGGACCAAACGTAACGGGCAGAAAATTCTTCTGGATATCTGGTAGTTAATTTTTAGATGGTTACAACAGCCCCGGGAACGAACAGAGGTTTGACTGGTCCGAAGACGTACAGACGTCTGCGCCTCAGCTCGGGTTCTGCAGCGGGTGGAAGGCGAACCTTGGGCCTGGCTGTGCCCTGGCTCTGGGCTCAGCCCGTGCCCTGGACGTCACCAGGCAGTGAGCTGGGCGGGCCAGCCCGGGGCTGCAGCAATCTCATCCCGTGCTGCCCCGTGGGTGCCCGCGGATGGGCATCCCTTGGCGACCCCCCCGTGCTGCCCTGGGGAGCGGAGGAGGAACCGCTCGGGGGGCTCACTGCTGACGGTGCGGGTGCCAGTGTCCAGCACCCCAGTATCTCCCGGGCATGCGATGGGAGGCACGTGAAAATAGCGGCACCATTCTCTGCATGAAATAACCCAAGAGGAGCAACAAACAGTGCCCCTCTTTGCAGGCGCTCGCCAAAAAAAAAATAAGCACATGCCTGAATTGAAAAAGAAATAAAAGAATTCTTGGAGCTCATCTTCGGGGCGCAGCAGCGTGAATGGCATGTTTTATTCAGCAAGGAGCAGCTGCACTACCTGGAGCAGAAATTCAGCTTGTTGAGGCCTAATCTAGGTAGATCACTGAAGCTTTGGAAAGTCTAAACAGCCAGAGAGCAGGAGATCTCTTCTTTGTTGCAAGCAAGATGCTTCTGCAGCGGGGGCTGACCTTCTGCCTTCACCCACCCGGCGTGACCCCGGGTGTCGGCAGCACGCACAGAGCTCACCCTCTGAGATGGGTTTTCATGATGCCGGGACCCTGGGGGGCAGCTTGCGGCTTCGCCCCCCACAGTCCGAGACCCTCGGTGCCTCGCTCGTACCGAGCTGCTTGTGCAGTTCCCCCCTCCTCATCTTCAACCCCCGTCTGACGGCCCAGGGCAGGACCCGAGGACGCGCTGCTGGTCCCAGCCTCGGGCTCGGCTGGAAACCCGCGTCCGGGGCTCTGCCGGCGCCTTGGCTGCTGCTCCACGTCCTGCGCAGAAATTCTGGGTGCATTTGAGTCTGCAGCCCCTCCTCTGCTTCAGGTCAGACAGCTGAGGTCGTGACATGTTTTTATTCTCCTTTCTTCTGTGTGCTGGGATTCGGAAGGTAAAGTTAGTAAAATTCCTCCTGTTGAGGGCAAAGAGCAAAGCTTGCAAAGGCGAAAGCCTGGCAAATGAAATCCCTCACGTGCCTGGAACACGAGGCAGTGGGCGATGCGGCGGGGCTGGGCAGGAGGGAGGCAGGTGGGACCCCCGGCCCCGAGGCTGCCTGCACCCCTTGCTGCCCCCTGACACCGATTCAGGGTCCTCGGGGCCTTTTGCTCTCCTGAGCGGAGTCAGTGGAGGGACTCTCCTTCTTCCCCCCAGCTGTGACCCCCAGCGCCTCCCCTTGTATCGCCTCCCTCTGTTTGGAGAACAGACACAGCGGCAGAGCGTTCTCCAACTCCCAGAGCCCCGGCAGGTCCGTCCTGAGCTGTATCTTCAATATTTCATAGGAAGCACAGGCTGAGCCTGGAGTTTCTCTGAGCAATTTTGACCCGACTCTTTCGATTTTTAAGCTACTGGCCAAGGGCCAGTTTGGGGCCAGATTTTTAAGCTATGGGGCTCCTGAGCCACGCGTCCCAGCGCAGCTCACGGTACTCGCACGCGCCGCGGAGCCCGATCCTGGCCAGGCCTCCGGGTCCACGTTCGAGGAGTCGCGTTGGTTGGGGTGGGCTGGAGAGGATGAGGCATGGAGCCCGGTGGTCCCGCCTGGGAGGCCGTGCCCAGCAGGGAGGGGCTGGCCAGTGCTCGCGGAAAATGGCTCACCAGCATGAAAAATGATTTAGGGGAGATGGTTTAAAAGTCAGTATGATTAATGTATGTGACTTCTCCGGCATGCTGGAAAGGATAAATCAAGATGGAATGGGGAAGCAGTGCATAAATTCAGAGGGTGTCTGTGCAGGGCTGGTGTGGAGGAAGGCTCAGCAGGGGTGGCCCCTGACGCCTTCGAGCAGCGGGCTGAGGCTGCTGCCGGCGAGGATGAGGAGGGTACGTGGTCACCTGCACGCTGCTCTGCTGCCGGGACCCCCCACGCGTGCAGGGGTTCCCCTCGCCGAGGGCATGGCGTAGCTCAGCCGGGTCCCACAGCATCCCCGTTCAATCACACCGGGGTAAATTCTCTGCACGGGAAAGACCTGGGAGGTGTCCTGGAGCCTCTTCCAGCAACCCAGGGATAATCTGCGGAGGGGAAGGAAGCAAAAGGTTAATTACGTGTCTAGAAAAGGAGAGAAGCGTGGGGAAAAGGGATATTTTATTACTGAAATTTGCCAGAGAGCCTCTTTAATAATGTCATTCATCTTTGTGTCAAATGCGTCACATTAGTGTGGTGAAAAGGAACTTTGAGGAGATGAATTAAGACTTAAATACATTAAAATGACTTAAGGAATATTTACAATACAATACAATTTATTTTTTTGTGTAGGCTTGTTTCATGCCGAGGTCTCTGCCGTTTCAGAGGCCGGTACAAAGCCTGTGAAGTCTGTGTGTGGCTCTGCATAAGCAATGCCACTTCCAATAGCAACAAGACTTAAATCAGTCTTTTCTCTGGACCAGAGATAAGCTGGATGCAATGAGCGGGCACGGAACCGTCGCCAGCAGTGAGGGCAAGAGCCGAACTCCCCTGCAAAGCTCCTGTGTCCCCCCCTGCCCCAGCCGGCAAGGGGAGGCTCGGAGAGGGAAATGTGCTTTGGTCTTGGCTGCTTTTAAATTCCAGTCCGCTGGTAACCTTCACCCGAACGCTTCCACCTGCTGCTTCATCCGCAGGGATAAGTCTTAAGAGCGGTGTATTTACCTCCCTGCATGAGAGACGCCACCCTCCTTGGCTGCGCTCTGAAAAGAGAGGCCCGTCTCAGTCTGTGGGCTCCGAGGCCGTGGTTCT
The DNA here is from genome assembly GCF_003259725.1 of Athene cunicularia. Lineage (NCBI taxonomy): Eukaryota > Metazoa > Chordata > Aves > Strigiformes > Strigidae > Athene > Athene cunicularia. The sequence goes on along the minus strand of NW_020799133.1, from coordinate 752,209 downwards.
GTCCAGCACCAGGTGCAGCCCAGGGATGGTGGCGGCTCCACCGATGCCACCAGCCGCGGGCACACGGCTGGGCCCCTGCGAACCGCTCCTGCCCCCGGCGAGCGGTGGGAGATGGAGCCCTCCCCCTCCTGAAACCCCACCGCTGCTCGGGCTCAGAGTGAGCAAATCTGAGAAAAGAGAGGGCGGGGGGGACGGAGGGAGGAAAAAAAAAAAAAAAGAAAGAAAGAAAATTGCCTGGAGCTGCTTCTTGTTCTGCAACGTTAGGACTAAAAATAGCTCGGCAGAGACTTTGTGCCCGTGGGTGCTGCGCGCGGAGCAGGCGCCCGCTCCTCCCTGTCGCAGGAGGCAGAGTGGACCCGGCTTCCAGTTATTTGTTTGTTTGTCTTGTGACAAGGGCTTTGGTTGACTTTTAGTCGGTTTTTGCTTCGCAGCCTCAAGTGCTTCATCAGAGAGAAGCCACAGGAAAATGCTGAGAGTAATTCAGCTTCTAGGAAATAAGAAGTGGGGGGATGCTGAAGCGCAGAACTCGGTGAATGCAGGATGCGGCACGCTGCAAAAATTGAACTTTCCCTGCCATCGAGCTCTCTTTGAAAGCATTCAGTTATCTCCCCACACCTATAGAAAGCCTTGGAATTGCTTCCCAAAGTCTTTAAAGGCTGCATGTGTAAAAGGCACGCGGCCGCTCTGTGGCAGAGGAAATTAAAACCCCTCATCAGCGACCGGTTCGCGTCCCGTGGGAGAGGCGGGGTCCCCCGGGAGCGCCTCGGTCCAGGGCCCACCGCGCCGGGGAAAGGTGGCAGAGCTCTGCTCGGGGAGGAGAGGGGGCAGAGGACACGCACCCCCAGGCCTCGCAAGGGGATGAAGAAAGCGAGAGGTGGGTGCTGCCTGCGCTGCCAGGGCGGGAGAGCGTGGGACCGCGCCGGGATGGCCCGTGTGGCCTCACCCGGCACGTCCGCAGCGCAGAGCCGGCGTCCGCCTGAGGTCAGGAAGGTAAACGGAGCTGGGTTTAGAGAGGAGCTGCCTAATTTGCTGATCAATAATAACATTTGTAAGCGTGCATAGGAGCCAGAGGGCTAATCAGCTCTCGCGCCCAGGGCGGCGAGCTAATGGCTGCGGAGGTCGGGAAGGGTTTCCCCCGCGACACGCGGCCGCCCAGGTGACTCTGCGAGCGCTCGCGGTTTCACCTCCCTCTGAAGCAGGGACACCGGCTGCTGCCAGGGGCGAGGTGCCAGCCCGGACGGACCCGCACGCCGCTCGCATCGTGTCCGTGTAATTGCAGTCAGTGTGTGGCATCCGGGATTCGCAGCCACCTGGGGGGAGCTGGAGGGTGACAACTGCGGGGGGAGGAGGGATGCGCGGAGCCCTCCCAGGTCTCTCCCAGCCCAGGGATGTGCCACCGCTGCTCCCCACTGCGACCTCCTGCCATGGGGAGAGGCGAGATGGGGGGGGATGTTCTCCACGGGCTCAGCCTCGATCCCCCCGAGGAGCGTTTCCTCGGCTGGCCTCCCCGTCCCCGATGCGCAGCCGAGATGGCGATGCCGGACGAAGGACGGTGGGATTTTGGGATGTCGGTGCTGCCGAGGCACGCAGCAGCGCTCGCGGTCTGGGTGACCTTCTGCTGTCAGAAAATGTGTCTGTTCTGAGAGTCCTCTGGCTGAAAACATCTGCCACCACCGCCTTCAACAAGACAAGGGGCTTTCGCTGCACGGATAATGTCGTTAGGGCAAACTGGTTTTCCAAGATCACAATTCTCCAACTATTAAACCGCGGGTGCGGTAACTCCGGCTTTGTCCCCTCTCCTAGAGCTGGCTATTACTGGGCAGTCTTATTATTGTACTGTGCAGAAATCCCTCGGAGTTATTCCGACATATAATACATGTCAAAACGCGGAGAGACCCTGTTGCCATGCTGCGTGCATATTTATGGAGCATCATCCTGGGGCGGGGGAGAGCTGGCGCCGGGTGAGGACGCGCAAGCAGCACCCTTCCGCACCGCCAGTCTGCCCCCCTTTCCCGCTGCCATCTTATCTTTAGACATAGTCTCCTGCCTGAAATGCAAACTGATGAGTTAACAGATGTGACAAATAACTGGTATATAATTGGTGTAACTTGTCAGCGGCATTCTGGTGCGTTCCCGGTTGTGTGTGCTGCAGTCATGCTGCATTTTAGACTCCCCTGATCTCCGACTCCTGTCTCTGCAGAATATACAAGAGGGATCTGAGCACACGTACACGCACAAACGCGCGCAGGAAGGGAGCGAGAGCTCGCACTTGTCTTTCACTTCCTAATCAGGAGGCGTTATCTTCTGCCCAGCCCGAGCGCGTGGAAGTTGGGGACAGCATGACACAGCCTGCCAACGCAGTGCCGTGGAAAGGCGTCCTGCTGGCTTCGGATTTGACGCCCGCTGTTTCCCGGAACGCCGTCCAGCGGTTGGGGAAAGCTGGCGGATTAGCGACTACCTGCAAGAAAATGATGCATGGAGCAGGAGCGGTGCTTTCCAGGGGCCCGTTGGGCCCGGGGGGGGCCCCGGGGCTCCTCTCCCCCTGCTACAGCCGCTGACCCGGGGCCCTCCCGTGGCTGTGCAGTCAGGCGGGCGAGCGTGTGTCCAACGCATGGGCGGCTGCTGCTGCTGCTCCCCGAACACCTGTCACCGCCGGCGGCCCTTCCTCGCTCAACGGCATCTTCCTCCCTGTCTCGTCTAAAGCTTCTCGCTCTCTCTTATTCCTCAGCAGAAACCCCTTACTGCCTGTGATATATTTTCAGTCAACCTCGGATAAGTTTTCCCCTCTGCCTTTCTTTTATGTCCTTTGCAGGATTTCATGAGCTTTAGAATATTTTGCTTCCTTTTCCTGTGATGTGTTTTATGAGGTTTTAATTATTGTTGTTTATTATTATTGTGCTTTAATTGTCTGCTTGGGTGCCTCTGAGCCCTTGAGTATTTTCTAAATAACACTATTTTTATTATTACTATTATTCGTCTAGCTTGCTCGCATTCTCCACGTCTCCCCTCTCCCCTTTCCTGTTGTGCAGGCCTGTACGTGAAGCCCCTCCCTCCTCATCAGTCAGGGCTGCCGAACCCTCTTGGCTTTGTTTCCACTTGACTTTAATGCTCTTTTTTCCGAGATGCTTCGAAGTGTCGCAGCTGTAG
>NW_020799133.1:744989-749012 GCF_003259725.1 Athene cunicularia | reverse complement strand
AGGGGTGGCGAGATGGCCCGGAGGGGTGGCGAGATGGCCCGGAGGGGTGGCGAGATGGCCCGGAGGGGTGGCGAGATGGCCCGGAGGGGTGGCGAGATGGCCCGGAGGGGTGGCGAGATGGCCCGGAGGGGTGGCGAGATGGCCCGGAGGGGTGGCGAGATGGCCCGGAGGGGTGGCGAGATGGCCCGGAGGGGTGGCGAGATGGCCCGGAGGGGTGGCGAGATGGCCCGGAGGGGTGGCGAGATGGCCCGGAGGGGTGGCGAGATGGCCCGGAGGGGTGGCGAGATGGCCCGGAGGGGTGGCGAGATGGCCCGGAGGGGTGGCGAGATGGCCCGGAGGGGTGGCGAGATGGCCCGGAGGGGTGGCGAGATGGCCCGGAGGGGTGGCGAGATGGCCCGGAGGGGTGGCGAGATGGCCCGGAGGGGTGGCGAGATGGCCCGGAGGGGTGGCGAGATGGCCCGGAGGGGTGGCGAGATGGCCCGGAGGGGTGGCGAGATGGCCCGGAGGGGTGGCGAGATGGCCCGGAGGGGTGGCGAGATGGCCCGGAGGGGTGGCGAGATGGCCCGGAGGGGTGGCGAGATGGCCCGGAGGGGTGGCGAGATGGCCCGGAGGGGTGGCGAGATGGCCCGGAGGGGTGGCGAGATGGCCCGGAGGGGTGGCGAGATGGCCCGGAGGGGTGGCGAGATGGCCCGGAGGGGTGGCGAGATGGCCCGGAGGGGTGGCGAGATGGCCCGGAGGGGTGGCGAGATGGCCCGGAGGGGTGGCGAGATGGCCCGGAGGGGTGGCGAGATGGCCCGGAGGGGTGGCGAGATGGCCCGGAGGGGTGGCGAGATGGCCCGGAGGGGTGGCGAGATGGCCCGGAGGGGTGGCGAGATGGCCCGGAGGGGTGGCGAGATGACCATCGGTGCTCCGCCACCACAGTGCCAGGCTCCGTCCTGGCTGCTGCGAGCTGGGTCGGGGTCCAGCTGCTCTCCCTGGATCCCACCAGCGCTGGGGCTGTGCTGGAGGGTCGATTAGCCAGGAGTGAGAGAAGGGTTGGGCTGGGTGCCGGTGGGAAAGGCGGCTGTGTGGCCTGGCGAGAGGCGCGGGTCTGCCCCGGGCACTCCCATTGGGGATAACGCTGTGGGTGCGTGAAGGGATGGGGGGCTGGGGGGGGCCAGGGGGGACCCGTCTCCTCACAGGGCTCAGCTCCTGCCAGAGCTGCTGAGCTACGGGGCAGCAGCATCTGGCTCCTGCAGAGAGGCCACAGCGTTGGGGTCCCGGCCTCGAGAGGCGGCGGCGCCGCTGCGGTGACAGGCAGGAGCGCGCGTGGGCACGAAGCCGGTTCTTACCCTGGGAGCCGCAGCCGGTAGCGCCCGCGTGGGGGGTTCGCTGCTCCGTAACCTCGTTCTCGGTGAATATCTCTGCTGATGAGTTTGCTGGCAGGGACAAGTGCATGGACAGCAGTTTTGAAGTGAGTGCCTGCTAGAAATGAATTTTTAGCTCATGAAGACAAGGGGTGTCGGCCAAAGGCCAGCGCTAGATGAGCCAACCCTGGCAGGCGCGGACGGGACCCAAATCCCTGCATGGGGTTGGCCACGTAAAGACTGGGACGTGTACAGGAGAAAATGATAAAGTTTTGCTCCCCAACATCCGGAGAAGGGAAACAGGGAAAATGCACACTATTATTTGCTAGATACTCCTGGTCGGGCTCTGCTTTTGTTCTTTACTCAGAGGAGCACCCGCCCCGTGCCCAGCGCCGCGCTCGCTCAGCTCCCTGGCGCTGCCGGGCCGTGTCTCCGTTCCCCCCGTGCCCAGGTCTCGCGAGGGGCAGCCCTGAGGGGGGGGACGCGCACCCGGGCGTGCAAAGCCCGGCGCACCTCTCGCTGCAAAGGGGGTTTTAGCGCCGGATTAAATGGGTTGGGGGAAAATGTCTGCAGCACTGGAGCTACGAACGGCTTTTTGATCAAAACAGAAACGTTCATTTGGAAAACCTAAACTGTTTCATTAAACATGTTTGGGCTTTGTTTGTTTATGTTGGAAGTGACAGGTTTGCTGGGGTCTGAAAATTGGAAACTTTCAAGCGTTCTTCTGTCTTGGACTTTCAGTAAAAAAGCAAATGCATTTCAAAGGTGACATGGAAGAATAAGAACAATTAAAAATTTATTTCCCGTGAGAAAAAGGAATGATTAGAACTATTGGAAAAAAGTTCACATGTGTCTTTTCAGGGAAACTTCTCCCGGCTTTAAAGGCAGGAGATGGCATCTGGTATGAATAGAATCGCACAGGGTCCCTTTGTGTCATTTGAGGCTGGAGAGGGGACTCTGCCTGGGGATGCAGAGAGGCTTTGCTGGCTCCTGACATTTGAGACAATCTGCCCTTTTCCAAAGGCAAACACCTTAGAAGTATTTTCATGAGCGGTAGCGGTAATCAGGCTGAAATCCCAGTTCCCCCGAAATCAATGGGCTCTTTTGCAGCCACCGTGATAGGGCCAGCCTCCCTCTCCTGATCTCTGCTGGGGATGAACCAGCAGTGCCAGCACAGGGCAGGGACCGTGGCGATGCCCAGAGCTGCTTGTCCTCAGCCCTTCAGCAAGGAGCCCTCCGAATCTGCGGGCAGAAAATGTGGAGGAATGAGTGGGGAGAGGGACGGGGGAGAAAAAGGAACCTACAGAAAGGAAACAGGTAAAATGATTAAAACAAGGTCGTTCCGTGTGCTACAGAGGACTTGTAAGACAGCACGGGCTTGTGGAGTAGGAAAAAGCAAGCGAGTCAAAGTCCAGGCTCAAAAGACCAAAAGGAAAGGCAGACCTCGTCAGAAACCAAGGAGAGGTGGAGCGAGAGGCAGCCATGGGGCCGTGATGCTGTTGAGGAGGTAGGGGCAGAGCCTCCCTGGCGAGGGAGGATGCTGCACGTCGGGGAAGAGCCCCGGGAAAGGGCCCATCGTCACCCCGCAAACCACCCGCCACCTGGGTATCCACCCCAAGTTTCGTGCCACTTATTTTACATCCATTAGAAATAAATGTAACTTCTGGCTCTCTTCAGCACGCAGGAAGCAGTAGAAGCTGCATGCCTGCCATGCGTTCAGCACAGGATTTGAGGACAGGCCCCGACCCCCTTCCAGGGCTAAGACGAGTCCGGGTGAGCCCGGGGCACCGCAGCCTGCACTGGACACGGGATCCCTCCTGTCGGCATCGCTGGCGGGCGTTCAGCCTTCTCCTGCCCGCAGTGCTGTCGGGAGCCCAGGGCAGGACCCTGCTGGGCACCATCCCCGTCTGCCTCGGCTCAGCGCGGAGCCCCAGCCACTTCCAGATGTGCCTGAGTCCGTCTGTGCAGGCGGAGCGGATGGGAAGGGCTCTGCCAGCGCCAGGTTCTGGGTGGGTTGTGCACAACCCATCCTCGCGCTGGTGTGGGCCGGCGGCTTCCCACAGTGCTGCAGCCTCCCCTTGTCACTGGAGAGCTCTCCCAGGGCCCTTCCTTTGGGGGATTTTGGGCACCATTGGTATAAAATCAGCGTTTTTCATCCACACCGGCAGCGATTATGCTCCAGCTGGTGCAAGAATCGCCTTGCCGGGGCAGCGGGATCCATGCCCTGCTGTGACTGCGTAGAAATCTTTCTTCTACTTGGTGAGTCCTCTGGTTTTCATCCTGCTTCCAAGGGATAACAATCTGCGCAATTTAAGGGTTGCTCTCAGCTCCAATCCAGCTGAGAGGGATGAAGAGGAATCGTGTGGCAGGTCTGTGCTTTGCCCAGGGCAGCTTGGCTGGCACCGCCCGCCCAACGCCCGCAGCTCCCGGCACGGCCCCGAGACCGATGACCGGTGCTGGGAGCTGAGGGACTGGGCTGAGCGGCACGGCCGGAGCCCACGTTGATCCTGCTAGCAAAAGAAACCCATGTTGAACATGAGACCAAACTGACTGGCCCTTCGCAGAGCAGAAGCAGCTGGCTTAACTAATGAAACGTCAAAAATTCCAGCTAGACGTACCAGAAAACAGACAGGCACGCGAGCCAGGGTGGAAGGAGTTGGAGAGGATCCGTGCGGCT
>NW_020799133.1:741284-744939 GCF_003259725.1 Athene cunicularia | reverse complement strand
CCGTGCGGCTCCCCGTCCCTCCCACGTGCGCCCCGGTGCAGCCCCGTGTCCCCGTGCTTCAGCCAGCGTGTCTCCATACGGACCTGGGCCGCTCAGGAGCTCTGGGGTCGGGCACCCCACGACACCCCGCGCCTGCCGCGTGCATGTGAGCGTCTGGCTGCGGAGAGCCGCGGTGTGCGCCGTGCCCAGGCGGCCGCGGGGCCCGCGCCGGACGCTGCCACCGGCCGCTCTGCCCAGCCGGGACGCGTCTCCATCGGTCTTTATTTAATGGCTTGGGGGAGGAGGGTAAATATTTGTTAGCAGCGGTTTTGCAAATCACCACTTTGCGGAGAGGAAATAAGAGCCATCCATTTGTGCTGGCGCTATTAAAGATTTTCTATAAAGTGCCTACATTTCCAGTACAGCTGAATGGATTTCACTGCAGAAAACTGCTAGGACAGAGCGGCACAGTGGAGGAAAATATCATCTACAATGATTCACAAACACATAAAAATACCCTTCCCAGCTTGTCTATTCTTCCACCGCACAACAAACACCTTGTGACTCATTCTCGGCTGTATGGCTGCATTTGAAAATGAAAGTTGGATTTGAACATTATTCATTAAGACCTGGGATTAGTTCACTTCTTCATTTAGCTCCTAAAAGCTAACGTGCCAAGTCAGGCTAAAACGCATTTTAAGGCTGCCTTGGTCACAAGACAGCTCTAACAGCTACGGTATTTTTCTACATCAATGTTTCTGTATTCAGCTTAAAAAAAAAAAAAAAAAAAAAAAAAAATTCCTTCCTCCTTGCATTGAATTAATCAGATATCTGAAGGTAGGCGGAGGAAAAAAATCAACGTTTTTCTTGGCAGGCACATTGAACTTGAAGGGCTGTAGCTCTTCCTGCAGACAAGAGCCCAGCGTTTAGAAGGCAAAGGAAGGGGATGGAGGGCATCGGCGGAGTGACGGCCGCCTGAACGCCCTGCCGCTGGCGGCGCAGCAATCGGGGTATTGCCACAGAGCCTGCAGGATGATTTACAGTCACACGTCGGGGCAGCGTTCCTTTTACAAACACGTTCCCTCCCACCTTGGGAGAGCTGTTAATGAAAAGTTGCATCAGCTATTCCGACGCCTCTCACAGGGAGATGCTGCCGAACGCCGTCGCGGTCGGAGCTGAGGGTGGGAGCGGCACCGGGGCTGCGGCCGGCGCCCGGGACAGCGACAGCTGCTCGCCCATCGCCGCCGCGCACCATGGGCCCGTGTGTGACACCGGACGCGTGAGCACCTTGTCCCGGGAGCGCTGGAGAGGAGTGTGGCACAGGGAGCGGCTGGAAGGACACGAGCCACGTGGCGGGAACGGCCCAAGGTGGCTGCAGCGTAGTTCACAGCTCCGGTGTTGGAATTCCGGGCGCTGCGGCATCCTCTCCTTCCTCTGGCAGTGGGGCAAACCCGCACAGCTGTGCTCCCTGCTGCTCCTGGGTGTATGTAGTCTCCTTTAGTGACAGTGTGGGGCAGTTTGATACAAACGTACGGATGATGTGACGACGTTTCGATGATTACTCAGCTAACTGCTTGTTGTACCCACCCTTGGCGACGCTTGATTTGCCGCAGGGGGGCTGTGCTCGGATTGCGGGTGGGGTTTCCATTATCAGGCGATGCCCTCCGTGGTGAGATTTCTCCCAGGCTGTCAGCAGGAGAAATCCCATGTGAGCGAGGCACCTAATCCCGAGCGTTGTGATGCTCGGGGTGTCAGCCGCTCGCTGCCAGCCGGCTGAACCAGCTCCAGGCCAAGGCAGCAGTTCCCCTGCATAATTTCACAGGACCGACACCTTTGTGAGAAGCACAAGCTGCTTGTGGGCAAAGCATCAAAATTCATAGAATAAATTATATGCGCTGAATTATTTGCCCAGCTCTGTTGATTATCTGCAGTTAAAAAGTTGGAGAGAGCTGAGCTCCTCCACACGTAAACACCAGACGGATACTTGGAGCCGGGAGATGCCTGGGTTTGGCGGAGGGGAGAGGTTCCAGCCGCGGCGGGGAGCGGGCTGCCTACACCCCTCTCCCCGGCAGCAGCCCCCGGGGCTCGGGACGGCGGCGGCCGCCTCATGCGGGGGAACGCGGAGCTGTAGCGAGGAGCGGGGGGGTTTACTACAGCATTACTCGGCTAGCTGCGGTTTGGTGGCGATGCTGCCGCGCGCGAGAGGGATTTACTGTTCGCTAACCGAATGAAACGGGGTTTATGATATTATCTGTACGTTATAGAGCATTTAACGGCATAAATACAGTTCAGCGTAAGCATCGGAGCAAGCACTGGGGTTGCGGTGCGCTGCTTTTCCAGCCCTAATCCCCGGAAACGGCACCAGTCCTGCCGTGGAGGTTGCGGGAGAGGTGCCGAGACCCGCGGGAGCCAGGCAGCGGTTTCAGAGACGTTTGATTTGATTCCGATTCAGCTACGACGGCGAGGACGACCAGACAAAATGTGGGGACCGCACTGGTTTGTAGTTCAAATCCGCTGATATGTAAACCCCGTGAAGATGACCCCGAACACCCAGGTGATGCTCCAAGCGCCGTGTAAGACACCTGAGGTGGTTTGAGTCCCAGCAGGAGCGTGTCGTGGGTTTGCAGAGCGAGGCGTGGGTGCCTCGTGCGCAGAGCCGACGGGTCCCGCTCCTCGAGCGCCGGGCCAAACTCCGCCTCCCTCAGCGAGGAGGAGGAGGCACGCGGCGGGTCAGTGTATTGAAGGTCTTGGATTGAACCCGATGATGAATCGCAACTTGATGACTTCCTCTACATCAATGGAGCTGAACTGGCTTGGGGAAACTGTTTGATTTAAGAAGAATAGGCCTAATTTTGGAAGTGCTTCACACCCATCAATCTCGGTGAAATTCATTTATCTGAGGCACAGCTGATACGTCTCCCATTTACATAGTATTAAGTGCCTCACAATCCTTGATATATTGGAGCTCACAGCAGGGGAAAAGGATAGCGTTGCTATCCCCGTTTCACAGGCGGAGGAGAGAATTTGCAGCGTAATCAAATGAGTCACTGGAGTCAAACCAGTGCTCTGCCCTGAGCCCCGAAATGGCACCCACCTCCCAGAGGCGTGCGGAGCCCCTGCTCACGCTGCGGCTCCCAGGCCCCGGGCGAGTGTGGAAGGAGCAGCTGCGGGTGCGTTCGGGTGTGACGTACGTGGGGCGACGGACAGAAGGAGCCGTCAAAGCTTTTCCCGTCTCCCATCTAAGGCAGTTTTAGGAAGCGTTTGCAATAGTGTCTCGAAGGCAGACTGGGAATCACAGCGGTATCTGATGGAAGAGATATTTAGAGGGAAGAGACATATGGCACCTTAAATAAAAAGAACCGACTCGGTGGTTAATCTCCACTTGAAAAACATCCAGGACAGACTCGTCCATCTCGCGCTGCGCTCCCCGCCATGCAGCCTGCTGTCCAGAGACGCAGACGCCGCAGTTAACGCTGCGGCTCTTCCCTGCCACGCGCCGGCTGGTGTTTGTCCCGGGTGGGAGCGGGACGCGGCGCGACCGGCCCTGGCCGCGGAGAGCTGCTGCTGCTGTGCCGGCTGATGTTCCCCCGATGCCGGCTGCTCGCTCTACGCGCCAGCACACGCTCCAGCCTGAGACTGACGACGCTGCCGCGTGCCAGTGGCAGGGGGGGGGGTT
>NW_020799133.1:734330-741234 GCF_003259725.1 Athene cunicularia | reverse complement strand
TGGCAGGGGGGGGGTTTGTCTCCCTGTTCCCCCAGCTGAGGTTGAGGCTGTTGATGAACTGCGGCTGCAGGTCTGGTGTGAAAAGAAAAAGCTCGTTCCCCACCTCTCGCCGGGTCCTGCCTGGGCACCTCTGAAAGCTCCAGCCCCGGGCATCAGAGTGGGGCAGAGAGGCTGGGGGGCCACGGGGGCGAGGGGACTGGGACCCTCAGCAGCAGCCTCCAGCCATCAGCCTCCTGTACGGTCCTTGGTGGCCTGGGCACAGAAGGAGGCAGGAAGAACAAGTGCCTCTGTCCTGCAACTCTCCGTGGGCACTTAAGACAATGATGAAATACTTGGGCAATCACACAATGTTTATTTAATGCCAAAAGTATCCCAGCCGCTTTATAAACAAGCATGAGTAATGGGAGAGCAGGGGGCAGAAGTTTCTCTTCCTCTCAGATCTTCTGAGTGTGCACTTCTGCCGTGATTTATCCTTGTTGCAACCTTATCGACTCGCTGGGGATGTAAATCAAGCAAACCAACATTTTACCCGGAATTCCAGTTATTTATACATAGATTGAAAGGATATAATTACGGTTGCTAAATATGGCCCGGCAGAGAGGAGAGACACAGGTGTCCATCTTCTCGGAGGTTAGGGATGGAAAAGTCCACGCTGGCTCCCTGCCCATCTCTGCGCATTAGAGCCTCGTGGGCACTTCTGCTGCTCCGCTGACGTGGAGGGCGGGGGAGCAGGAGCCCTGAGCTGACACACGGAGTGGGGATATATTTAGAGTTTGGCAATTAGTCCGTCAGTCTTTTGGAAAGGACCTGACAGCGACTTTCCCTTTTTTCCATCTCGCGTGTCCAACTTGTTCTGGGAAGAGGTCTGGACAGGAGAAATCAATGACTCCTACGTGTGATTCTCTTCATCTCTCCTCCGGGAACGGCGTTTCTCGGAAGGGGATGTCAGGCCATTCACTTGCTGTCACCGGGTGTTCGTTAGCAGGCACGGGTTTTGAGGACAGCATCCCTACGCGCGCATCCCTGCCCCACACTGTTCCCAGTGCCCGGTGCCAGGCTGGGACCTGGGGGCAGGACGGCCCTGCCTGCTGGCTGCCTGCGCCCAACAGCAGGGCACTCACGGCTTTAGAGGTGTCCTGGAAGGCTGCTCTTGCAATGGCCGTTCCTTCGCAGAGCTGGCTGGCCCTCGAGCTCTCTGTGCAGAGCCCGCGTGGCGACTGGCAGAGGGGCTTGGCCACCTCAGGGTCCTGGGCGTGGTGCCACGGGGGACGGCGTTGCTGGTGAGGGCCCTTCCCACCTGCGGCTGGTGGGAGCCCACGGACGTGGCTGCATCTCCAGGCGCAGGCAGGATCCATCCCAGCTCCTCTTGTCCGAATGTAGTGTCCCGTCTCGATTTTCCTGCAGATTTCTTTTGTGGTTAGAAGGGAGGAGTGGGCACGGGTGTGAGAGGTGTTTTACTTCCCAGAGGAAGACCTGAGATATCAGGGAAACGAACCCACATGACATCACCTTCACTAGCAGCTTTGCTCCAGCCGCTGGGGAAAGCTCCTGACAAGTGCTTTAGCGTCCCGTCAGAAGTGTGATGTGGTGGGAGACGGCCCCGGCTGCTGGTGCCCGGCTGCCAAGCAAACTTTCCTCGCTGCTCTTCTGGGTGCTAAATTAGTCCCTCTCTGCAGAACAGCAATCTGTTGTTAATTAAAGGATACCCAAGGAGGTGACAACACCAGCCTGGGTGAAAAATAAAACATGCGAATGCTTTTCCCTCGTTGTTTGTTTCATCCTGTTGGCTCATCCCCATCTTGTCCCCCTCCCCAGTCAGAGCTCCCCTGGCCGGGGCTCGCGGTGGGGCGGCAGCAGAAAGCCGGCGTGCGGGCAGCCCACGCTGCTCCCGTCCAGGGGCCGGCGGGACGGCGCATTAAAATAAAACAGTTACATGCTCGAAGGGATTTCAGCTATGGCTGGGCTGGTGGGAAAGAGATTAACGGCGCTGCTTTCCCCCTGGCACCAGCTTGACTGGCAGCTTGGGTAAAGAAGAGCCCACTCTAAGTGCTCCCAGGGGTCCCGGGAGGAACTCATTACGTCTAGACTGGCAGTAGCCGGCAGTTCTGCTTTGTGAGCTGTGAAACTAATGTTTATCCACCACTCGGTCAGATCCAGCGCCATTTAAGGAGGCCGCAGTATTGAGCAGGAGGAAGGAGAAGAACACTACCCAGGGTGCTGCTGGGCAGAGCTCGGCGAGGGGCACGGGAGCGGGACCCCGTCCCGACCAGCCGGCGCAAGGAGCGGTGGAGGGGTCTGCAGGGTCTCCATCCCACCCGCGCTTCAGCTCCGACAACACTCCTGCCAACCGGCCTCCAGCTCGAGGCAGCCGCTGCCCCTTCCCTCCGTAAGTTGCCACGTTCTGTAACAGCCCCTCCCTGCTCCCTTGTCGTCTCAGCTTTTCCCACCGCTCCCAGCCATCTCTCCTTCCCTCCGGCACCCGCAGAGCCCGCACCAGCCCCACACGCCCGTTAAAGGCTGGGGAGCGTCACGGCAGCGGCACCCAGCACCCCGTGGGTGGGCGAGCAGCGGCGGTCGACAGGCTGAAGTCACGTCCCTGTGGGTCGCCCCTTGCACAGCTGCCCCGGCGGACGCAGCGCGGTGGCCCCCGCCCATGTCCCCATTTAGATGACAGACATCTAAAATTCATAAATGTCAAGGAGGAAGGGAAGCGAGGACAAGAAAACACAGATACCAAACACCTCCTTTAAGGCTGCACACGCAGCGTAATGAACGCAGCCTGAACGCCTCCAGACCTGAGCCTGGCGAAGCGCTGAAGGGCGGCCCGGCGAGCAGGGACCCGCAGTCGGGGGGGACACGATGACACGGCCGCTGTGCGCCCACAGACCCATCCTGGCCCCTCGCCCGCGTGCGCTGCAATGCTCCACACCCCGGCAGCAGCACGCAGGGCTGAGCCCGCTGTCGCTGTCCCAAGGGTCTCGTGGGGCTGCTCCTCCCAAAGGCCTTTGTGGCCAGACCCCGCCGGCTGCCAGCGTGACCGAGGGATGCTGCCGGCGCCTTTCCTTGGCGGGCTGGGGCTGAGGGCAGCCTTCAGGAGTTGTTCCCAGCAGCCTGCCTGGGCAGCCGGGGAGGGAGCCCCTGGGCTGGGAAGCGGTGGCGGGAGAGCCAAGCCGTGTGCCCAAAGCGATGATTTGAACTTCTTTCCAAATGTTTTAAAGAACGTAAATACATGGGCCCTCCTGCCAGCTCCTTCCCTGGTCATCCCCTGGTGGCAAACAGGGATGTGCCAGGCGCTGCCGGCACAGGAGCCATAAGGAGAGGACTGCTGCGTCCCTGCTGGAGGACAGGGGCTGCCCGGAGCTTCCCCGCCGACACGTGTTCCCGCTGGAAACCATCATCAGCACGGCCGCCGCGCATGGGGAAATGGAAGCGAAAAGCCCCTGATGTTCCTGAGTTGAAAATGTCTTTTCTTTCTGTTCCACAGGAAACCTCACTGTTTACTTCTCCATTCCACTTCAAGGGGAACGAAAACGGGTCCTGAAATGATCTGGGTGTCCTATGGAAAGGAGATGTTGAGTTTTCAACAAGGAATCGCGTAGCAGAAATAGCCGGGACCCGAAAAGAAATGCGGGGCTGTCAGGCTCTTCAGTATCGGTTTTAATTATTCCTCTGCTGGGATTTTCTCAGAGATTATATTTCCACACTGATAACTGTTATCACTTTATTTTATAGCCTCGGCTATTTGCAGGCTGGGAACGAGCAGGACCGGTGCTGGGAAGAGTTTCCGGGACACGTTCAAAAGCGGGAAGTGCTGACTTTCATCTGCCCCGCGTACAAGGAGCGGGACGTCGTCCCCAGCGCTAAAGCCCGGTGCCGGCTCCCCGCGACCTTACGGCCGCCCCTGCGAAGGCTGGGGGCGAGGCCGGGCCGAAGCCGGCCGGGGGACGGGCACGTCGTGCCGGAACGCGGCGCCGGGCTGGGAGCTGCTGAGCCGGCCGCCTCGCCGCGCTCACCGGCTGCGGCCCCGGGAAGTTCCACGCCGGTAGAGCAGGGAAATGGGATGCGGGGACAGCTCGCTGCGAAGCACAGCTCACGTCTCTCTAGTCCCATAATTTTTGTTGGGAAGTTTTATCTTTTTAATTTGTTACATATCATGCATCGTCTGATTAATTATTGCTTCTCTGCAGGGAGGACTAGAGTTTATAGAGCAATATAGCATTAGTGTTAGCTTTATACACCCTCAAAGCCCAGAGGAAGCTCAGCAGAGTACTTATGCGATGTTCTGTCGATAATAATGACTCAGCATTTGGCCGGTTCGTGGGCATCCCGGCAGCGCTTTATTAAAGCGTACACAGTATATGCATCGAACATAAATACAGCCAGGAGATGCGGCGCGTGCCGTGCCGCATACATATCAGCTGGGGCAGCCTCTCCGGGAGAGCTCGGGGCTGGAGCAGCTCGCAGGCAGAGCCCTGCCTGCCTCGGCCTCTCCCTGCCTGCTCTGCCGGGCCCTGGCAATCCAAGAGTTTAATTGCCACGGTGGCCTGGGATGCACTGAGCTGCTCGGCGTGTCCTTCAGCTCCATGAACGCAGCAATGGCCACAATAAAATTCCCTTTACAGCCACATCTCTCCGTCGGCTGAGCAAGAGCCGTCTCCCTGAAGAAGCCTTCCCATCCAGCGAGCGATATTAAGGAGGTTGTATAACTGATTGGGGAAGGTGCTGCGGCAGGACTAACAGCAGTGAAATGCGGTTGAACATTTCCAGCACTGAGTAAACCATATGTCTTCATAATTTGATTGTGCCCCGGTCCCCCAGGTACCTCCCAGCTCTATTGAACACCGATGGAGTTATTTAGAATCATAAATAATATTATCAAAGAGGGTCTGCTGGGTAAACAGAGTCAGTGTATAAATTGTCGGCGCGCGATATTGATTGTTCTGAGCTGACTAATGAATTATTCTGTTTAAGGGCCCGTGGAAACAACGCTCAGCGTTTTCAAGGCAAGGGCCCTTTGAAGAAGTCCCCCCCGGTGCTGCTGGGCTTTGTGGTCCCGGCCACCACAGGCGGCGAGCGCGGGCTCCCGGCAATCGCCCCGGCACTGGCCCGCGTGGCCAGCGGAGCCCTCAGCGGCGCACGGCCGGGGCGAGCGGGCAGGGACCTGTGACCGAGGGGAGCTTGACTTGCCAAACATTGCCCTCACCTTCAGTCCCACCAGGCTCATCTTTTCCTCCTCCTTTTTCATCTTCCTTCTTCCTTCCATCTTCCTTCACGCAGCGCCTTGCGGAGGAGGGCCGCGATGCGACGTCCGGGGCTGCAGCAGGAGCCCGGCCGCTGCCCCGACCCACTGTGACAACCACCCGAGGAGTCCCACCGCCTTCCCCGGCCCAACGCTCTTCCCACAGGCGCTGAACCTCAGCACCTCTCCCACTTGTTGGTATTTCTTGACTTTTTGGGCTTCATCTCCTTAAATAGGGTCTTTTCCCTGGAGACATATTAGCTACCTCAAGCCGTGCCCTGGAACAAGGAGAAATAAGCCATTCTTTTCAACAGAACTTGCTTTTTTTTCTCTCCTCACCTGCATAATAGGTTCTGTTAAATGTATAGTTTTTCAATCCCTTTGATGTAAGGGACTCAAAACACTTCCCTGCTAATCTCATGCAGTGGTGCCTGAAACGCTGAAGGCACTGGCTGGGGATATGGCACAGAACCAGACAAGAATTATTGGTGTCTGGGGGGCCGGGGCAGCATTATGAGACAGCTCATTTTAAAATAAATTATGCCATTAAACCACTTTTGTTCTTTTTTCCCTGCTTTTTGGGCTAGAGGCTCACCAGAGAAGAGGCAACGCTGGAGCATCCAGCCATTCTGGGCACAGAGGAGCGCACCGGGCGTCTGCGGGCAGGAGGAAGAGGAGGGCAGCTCTGCCTGGGAGGAAGCCCCTGCCCGGGGCGTGCACACTTGCCCACCCACCACAGCAAGCCCCTGGCAGGGCTGGTGGCACAGACCTCCCCTTGCTTCCGTCCTGCGTTTGGCACAGAATTGTCACTAGGTATTGGGAGCTGACCCGTCCCCAGTCCAGCGATCTGGGGCTTTTGCCAGAGGAAGAGGAGCGACAAAACGTGTGATGTGGGGCCCCGCGTCTGGGAGGCACAGTCCAGCTTTCCAAAGGGGCTTTGCATGGAGCTGCGTTTGCGCTTATTTAAAAGCTAAAATTGCCCGAGTAGCGTTTTCCTGCCACCGGCCCTGCCCCAGCCGGTGCCGTGCTTTAGGCACAGCAGCCAGTTTAACCCTTTTTTTTGGGGGAAGAGCAGTGGTGGCCGGCGCCTTCCCTTCCGAAGGGGGATGGAAGCTGCAGCGTCAGCCTGTCGCTGGAGCCCTTTCCTGGGAACGTGGCTGCGGCCGCTGTTCCAAAGGCAGAATTTTGGTTCTCCGCAATTAATACCGATTTTGCCATAATACCTTGTATTTTAGTGCATTATCTTTCCTCCTTTCCACCCACTGAGCTGTGATTGCTACTCCACTTTAGAGAGGAAGCCCTGTTATTTTCCCTCACAAATAGAGCTGGGTCAATTTTCATAGCCCCTTTGCCAGCCCATTAAGCATTACTGAATTCACCATTTCGCACCGGTATGACAGTTTCTTTCTCTGCTCACTTCTCCTTCCTTCCTACAGCTCAGGAGGACACTTGCTCATCACCGTGGGTGTAGCACCCAAGAAACCCCAGAATTTCCTTAAGGTTAAGCAAAAATTTAAATATTGCCACGTCTTTACTGATAGGCAGGATTAGCCAGGGCCCCTGCTGAGCCTCCCTCCAGAAGCAGAGCGAGTTTGCTCTCTGGATACGATTTATTTACGTAATGAGGGTCTCAGGGGCTCCGTGAGGATCCCCCCCCCCCCCCCC
>NW_020799133.1:724709-734280 GCF_003259725.1 Athene cunicularia | reverse complement strand
ATTTGCTGGGTTGAGAGAGCGCGGTTCTCTCCCACGAGGGGCTTTGCCCCTGGAAACGCTCCCGGCGCCGGAGCGGGATGGAGCGGGGTGCGGGGGCCGCGCTGGCCAGCGGGAGCGCGTCTGACGGCAGCCGCCCGGCTCCGGGTGCGCAAGGACGCGAAGGAGTTAAACCAGCCACCCCAGGACCATCATGTCCAGCGTGATTCAGGCCATTTAATTAGTGTCCCATGCTCGGTAGTTCGATAGTGTTTTCCCCCCGGGGAGAAGCGCACCGGCTCACATATATTGCCTGTTATCTTTCAAGTACTCAGAGCAGAATGCTTTTTCAGTAACCTCATCAAAGGATAAGCCAGGATTCAGATAAGCTTTTCAAGGAGGAAGTCAGGGTTATAATTTTCAGAGACTTCTGAATGTCACCTCCAATTTTCGGATCCGCCGTTGGAGCGGCCGTTGTTGGAAGCCACCCAGCCTCAGATATTGAAATGGGTGACCTGTGGACTCGGGCCTCCTCAGTTCCTGGTCATCGTCAGTCTGGCAGATCCCGGAGTTGAAAGTGCTTGAGATTTCTGACTTTATAATAACGCGGTTTCTCAGAAGTGCAAATTACAGAGGAATTGGTGCTAAACTCCCCATTAACTATAGAGCCCGAGAAATCCTCAGTGTCCCAAATTACCTGTCACTTTCTCTGTAACACGGCATAATTCTGTCGTTTTAAAAAAAAGAAAAAAAAGAAAAAAAAGAAAAAAAAGCCATAATTTGACATTTCAGTGAAATTCCTAATTGTCTGCGCAGCTCTCTTCGCGAGCGTGCCGTTCCTCACCTCTCAACTGCAGGCCAGCGGGTGTCCGGCACGCCACTGCCACTGGTTTCTCCCCTGGGCATTGTGATGCTCCCCCGAGCCCTGCGTGGGACCCCGCCGGCGATGCTCCCCCCTTCGTCGGTTCTTTAGGGTGCTGGGGACCCGTCAGCAGCGAGCGTGGGGACAAGGGTGTTGTCAGGGGCGTCCAAGAGTGGGCGAGCTTGGGGCTTAAACCTGCTGGAGGGAGAGGGCGGCAGGAAAACTCCAGTCAAGGCTGATTTCAGGGTTAAACCAGCTGCTGTGCCTATAATATACCCACGTCTCGCGGGAGAAATTAGCTTATTAGGAAGGATTTGAATACGGGAATGTGGGCGGTTTTCCAGAGGAGGAGATGGAGGACAGATACAGCCAATGGCACCAGCAAGCACACAAGGCATTGGGCTTCGAACTGGTGTTTGGAGGGAGGAAAGGCTTCGGGCTGTGTTTCTGGACCACGTTTTTACCTTTCATTCACGACCGCAAGATCTTCACCAGAAATTACCCAGACCAATTAAAAAGGACTTTTACAGAAGCGTGGGGGGGAGAAAACCCCTAGAAAAAGCAACGACCAAAACGTTTTCTTCTTCCAGCGAACGCCCGCCGCGAGGGACAGCGAGCACGTCGCCGGAGCTGGCGTTGGAGAGGCGGTTTCTGCCTTGAGTTTTGGGTTCTGCCGCGCGCCTTTGGCCAGGCTGGCGCAACGCCCGGCCAGCCCGGAGCCGGGGGGCTGGTGGTCCCGCGCCGCGGGGGACCTCCCCCCCCCTGCAGCTTTGCCTCCTCCACAGCCGCAGTCGTCTCTCCCCCTTTGTTTTTCCGATGCAATTCTCGTAACTTCAAAGCGCCTGGTTTGGACTTATCCCAGCAGGGGAAGAAAATTGGGTCCCTGGAGTCCTTTTGCAAATGCACTCTCGCTTCAGTTTTCCTCCCCCTAAATGGCAGCACCGTTACACTGCTTCGTCTGAGAGATTTCCAGCCCCGTGTAAGTGTATAAATCCAGCTCATCTGCACTTAAAAACTCCTGCCGCAGTTAGCGTCAGCACTCCCAGGCCTAATTGCTCTCTCCGGCCTTAACTCGCCATCGATTTGTTGTGCCCCATCCCCTTGCCCGGCGCTCACCGAAGGGGTTTCCCTGGCATCAGTTAGCCCATCGAGGTGGCCACTGGCCCAGCTGATCCCACTCTGCTATAAATGCCGGGGGCCGAGCAGCAGCTCCCTTGGCTGGGCTGGGCTGGGCTTGGCTGTGCTGGGCTTGGCTGGGCTTGGCTTGGCTTGGCGCTGGTGCTGCTCTCGGGGATGACCACGACGAGTTGCTCATGATCCCGCGTCTCTCGCTGCGTCGGCTGGTGAGGGGTGTCTGGGCCGGGGTCCCTCGGCAGGGGGCTGTAACCCAGACTGCAAACCTTTGGCAGAAAAGGCTCGCGTGCCGGTGCCTGGCCGTGGCGGCGGGCTCTTCCACTCAGCGCTGTCTTGTCGGAGGTCTGTGTGCTGGCGCTGGAGTGGCTCTTTGCCCTGCGGTGCCGTTCAGCTCTTAGCCCCTGGGGAAGTGTTTCTGGCTGTAAAAAGCTGTAAGCTAAAATCTTGGCAAAAACCTGGACGTGGCTGAGGCGATCCCGGTGAGACGGGGCGGGCGTGTGTCCTGGCAGAGCCCCCCCGCGCCCTCCTGCTGCTCCCGCCTGGCCCCGGTGCCCGCGGGAGGGCTCGGGAGCAGCTCCAGGATGGGATCTCAGCAATGGCTGGGTGCCTTGCCTTCCCCTCTGGTTTTTTTTTTTTTTTTTTTCTCCTTCCCTCCCGGCTGAATCAATAATTAAGCATATTCTAAGTAGTGCAGTTTTGCTTGAAATTTTCCATTTGCCTTGTGCATTAGTTCGAAATGAAATATTTAGAGGACAGAATATCGTAATAAAGCTAAGACACATTTTCTGCTAGAATATTTTATTTATTTTGTTTAATAATGAGGTTCTGTGTCTGTCTCTACCCCCCTCTGTATCAGTGGCTTTTTCCTCTTCCCCTTTCCTTTGGAGGCAGAGGATAATATCCCCCTTTTAAAAAAATAATAAAGTCTGGCTTGTCTAACAAATCAGGTCCTATGCTCTGATGTTGTAAGTGTTCAGAGGAGTTTCCCAGCAGGCCTAGGGAGAGGAGTAACCCAGCATCTCCGCACTGATGCTCCTGCTAACCAATGATTTGTCTGCAAGGGCAAAGCAAAAGGGATTCCTTTACTTAAAATTATTTGCTCCCCGGTGCGAAACCCTTAATAATTCCCTGGGAAGAGAATGGATCCTTCCCACGCGGGAGCACAACCCGCCCGCCCCATCTCCGCTCTGCGTCTCTGCATTTCCACCGGTGAAATATATTCCGACTCGTCTGGGGCCTTTTTCTTACCTCTCTCCGTCCTGTCAAGAGGTTTGCAAGGATTTATTCCCCGGAGAATCTCCTGACTACATTACCGATGCTGATGGGGAAGCAGGGAGAAGGGGCTGAATGCTGAGGACCTGCCTGGGGAAGGCTGGAGGGCCCGAGGCAGCTCCCAGCCTTTCATGTGCCGCCGCGTTTTCCCAGCTGGTCCCAGTTCCCTCAACTGGTGTAGGCGGGAAATGGTTGCGCCGTCCTAAGAAACTCTTCGCGGCTTCAGCCTTTTTCCCCCCCTATTCTGCTTCGGGGATGTAAAAGCAACTGTAAATCCCTCAAATAGAAATTACTCGAAAGAAATTCATATCATGTACAGCGAAGCGCTTCATCCCCACAGCTTCAAAATATTTCACTGAGATTTTGATCTTTTCTTCAAAACCTGTTTACAGTTGAAAAAAAATAAAAAAAGTGTGTATGTATTTGAAATTGTGTATGTATTTGAAATGGAGTATTTCTCACCAGCAGCCTAGGTGTGTAGGAGCTCTTCTTGTCTGAAAAGCCGATGAAGCTTTCCAGCAAAGGAGAGCAGCCCTGAGCTTCCCGCGCTCCGGGCGGGACTCGGAGGCAACCGGCCGCGCCGGCGCTTGGGGCGGGTTTGCTCGTGCACGTGTTCTGCCGGGTCTGGGCCGTGCCCGGGCCCTCGTTTAACCGAGGCTTCGTCAGGGCGCCGCGGCCAGAAGGGACCCTGGTCCCACCCAGGCTTACGGCTGGTACTGCCGGTCCCCGAAGGGTCTCGGTCATTGCGTCTGCTCTCCAAAGGTGTGATTAAATAAATTGAAAAAATAAATAGCAAACTGAAAAAAAACCGTCCCAGCCTTCTGTTTCAGGTGTGAAGGTGCTTAAGATAACTAATTATTTGCACAGCTTGCCTCTCTAAGCTCTTCTGCACTTCAGATAAACATTTTGTATACATTTGAACTTGGAAATTAGGAAGAAAGCCGAGCTGTGTTGATCTGTTCGGGATCTCACCATGTTTGAGAAGTCAATCCATTCATCTTCAGCAAATTAGGGGTGCCAAAAACTGATATTTTTCTAATATTTGCTCAGGCTAGCGTCTCGTGCTGTGTACTCCCGGGAGGAAAGGCTTTCACAGGAATTTAATCACCAGCTCTTATGACTTCCTCGACTCGCAGCTGTGGAGCGTGTGAGATCGAGGGGGTGTTAGAGGAAATTCGTGGGCCTGATTCTGGCCTTGCCACTGCAGGGATGCTGCTCCGCGCGGGGGGCTGTGCTGCGGACCCGTGTCTCTGCCCTTCCCCAGCCACCATCCGTCTTTCTCTGGCCCCTGGCAGCTTTACTTCTGCTGGTCCGAATTCCCACCTTATTTCGGGCAGCCCAGGGAGTTTGTATTTCCCTCCCTGTGCCGGTGCTGCCGAAGCCGTCCTGCGGACAGAGCCGCCGTCTTTGACTCTCTGGGCAAGTTTTGGGCCCGGGCTGATTTACGCAAGAGGGATGCTGGGGGAGCAGGGCTCTCCTTAACCGGCCTCTCTGGCAGGCAGGAGGAACCCTTCCTCGTCAGCTCGGTGTAGTTAATTCTTGATAATAGTCCTCCCTTTGTTAATATTGTTGCTAAACTCCTGCATTCTCACCAAGTGAGAGCTAATTATAATAATTAACAGAGAACTCATGAACTTGTCAAACTGGTAATTATAAACCACAGGGACTTTTATCATTAAGAGATGCCATTCAGGAGGGGGGAGAGGGGGTGCGAAGCCACTCCTGATTAGATCTGTGCCCATCATCACTCTCGCCTCAGCCCAGGCACCTTCTCTCCCAGACCCGGACCGCGCTGCCCCGGCTGCTGCCGAGCTCCTCTTTGCCGTGGCCCAGCTGAGCCGGGAGTTGGCACCACCATCTCCAAATAAACAAGTGCCAAAGGCAGACGCTTGCCTGCGAACCTGCAGGCAGCCCTGGGACAGGCAGGCAGGGCTGCTGCCAGCACGCCGGCCACAGGCGCAGCCTGGGCTTTGGCTCCAGGGCAGGCGAGGATGCTCGGCTTGACCTTGTCTCCCCTCGGCTTTCTCCCCCTCCTCTGGCCATCTTCCTCCGCGGAGGAGGATCCTGTGATCCAGGACACTCCCGTGTGCTTCCCGCTCCCATCTGGCCCTGGCAGGGAGGTGGGCGCTGACCTGTGCGTGGTAAAGCTGCTTTTCATGTCAATCATCCTCGTCCCCAGCAGACAGGATAACCCGGCACCTTGGTGTTCCATTGGCACCGGCATCTTTTGCAGAAGAGGCTGCAGCTCTGCTCCCCGGGGAAAGAGAGAACACGTGGCCCTAGAGCCTGGTCCTGCCAGTCCCTGTGGTCTTCAGACACGGGGGAACGGGCAAGTGCTCTCCGCAGGCGCTGCAGAGCGAGGGAGGGAGAGGGGCACCTTCGTGTTCACCTGCTGCGAGAGTCGGGGCAGGCTGGCTGCGAGCAGAGGGTGAAGCCAGACGCGTAGGACACATCTCCCCGTTTGTAGCTATGGAGCATCTTGTCTTTTCCGTTCCGTGTGCCTCAGAGCCCTCACCCCCACCTCCCTGCTGTGCCCTGCGGGTCCGGGATGTGCTATTCAGAGACAGAAGCCCCTTCCTTGGAGGAGCTGTTTATGTAGTTGCTAGAATAAGCCCCGTATTTCACTCCGTGTGATATAAAAGTGCACATGGAGCTGCAATAGATGTGCACAGTCCCTGATGGAACAAGGGATAACAATGTGCTCCTGTTTTGATATTATTAAAAGCACAAAGCTTGACATGTTTAGGCTAGGCGGAGTCCTGGAGGCCTGGCTTGCTCTAGGAGGGGGCTCCAGCAGAGCCCGTGGTTTGGGCAGGGACGAGCACAGGAGCCAGTCTCGGGTTCAGCCGCGGCTCTGCCCTGCAGCCTTCTGACAGGCGGCCTCTTCACGCCCGGCAGTCGGGGTGGCAGGAGGCACCCCTCATCCCCCCACGTCTGGTACTGCCTGCCTTCAGACCCAGCAAGGTCAGGGAGGAAACAGGCATTTCTCGTGGTCGTTTGGTTTGTGGCCAGGCAGGTTTGGGCTGGCTCCCCTTGAAGAGAAATGCTCACGAGTCGCTGCGGCGACTGCTGTGGCAGGATCTCCCGCTGTGTCCTCGCCCGTCGCTCGCCCAGTGGAAACCGATGGGAATTTCTGAGGAAGGATTCGTTCCCCTGGAAGCTGCCCACGCTGCGTTTGCAGGACCGCGTCCCCTCCCTGCGCCGCCCCCGGGGCCGTGGTGCACCTCGCCAGGGAAGCTCTGCGCCGTCCACGGCATCGCTCCCCCCCGTTCCGCTTCGCACATCGCCCGGCAAGTTTTGCTCAGATATTCTCCAAGTTTCTTCTCATGCCTATTGTGAGCTTTCTCTCCTGGACAGCAAACAACAAATGGTCCTTTTCACCCAGGAGATAAGATTGTTCATCTTCCAAAGTCACCGGCACTTGTGACGCCGGGTCTGGAGCAGTTTGAATAATGAGCCTTCGGGAGAACTCGTGTTTCTTTCCGTGTCCTTTTCTTAACAAAGACCTGAGGCTCCCAAGGCAGCGGCAGCTCTGCCAGGCACCGAACGCGACAGGGGCTGCTTCTGAAGGGCACAAGTTACAGAGTAGATTTTCTTTTCTTCCTTTTTTTTTTTTTTTTTTTTCTTCTCCACTTTTCCAATTGTATTTTTGTCAGGCGCTGTTGCTGAACAATCGGTCCTTTATAGAAAAATTCCCACCAGGAGCGACACGAACGCTGCTGCACAGATCCCCCTCCTCCCTTACAACCACTATCTCTCAGTGCCTCGCATACACATTTCAATCTAAAAAGCGAACCAGAAGTTCCCTGTGTCCTTAAAGCCTCCCTTTTGTGGCTCTTGTGTGTTGTGTTCCCCACTCTCTCCTTCTGCATCCCTCAGCTGCGTGGCCCCACATCCCGCCCCCCCCTCCCTGGTCGGGCGCTGCCCTGCTCCTGCTGCCCCCGGCTGCCTGGCACCCGCCCTCCTGCGTCCCCTCGTAGCGTCCCGCTCCCTCGCCTGCCCCGCTGCGGCGGTGCCCAGGCCCTGGCAAGGCAGAAGAGGGAAAAGCTTCCCGCAGAGATGTGCGGCAGCCGTGACGGTGGCTGTTATCAGCCGCTCCAGCGTCCTCCCGGCCCCACCGCGAGCCGAGTGACACCCTGAGAACTCGGGAGCTACTGGGCGTGGTGGGGAAAGGGCTGGAGACCACCCATCCAGGGCTCTGGGGGAGCACCTGCCTGGCCTTAAGCTGGGGCAAGCCCCCATCTTGGCCGGACATGCTGTGCATCATTTCCCACCTCCTCCTCCATCTCCACCAGCTCCGTCTTGTCCCTCTGGTCCTTTCCCCGCGTGGTCTCATCTCTCACCCTCTTCCTGTCCTGCTGCTGTCTTTGTACTCTCCTCCCCCAACGAAAAGGAGCATAAAAAGAGAAATCAAACCCTTCTCACAGTGTCTACATTAAGCTTTGGAGGGGAAAAAGCATCACAGGCAAATGGAGAGAAGGTTCCTGTGCTGGGCCTCGTCCTCCCTGCGGCTGGCTGCTGGGGCTGTGGCTACCCCGAGGAGGGGCACAGCTGCAAACAGCCTCTCGGACCACTGCCTAAATGTGCCCGCCTCAAAACCCGGCTGGAAAAGCTCCTACCAGAGCTGTGCGGCCTTCGGCGTCGAAAACGTCTGAACTGGAACCTGCTGTTGCCCTGAAAACGAAGGCACATGAAAATACACAAAGCAAAAAATAAAGGAAGGCAGAGGTGAGGCAGCCAAAATGAAATTCATTCTTCCCCCTTCCTGGTGCGGCCGCAGAAAAGGCAGAAACGTTTCATTTTCCAGCCGCTGAACCTCTGAATGTGGATCTGAATGTTCAAGCTGGGTTTTTCTTCCTCATGTGCCTTCCAGAACCCGTCAGCCACCAAGTTCCCCAATTCCTTGTGCGCAGCAGCCCGGGCTGCCGTGGGCTCCCCCCGCACGACAGGACCAGGAGAGGGATGTGGGCGATGGCCACGGGCGACGTGCAGCGCCGTCACACCCAGCGCCGGCGTTGGGGGACAAAAACCACCGAGGTGCTGGAATCATCGGGTTGTCCTGGGTGCCCCGGGACGTGCTGCCGGAGGAGCTGCCTTCCTGGGGCCGGGCCAGGCGAGGGGCTCGCTGGGCTGCCCTCGGCACCACGCGTGTTGGCCGGGCCGGGCAGCGGGTCCCTTTCGGAGCCCAGGGCGAGGAGGGGAGCGAGGGGCCTGCACTGCCCTTGCCAGCCTGGTGCACGGAGGCATCGGAACGGCACATTGGAGCATTTAAAATACATTAAAGGAGCCCTCCCTTTGAAGTGGGAAAATATCTCTATTTAATCAGAGAGAAACAACTTTTCAAAAGAATTTTTTTTTTTTCCTCCTCTTTACCTTCAGCTGTCTGGCTTCTCCTGTGGATAGTACCATGAATAAAACATGCATATCCCAATTAAATCTTGATTTAATTTCTCTTCTTTGCAAAGCTGATGAACTCGAGTGCTTTCATAAAGACATGAACATTAGCATTCTTTTGTGATGCACAAACCAGTCGGAGGAACAAGGGACTAAAATAATCACCCGCCTCTCTCTTGGCCTTGCCAAGCTCTGCACCGGCTTCGAGAATAAACCCTCGGCTGCCGTCGGCTCCGGAGCAGCGCCCGTGTCCGGCCGGGCTGCGCGGCCTGCGGCCAGCCCCTGCTTGTTTTAATGAAAGCCGCAGCAACTCGCCCGAACCTCCTGTAAAAGCGGCGCGCGGGGGTCCCGTACAGCCCCTCTCCGTCCCGCCCCCGAGCGCTCGGCGCTGGCATGTGGGTGTCCCGCGGAGCCGGTGCGTCAGGGAAGGGCTCAACGGGCAGGTGGTTGGAGCAACCCAACTGCGAGGGTACAGCCCTGCTGCTCCAGTACAGCTGGCCAATACCTCCCAATTTATATTTTAATGGGAAAAAACGGGTCAGCTGGAGCAAAAAAGGTTTATTGTGAATTTTCTCGCATATGCAACCTCTAAACTAATAATGCCATTTACACTAATGCAGTCCTGCCCATCGTTTCAGGCTCTTGGCACTAATCGATGCTCTCTAATGTTAGCGGATTGAATATAATACTCGAAATTACCTGTCTTTGTGCTACAGCACATTCGTGTTTTTCCCTGCTGTCGTGGGGCCCCATCATGAAAATACCAGCCTTGTTTATTTTTCTGTGCTGGAAGCATTTCCATTGTAGCCAATGACCTTATATTGTAGCCAAATACGAAACGTTTTTTGTTTTGGGTTTTTTTTTTTTTTCAGAGGAAAATTGGTAAATGGTTCAACAAAGTTTAATTTCTGCACAAAAAAAAAAAAAAAACCC
>NW_020799133.1:708069-724659 GCF_003259725.1 Athene cunicularia | reverse complement strand
GTATAAGAGACAGGGCTGCGCTCCCCGCCTGCCCGGGCCTCAGTTTCCCCAGGTGGCCGGGCAGGGGCTCGGCTGCCGGGCTTGGGGACCCCAGGGCAGGGACCCCCCTCGCAACAGCCCCTCGTGCAGCGCGTGGCGTGGGGCTCGGGCGTCTTCCCCCGCGCCTCCCTCCCTCTCGCGGCTGCTCGCGCCGAGCTGATTTACCTGCCCTGCTGATCTATGAGCGTTCCAGGCACCTAATTTATTTTGTAAAAATAGTGATTTATTGGCACCCAAAAAAAGTTTTGCTCTGAGTTGCTTCTGATTTACGGGAGCGCTGTTGTGTATATGCAGCCTTGTAAATACTCGATTTATTGGCTGCACCAGCCGCCGCGTGCGCTGGCCTTGGCGGCACGAGTACGCGTTGCCCCACGCAGCCAGCGGCCCTCGGCTGTGCCCTCGCTTGTTGGGGGGGGCAAGAAGTTTCCTTTGCCTCCCTCCTGCTCGTCTGTGCTGTGGAAGATGGCAGCCTGTCCCTCCTCTTCCTCACCGAGAGCCACATTCGGCGGCGGCAGGGAGGGGCGGGCGGCTGCGAGCACCCCGGCTCCCGCCACTGGGAAGCGAAGGAGCCCCCCTGCTAATTGCCAAGCCAAGGTGTGTGTGGGGGAGAAAGCAGGAATAAAGTGCTTTTACCTGCTCAGCTGGATAATTAAAAGCTGCCTGAAGCACCGCTAACCTTTTTTCATCACAGCATCGTTCATTATAAAGCCAGAAAGAATTAGCTATGCTGCATTATCAGATAGAGAAAAATATTAATAGTAGAAATGGGAAAGAGAAAGGGGGAATTTTGGGTAAGTTAATTAAACTACACATCCTCAATGACTTATTAAGTAGCTGGACAGGCTTCCTTGGGCTTAGCTGGCCCCCGAGAGTGCAAGATACCGTCTTTGAGGAGGAAACTTGTCAGCTTGAGCAACTTTTCCATCTGAGGAGCAGCACGTGTGTGGTCTCCCCAGCTCTCGTGGCAGGGTGAGAGCTTCTGAGAGGTTGACTCTGAGATTTCGATCCCGACACGTTACCTTGAGCGTGAGGCACGCACGGGCGGCCGGAGCCGCAGCGCCTCTCCGCCGGGTGAGGCTCTGGCTGTCGAGGGCTCTGCTCGTAACACACCTCGGCGGTAACAGCACTTGACAATTCCATCCCACAAACCACCGCCGCCGGACTCCGCAGCTCCTCCTCGCGCTCTGCAACTGCACGATTTCGTATCCAGCGCCGCTGAACACAAACGGGGATGTTTCTCCCAGTGACAGCTGAGCTCTCAAACCCTGATAAATCATGTCGCGTAGGTACCGGCTCTCGAAGTAACCTTTGGATGCGTGTGTGAGTGGTGGTAAAGCACTCGGCAGCCTGCATGGGGTTAATTAAGAGAGGCACCCTTGTGCTAAGTTACAGGGCAAAGCTCAATTAAGTTGGGAACTGAAATGGATAATTCCATTAAAATGGATTTATTCACTGTGCTGCTGCTGATACGCGTCACGCTGAGGAATATTTTCAATGAAAGTTTGTATTTTACCAACTTTGCTTCCCCGTCCTTATCATCCCCGACGGGCTGCGGAAAGCGGAGGAGCCGTGAGCAGGCGCGGCAGAGCCGGCTCCGCCGTCCCCAGCTGCTCCCAGCCCAGCCGGGGCTGGTGGCCAGAGCTGGTGCCTGGCCCAGCTGGCACGAGGCCGGGAGCGGGGCTGCTTGGTCTGGGACGCGCGATGGCTCCAGGCCCCCAGAAGCGAGGGGGGATGTGAAAAGCCAACCCGTGGGCTGGAAGGAGTCAAAGCTCCACAGAGCAGCGGCCCGTAGTCGGGATGCGACGCCGCTCTCGCTCCGCCTTCGCACCGTGTTGTTGCCTTGACCTGAGGCTCCCGGCCCATGGCCCGGAGCTGGGGCTGTGCAGCGCTGGGGAGATTTTCCTTGTCCCTCTGGTGCCGCGGTTAGAGCCGTGCGAGTGCAGGAGCCCCTTCCCAGTCCCCCCAGCCCACCGCAGTGACGCACCAGCTCGGCATGGGAGAGTGACCTGGCGCTGACCATACCGCTGGCCCCGCTGCCGAGCACGTCCGAGCAGTGGTAATTAATAAGCAATCACAGAGGTAAGCAAATGCAGACTGACAGCAGCCCCAGCTCACTCCTAACCTGGGCCTTTGCTAGCATTAGTTCTACAGCTAGACCTGCTGTCTGTTGACACGTTGTTTCTCCTCATTAATAAATAACTGCCCGAAACAATTATCCTGCAAGAAACCAGCCTTATTATTTTTACCTAATCTCTAATTTGTTTGTTTGGCCTGTGAAGGGCACAGGAGAACCAGCTCGGGATGCTGCTGTGTGCGAGAGCACGGCTGTCTCTGTGCCAGCCCTGTGCACCCAGGCACAGCTTCAGAAAATCTCCAGAAATCTCAGTTTAAACCCGAGCAGGGGAGGCATTGCCCCTGCCCGCTGCTGACGCCAGCCCGGAGCAGCTACCTGGGCTCTGAGCCACGGGCACGGGCTTTGCACGCGCGTGTGAGCTCTGGCTGGAGTGACGTGACGGCTCAGCTGCCCCAGGGGCAGGAAAAGGGTCACCTTGACCTTCTCGTGTCCACCAGCATCCGACACCCTGAGCCCCACTCCCGCGGCGCTGCTGGGCCGGCCAGCACATCCACTCATCCAAGAAGCATCAGGCAGCAAAGGAGGAAATAAAAAACAAGCCTTGAACATTTAAGAAATGGAATTGTTTCATTCTTTCCAAAGGTCAGTTGCTTTAAACTCGGTTCAGGCCACTGGGGCACCTTTCACTTTCATTTCTTCTGTTTAATTCTCACCAGTTCATTAAAGTCTGACCTTCGGTGCTCTTGGCAACTGCTTACGATGGCCAGCAAGAGACAAGCCCTTCTGCTTTCGAGGCTGTAAAACTGCCAGGGATATTTTAGGTTCTTTTCTTAATATTTCTGATAGCAACTCGTCAGTCGCTATCGGAAACCTTAGCAAGAGGCAGAGAGTAGAAAAAGCAGAAGATAATACAAAAGAATAGAAGAATGAAGCCACCGAATGCCATTTCTTGTGAGCTGAGGAAAGGTCAGGTGAGATTCTGGACAGTTATCTCCTTGCCGCCGCTGATAAAGCACAGGAGAGCTCATAGCCACCGGCGGCTGCCTTCAGACAAAGAGATATTTAATTAAAGCCTGCAAAAAGAAAAGGAAGGATAAGTGCTTTAGAGATAAATTCCTATAACCTAGCCAGGCCTGAAGATACGTGAAAGTTGACATTTAATCTCCCTGTAACCACTCGCCGGGGTGCCTGGCCATCAGCCGTGGGCCGAGTGCCTGGGTATGACCGGGAGATGCCCCAGGATGGGGCTGGGAGGTTTGGGGGGGCTCCGGAGGAAACCCGGCGCCTTGCGGGCACTGCGTGCGTGCACTGTCCGTACCACGGGCGAAAGCGGAGCCGTCGGGAGCCAGAGCTGCGGCGGGACTCCGGGCGGGTGCAGGGACGCTCTTGGCGTCACCTCGGTGTCAGTGGCCGCGGGAGCGACGGGGAAGGGCAGCGAGGACCGGACGCAGCCAGAAGCAGCCGCAGGAGGCGGCAGCCCCGTCCCTGCCCGTGGCTGCCCCGGTGCCTGGGGGGCGGCGGGGGCACCTCAGTTCTGGGGTCCGGAGCAGAAGTTCAAGCTGAGGGAACAGAAAATGTTCTTTTCTGTGTGCTTTGGGGGCTGCGTTAGCCTGTGCTTCGGAGCTGGTGAGGCCTCGCCGGTGAGCAGACTGGGCTGGCCGAGAGCCATCACGTTTTATTTGTTTGTCTAATTAAAACAGAGGTAGATCAGGCTCTTCCCTGCCCAACTGTCCGGTGCCGTTGTGTGGAAGGTGTTGATTGTACCGCTGCAGCTCGCACGGGAGATTTGCGGAGAAGCAGGTCCCATAAGAGTTGCAGTTTAATAAAAACACTAGCATGATTTATGATCTGCCGTGTTAAGGGAGCAGCCGCTCTCTCCAGGTAAAAAAACCACCCTCGGAATCAGCTCTCTTAATTTGCATAGGTAATGGTCATATCATTAACAGCTCATTAGGAACAGAGCGTATGGCAAAACAAAAATTCAGAAACGCTGCGCTGGGGAGGAACCGGGTCCCTGCCTGGCAAGAAAAAGCAAGTGTACTCCAAACCCTGAGTTAAAGAGGAGAGAGCTGTGTCAGGGCAACAGGAAAATGTAAAGGGAAGAGCCACGGGTCGTTTAAATCTCATGAAACGTAACGTATGAGGAGCGATTTGCGGAATGAAGGTTAAAATTGGCCTGTTGTGGCCATCGCCGCCCTAAACCGTTTGTGACGGGGGCTTGTGCGCTGCCTTCAAGGTGAAACGGATGGGGAGGAGGTAATTGAATTGTAGCCGAGAGCAGAGGGAGCGGGATGCGGCCGGCGCACAGATGCTGCCAGGTGATGCCCGTGCTGGGGCCGCGGTGCTGGGGCCCCCCCGCAGCCCCCGAGCCCTGGCGGGGAACGGCAGCGGGTCTGCCTGGGCTGGGGACAGCAGGGACCGGCTGGACCGCGACCTCGCCGGGCACTGCTGGTGCCCCACGAATTACACGGATGATTTAAAGAATGGGAGAAAAGAATGAGCGGGACTTGAGGCAGCCCTGGTGAGGTGGGGCTTTTGTCAGGAGAGAAAGTCCTCAGATGAAGGGAGAAAAATAAAACAGGTAGGAAAAAAAATTGGATAAAATATAATTAAAAAAAAAATTAGAACTGACTTCAGTTAATAACCCCTGAATTACGGACTGCTCGTCCCTTACGGCCCCATCCCTCGCGTGGCGGCCGTGCGGAGCTCGCCCGGGGCAGGACAGTGGCTGCTCTCGGGAGCCCGGAGTCCTTCCAGCCCCAAGTGACCGGCGCCGCCAGGGGGGGTGGGCGTTTTCCAGGTGTGGTCCAGTGCCATGGCAAATACCCTGACATCAGTACATCGAAGCTGTATTAAACGTTCTCCAAAGAGGCACCTGGCACGCCGGGCGAGCTGTGGCGAGGGCGGGAGGGCTTGTTTGAGCAGGGACGTTTGTTTTCCCTTTTGTCAACTCGCGCGCGCCGGCGCTCGTCTCGCCCAACGTGCTACAGCAACGGGTGTTGAGGGGAAGGGAACTGCACGCAGTCGGACTACAAAAAAGGGAAAAAAAACCACCCCACACTTTCTTTTAAACGACTGATCTGCATGAAGTGACATCTTCTGTATGAAGTTATTGATCTCGCAGGTAAGGCGTGGGCCCGGCGTGCGGGGCAGCGCAGGGCTCCGGGGCGCTCCCTGCCACAGGGACTCGGTGAAAGAAAAATCTCTGTCTGGAAAGAAAACTTCGCTTAAAAAAGCTTAGGGTATTTTTTTCCAAAACACGATAAGCACGTATTTCAGTTTAAAAAAAAAAAAATACACGCACGCAGCGCTGATAGTGCGTGAGTAGCTGTTTTTGTGGAGAATTTCCCTCAGTTTCGTGGAGGCTGGGAAACAGGCCTCTTGCGTTTAACATGTTGGGTCACGGCAGCCTGAGGGTAGATGCTGACTCGTGAGACAGCAGTGAAAGCTTCCCGCCTGTCATTTGAGGAGAAATAGCGAGTTTGGGAACCTCTTGGAAGAACTGACCAGCTCCTTCACCTCCTGCCAGGCCGGGTGGGGCTCCCACAGCACACGGCTTTCTCCAGGGCGTTGTGTCCAAGCAGAAAAGCAAAGCTCTGCCGATTTTTTAATATTAAGATTTAGCGGGAGTTATTTTCCGTGGCCGTTATGAAGAGCAATTACAAGGTGTTGGGTATCCTGGAAAGCAACAGGCTGGAGATGAAATCGCTCGGAGGGGCACGGGCGGGTGGCAATGAACAGCGGGTTCGTTAGGGGGAGACACGGGGTGCCATCCTTCTCCGGAAACCCTTCACCTCCTGCACACCCCCCCTCGCTGCAGCCCCCCGGGAACTCGTCTCCTTCTGAAGGGAGGGAATGCCCTGAAATAAGGACAGAGCCGGCAGCACATGCAAGTGGCGGAGCTGCTGCTCCGGCGCGGTGGTAACGACTGATGCTGTGGCCGTTCCTCCAAGGGTCACACCAAAAGCCGCCGCGAGGATTTCCTCGCTGGCCTCCCAGAGTGCGTTATTAAGGTAATACTTCACCATGAGCTCGCGTAGCTGAGGGGCTGCTTGCTTAATGCTTTGCATGAAGATTCCTCCCATGTATAAGCAATAAGTCCTTCCCTTGGCCTAGCCACGGGCAGAGATGGGGAAATAATCCACGAAGTTGGAGGCAACATTTTTGTTACGTCTCTTACAAGAGAAAAAACGAATTAGAGTTTGAGAAATAAAAGATCTTGGGAGCCCCGCAATTCTGAAAGCTCGTATTTAGAAATAACCCTGTCAGGGTGCCGCCGCTGTCATTGCGCCTTTGCTCCAGCCTCCGTGCAACTCAATATTTATACATGAGAAAGTAAATGTTCGGAAGATAAAAAATAAATCAGGTTAAAGTCCCGCTGTGGGAGCTGGGATTTAGTGGAGGAGGAGGAGAGCTCTGGAGCCTTGCTGCTGGGGGAAGCGTTGGTGCTGTAGCCCCGTGCCGAGAAAGGTGTTTGGTGTTTGTTTTCACTCGAGCTGAAACCAACGGGCCGTATTCCTTCCTGCTGGCCGCTTGTGCTGGAGAAAAATAATTGGCAGGTCTTGGCTACCCCGTTTTCCCCGCCCGGTCTGAGCCGCGCTGCTCGAAGAGCCCCGGGGGCCTGGTGCTGGCACTGGGGGTACCCCGGGAGCTCGCACCCGCCTCGCAAAGCGCTCGGGGATCCTCTTATGCCCCCGGGCTGCGGGCAGCCCTGCCGGTTCCGCGGCAGCGGGCACGCTTGCCTGCAACCGGCAGCCTCTTGCAGAAGCCGCCAGTTCGGTTCGCCCCATTCCGCGCTCATAAATTAATCTCCCAGGATTAGACTCCGTGTGCTGGTAACGCTCCTGGGGCACTTTATTTACACAGGAATAATCATAGGAGTAGTAAGAAGAGAAAATCAGAAGTTCTGACAACTTTCAATGATGGTCTGAAATAGAGGCGGGAACCGGCGCCTCGCTGCCCTGAGATGATAATTCCATCCGCTCGGCGCAGGGGGTCGGTTTCTCTCCTTTCCGGGTACCATTTTAAGACCATTTTCTTTCTGGAAAACACCATCACCCAAGAGGATGTCTGGCTGCATAACCTGTGCTGACGCTCTGATTTATTTCTGTTCATTGTCACCGCTGCTCTTCTCTTCTTTAATTGTTGTGTTATTTTAGGACCAAAGTGCGGTTGGGGGATTTATTATTTATTGCTGTGTTGCCTATCAGGCAACTCTCTCAAGCTGTTAAGTGTAAACCCAATTCTTTGCTGAGGAGATATGTTGCGAACGTAATATAAAACTGATACGCTGTCAAAATTGAATTGCTCCCCAGCCCTCGCCCCATCGAGTCGGAGACGCTCCCTCGCTCGGCCCTTCCCAGGGATGGGTGAGGAGCATCCGCCGCCTCCGCAGCGCACCCCAGAAAGCCCCTGGGCATCGATGCTCCTGCCCCGCTTCCAGGGTCTTGCACGTGGGGGGTCTGGGACTTGTCCAGCCTCCCCCCTCCTCTCCCTCTGGCATGGTTTGGTCGCTCACGGGGACGAGGAGCATCGTCTCCTGGTGTGCGGAAACCCGCTTCGCCAGCCAGCAAAGCACCGACAGCCACCGCTGCTGCTTGGAGGAGTTTGGGAGAGCTGGCAGCGGCGAAGAGGCGCCCGGCCAACGCTTTTGTTTCTGCTTTCCGCTTTCCTGCACGTGTGTTTCTTCCCAGGGCGGGAACGTTTGAACTCCTCCGAAGGCGGAGGAATAATACCAGGCAGGAAAGCCGTACTCCGGTGGCTGGGCTGCGAAAAAACAGGACTATTAATGCTAAGCTCCAGCCCGTGGAACACAGAAAATGGTATTAAAGGATTTACTTTTCATGACCATAATTCAGAGTTAATGTACATTTGATGTTTAATGTATGAACCACAGGTGATTTCAAACCAGCACGGCCTTTTCTAAATAGTGTTTTAATCTTAGGGGTTTTTTTTCCAGTTTTTTAAGGTTCAGCTACTCAGCCTGTCAGACAAGAGGAGAAAAAAACCACTGCAAAGCTAGGTATGAGAATCCAATGTGGGCAGAGGCTTTTGTTCCGTCTTTTATTGAGGTTTTACCTCTAATCTCTGCCTTTTTGATGCAATTTAAGATTAAGGAAATGAAAGGCAAGGCTGCCTGCGAACAGTTATACAAACAGGACTGCCGAGGGGCGCTTAAAGGCGGTTTTGTAAGAGGCTTTGGGCGGCTTTCCCCCGACGGGAGAGGCCGGAGGCTCAGCAGCAGCCGGCCCGAGGTCCCCGGGGAGAGGGGACTGGGCACCTCCCGCTCACCATCAGGCCTCCCACCAGCAGCGGCCCCGGCCTCATCCAGCGGGAAGCGATTCCTGGGCAGGTCGGGTGTCGGGGTGCTGGGCGACAGGGACCGGCTCCGGCCGAGTCCCCCGCCGGCTCCGGGGGGATTATCTGTGCTCTTCATCGTGATAAAATCTGATGCCTGGGGATCGCGAGGAACTGGGGAGCGCCCTGAACACAGGCACCGCCAGCTCGTGCTCCAGCGGGGTCCCGGCAGCTTGGCCAACGTGCACTGGAATAAACCCACCTCTCGTCTGCGCCGGCTCCGGTGGAAATGGGTCCTCGGTGCCCTCTGAGGGACAGCCCCGGCCCCATCGCCACGCGCCGTCGGGCGGGAACAGTATTTGTATTCACAGAGGGTGGCTGCCCTGAAAGGCTCGCCAAATGGGGGAAAAACAAATCCCTGCCAGGAAAAACATCTCAAATAATCAAGCCCCTTCACATGGCCCTGGTGATAAATCGGCGCTACTTATCCTGACGAGCTGAAAGGTCATGAGTAGACCTTCCGAAATAATTATTAAATAACTTTGCCATTTGTTCAGCATCAGTTGCAACCTCATTACTGGGACCAGGAGATGATATCTCCGCATCCTGGGCATGGATCCAAAGAGGTCATTAGTAACAATTGTCCCAAATTTTGCAAGGGGAGGGAAGATTTATCTTCAATTAACACACGTAACTTTCCAGGCTTTTGTCTTTCTGGTAAACAATCTGTGAGGACTTGGGAGATCTGTCTTCTCTCTTTCTATCATCTATATATTTCAGTAGCCTTGAAGGGGGCGAAGGGCAGAGTCAGAAAGAAATGTTCTGTCAGTGCAAAGCTTTAAGCTCAGCAAAGAATCAAGAGCCATAAATTAAAACCTCTTTAGTCCACAGGACTTTTTGCCTTGCCTACCGTGCGCTGCACTGACCGTAGCTGCTCCTTGATACCCAGATTGAGCCCTGGGCTCCCCAGGCAACATCCTTTAGGCAGAGACGGAACGCAGGCCCAGTGATGCCTCTTGGAACTGAACTTGCCTTTTTTGCAGCAGATTTCTCCCCAGCTTTACCAGGCTCGCACGCAGTGACACAAGGGCGGGTGGAAGCCCTTTGCAAACCGTGCCAAAGCACCATTTTGAAAAGGCAGCAAATGATAAAGGCACAAAGCTGGCGAGCTCTGGCTGCAGTTGAAGAGGCTTTAGGTCTGAAGGGATGTGCAGCAGTAACCTGGCGTGTGTTGCTCTTTGCCTGATTTTCATCCCAATTCCCTTGACTTTGGGCCTTTCTGTGGCTCCTCAGCCACCTGGAAGTCTGCGACGTCCCCCCCTTGGAGCCCTGGCAGGGAGGCTGCCCCAGCCCCGCCAGCCCAGTGCGGTATCACCGGTAATGGGATCAGCCGGCAAGAGCCATTAGTCGAACAGTTTGCCCTTCGCTTTTATTGTGCTGAAAATTTAATTGGCAGCTGATTCAAAGAAGAGAAATCCTTTCTCTTTACTTTAATCTGGCAGCTGCTTTTGTCCTCCTGGGATTCCAGCATCGGCCACTGATTCCTCGAGGACAATCAAAACGGTCTTAGAAGAATTTCCAATACCTTACATGCCCGATTCACTTTATTAGAAAGTGTGTGTGACGCTGCAGCTAACAGGGGCGGCGCTCCCGTCCTGGGACTCGGCTCCCGGCGGAGCGCAGAGCAGTTCAATAGCTCGTCCTTATCGTTACCCAGGTGGGAAGGGATTGGAAACGCACGTCCCTGCCACCCGCTCGGGGTTTGGGCTCCGCTCGCGCCGTCGCGGCTCTGCTCACCCGCTGCCTGGTGCTCCTCACGCACAGACCCTGCGCCCGCGCTTGGGCTGAGACATGGGAGGGGGAGCCAGGCTGGATGCCCCCGGCGCAGTCCTGGCGCTCGAGGTGGTAGAGGAAGGAGAAACCGCCGAGCCTCGTGCTCTCAGGAGTCAGGTCTGACCTGGCCGAAGCAACCCAGAGCATCTATTGTTTAGTGCCCACATGATGCCCTGACTCTACCTCTGATATGTAATTGCTGTCAGGTCGCTGTGACTCTTCTCAGCAATAATAGAACAACCAAGACAGGCTCTGGAGCTGTCAGTTTAGCACCAGGTTTTTAACCCATTCCCGGTTTGTTCCCTGGTGTCCTGAGCCGCCGTCTGCCACCGCTGCTCGCTGGCCACGGCCAAGCCGATATTGCAGAAGGTGGCGTTGGGCAATCACCCTGTGAGGTCCCCTCGCCCGTCCTCGCTCCGGGGCTCGCCCCCCCTGAACTGCTCCCAACTGCTGCTGGTCCCGCCTGTGCTGGCCGAGCCTCCCCGTGTCCCCGGAGTTGAGCCGCCGGGAGTTGAGCCGCCGGGCCATGAGCGGCGCTCACCGGGCGCTGGCTCCTCTCCACGTCGCGCCTCGCTTTGGCATGAGCAGTGCGTTTCTGATGTCGAACATGAATGCTCCTCGCTGCAGTTTGTTTATCTTGTCATCCTCATAGCGAACATGAAAACCTGTTTATTCTCTTCAGAGCTTTCCTTTAAATGTTTGAAGACTGTTTGCAGGTCCCCCCTCATCTTTCTTCTCTAGAATAAGCAAACTAAAACTTCCTCCACTCTTACCATGTCCCAGTGTTCTAAGCTCTCTGCCTGTTCTGGTTGCTCTCCCCCAAAGTGTCCCCGGCAGATTCCCATCCTCAGAAGCAGGATCCTCTTCGGGTAGCAGGATGGGCAGGGGCTCAAGCAGCACTGGGAAGCTTTGTCATGTTCCCAGAAAAACCCACCCTTTGTTCCCGCTGACGCTCCCTTTTTCTGCCTAACTGACAGAAAGCAGGAGCGTCCCCTCCCTCCTGCTCCTGTCCCCAGCTCATGGCGGCAGGTGACGGTGCTCTCCCTGGGGTGCCGCTCCCCTCGCTGCCTGCACGGGGGAGAGCAAACCAAAGCTCTCCAGCTCATTGCCCGCACAGAGAAGAGCTGATGTTTGACTTTGTGGAGCTTTTTCCCCGGAGCAGCTCAGTGTGCAGGCAAGAGGCGGTGGGGGGTGCGGGGAAAGAGAGGGAGGCTCGGGGAAGCGGCAGGAGAAACACACCGCCAGAGCTTACATTTAAATAAAGAGCAAAGTAACATTGTGCTCCATTGATTACACATTTTTTCTGACTGTTGTGACATTTGCAGGAAGGCTAATTTATTCAAGCATGGAAATCTTTAAAAACTTAATTAAGTTATTTCTGCTATTTCCATGCCTTATTGTTTCGACTTCACATTTAACTTCTATTTCTGGTTAATGCTTTTTTTTTAAAAAAAAAAAAAAACCTAGAAGGAGAAAAATAATTGAAGGAAAAAGGAAGATCCAGTGGAAACCCTGGTTTACACCTTTTGTGAGCGCTGGTTTGGGGGGCTGGACCCCCAGGAGCTGGTCTCTGGCTCCGGGTGGCCTGCGGGCATGCGTGCGGTTGGAGCGCAGAGCTGGCATTCAGCGGGTGACCTTGGCCTTGCCCCTGTGCCCGTTGCAGGGGGTTCGGGGCTCCTGCCGGGCAGCAGCGCAGTTGGGAAGTGGATGGAGAGGGTGGACGGGGTGGGGGCGTAGGGCTGCGCGGGCGGGCTGAGCGCTGGCTCCCGGCTGGTGTCAGCATCCCAGACAGCACTGGTTTGGTGGCCCCTTGGCCAGCTGGGGATTGGGGCGCTGCCAGCGGGTCACCTGGCTCGGTTCTGCTGCTCTCCCCACTGGGGACGGGCACTGAGAAGTGGGGGAGCAGCTCTCGCTCCCCAGCGAGGCCCCTCTCCCCTCGCCGCAGACCCGCCACGGACGCGGCTCGCTGTGGCCGTGGCACTTTAGTTTCCTGCGGAGCAGGAGCAGCTGGGCGAAGGGGGGGAGCGGGAGCTGCCATCTGCTCCTCCTGGGTTGCCCCGGGCAGGACGTGGTCCCCGTCCTGGGTCCGTGCTGTCCTTGCCTGACCGTCTGCCACTGCCCCCACCTCCAAACCAGGGCTGGGGCGGGGGCCCCAAGCAGGCAAAATAACCACAGGAAAATCCCCCCCGGCAGCTGTGCCAGAACCGCCGCCGCCTTGGCAAGGGCTCGGCTGCCCCGAGAGCCGTGTTTTGCTGAACAGGATGCTCTGAAGGGCGCAAGACGCTGCCAGCAGAGCTAAATGCTGCGTTAATAAAGTTTCTGTCAGTAAATTCACTAATTAAGGCTCACAGATGGAGCTAGAAGGAATGCTTGCGGTGAAACCCAAGAAGTGTGAAAATTGCCTGCTTCTGGAGGTATGCAGCAAGTCTGGCAAAAAAAAAAATATGGGGAAAAAAGAAAAACCTTCAGGAGTTTCCAAAAGCATCACCTGCACCTCAGGCGAGCGGGGTGAGAGCGAGGGCCGGGTTTGGTGGCTGTGAGTGTGGTTGGTCGCCCTGGGCTGGGGCTTGGCCTGGCGCCACGGCCGTGGGTTTATGGCCAAGCTGCCCGGGAGCAGAGGTTTGAAGCGAGTCCAGGTTTCTCCAGTCCCAGGTTAGCACCTGATCACCATCTCCTTGTCCGTGACAGCAGACATATGCAAGGAGGAACCGCTGTTGCTCCTGAAACCCCCAGAGCCATGAAGAGCGGCAGCCGCAAAGACAAAGTGCTATAAACTCTCCCAGTGGCAGCAGCCAGGGCTGGGGGAAGAGTAATCCCCTCGCTGCCCAATATTTGCCGAGCATTAGGCTAATTTCCCTTGGGCTTGCTGACAAGACATTCTGTATTCCTGCTGTATTTCTGTGTATTATTTTTAAGTCGTTAGCCTCTACCTCCTATTCTGACTCGAGAACTTTTACAGGATAAATTTATGGCGCGCCTCCTCGGAGCAGCGCAGTAATTCTGGGATGGCTGCGTGCTGCCTGGCCGGGGAGGGCGAAGGGAGCCCCAGTGCTGGGGAGCGGCACCGCGCTCGGCAGGGAGCGCCTCTGCCGCCTTCGCTGCTGCAGCATTTCTGCCTTTCCTCGCTCTGTAGCTAAGGCAACATTTGTATTTGTCAGCCTATGGCGATCCTTTGCATATGGAATCATTTGCTTTGGGTGTTTGCCATTAACATTTTCATTTCTGTTTAGTGTCAGGAGTTTTCGATTACTGGCCTTGCAGAGCAGCGAGCTGTTGTCTTCATGCTCTCTTTGTTTTCATTTCCACATACGATCCGAGTAAACGCCAGGATGGGAGTCCTGCCCTGGGGAACACCGGGCGAAATCCAGTCACTGCGCGGTCTTTGGGGTTGGCCGTTCTCAGGCGGTTTGGTTTGCAGGGCCTGGCTTTATCCCAGACTGCGCCGTACTTGAGTGAACAAGCAGGGACTGAGGAAACCGCTCACCCCGGGGGCACCAGAGTCCGGCCCAGCCTGCGCTTCCCTCCTCGGGGCAGGAGCAGCCCGAGGGCTGAGAACAGGGAGAAGCTCAGTGCAGGTGTGTCCCCCCGGCCTGGCTCCTCTCCATGGCAGCCCCTGGTGTAAGGTCCTCTC
The DNA here is from genome assembly GCF_003259725.1 of Athene cunicularia. Classification (NCBI taxonomy): domain Eukaryota; kingdom Metazoa; phylum Chordata; class Aves; order Strigiformes; family Strigidae; genus Athene; species Athene cunicularia. The sequence continues at coordinate 710,785 of NW_020799133.1, read as the reverse complement.
CTCTCCCTCATCCCAGCCGTGCTTTACCCTTCCTCCGCTGCGGCTTTACGTCTCTGCTTTAGAACTTAACTCCATGAAGTCGAGTAGAGATAAAATTGCTTTAGCCAGTAAAGAAATGAGGGCCGAGTAAATGCACATCCTGACTGAGACAGCAAGCTCCGTATTTCTGAAGTGCCGCTTTCCTAAAATATAATTAAGCCGTAATGTTTAGAAGCGAGCAGTTGAAAGAGCAATAAATGGCTGCCAGGTCAGGTAAACACCGGAGCAACAGCAAAGTGTTTAGCAAAGCTGAAAGCCCTTTATTGTGAGCACATGACGTGCTCCGGAACATTATTGCATTACCCGGCTGTCACCAGGCAGCGAGTGGTAAATCACCGGGGACGGGGGCTGGCGGCCACCCCCACGCCAGCCCCCGCGGCCACGGGTGGGTGACGGACTGATGGACGGGTTCCCAGCTGGACCAACAGATGCTTAAGCTCAGAAGTTTTAGAGAGGTTATCCTGCTTGTCCCGTGAGTCATTAATTCCCCCGTGATCGAGGACTTTCCCTTTCCTGCATCTTACAGCTGGGGACCAAAATCTCCTTTAGCGTTTCGCGCCGGCTCTGTTGCAGCATCCCTGAGTCCTGGACCACGGCACTGGCCACTGGCTACCGGCTGCAGTGCTGGCTGCTGGCTACCGGCCCCGCTCCAGCCCGTGGCTGTGTCACACGCCCCACAGCTGCGCTTGCCGCGTCCGAGCCTGCTGGGGCGAGGGTTGTGATGTTGTGGAAGATGGTTGTAGTACAAGTGAACAAGCCAGAATCTGTGCTGGGACTTCCCAAAGGCCATTTTCCCTCTCCAGCTGGGAGGCCGCTCCCGGGGAGCGTGGCTCTGAGGCACCCCAGGGATGCTCTGCCTGCGCCGGCTTTCCTGCCCCCGACAGACCCGGCCGGGCTTCCCGGGGCGAGCGCAGGGCGCAGATCCCTTCTCCAAGCCCTGAGCAGCCGAGGGGTCCCCGAGGCCGCCCGAGCCCCCGTGCAGCCCCGGCCTGAGCCGGGGGCCAGGGCAGAGCCCCAGCCTGTCCCCGATCTGGTTTATTCGCGTGGCTGCGACTGTTATTTATGAAAAGACAAGTGACGGGGAGTCAGTCTGCACCCAGCAGAATATATTGCACTACGCCGCTGATTTCAAATGCAGTAAAATTTGACTCCTTTCATATAGGGCTAAATATTTTGTAAGTAACGCAACATCTCTTTTTAAATCAGCATGACAAACATTTTATAGCACGCGTGCTACAGGCATGAGGAAATATACTGTCTTTTCTTGTAGCTAAATTTCAGAAGGCGGTGGGCAAACTCCAGCTCAGCAAAGGGAAATGAGGGAAATAAATCCAGCAAGTATTTAATAACCGCGCACACCTCACCTCGAGCACGCGTAGTGCCTCGTACGTACCCCACGGGCAGCCCCCACAGGCAGACGTACCCGCCGCCACACGCACCAAAACCTTACGGCTGGAAATTGTTCATTTCCCTCCAAAAATATCAGGGCACCGCGCCCCAGCCCGTGTTCCGCGGAGACCCCCATCTCATCGGCAGGGCAGAAGGTGCAGCCCCCACGCCGGGGGGCGAGGGAAGGAGAAACTGCGGCTTTTGGAACAAAGTAGGAAATCCAGGGGAAGGCCCGAAAATTGGCCTCTGATGGTCGTTCACGCACACGGGTGCAAAGGAGACGTTGCGAGATTGCGAGGCCGTAGAATTTTGCAACTGTACCAAATGCTGTTAACCTCTGATTTAAAGCCTGGGTTTCCTTTGATTTAAAATGATTTTAAAGGTTCCTGCACTCCAGCAATCTAATTATCCAAAAGATTTCTGTTAGATTTTCTTCTCCCTCTTTGTTTCTACAGAGGGCTTTCGAAGAATGCCACTGGGTTAGAGTCGTTACGGCGTGTAATGCAAACAGGGCCATTTATTGCATTTTTATGAGGGTAATGCTGCACCATCTAATAAATTTTACAGGAAGGTTTCGATACAGAAAATGCTGAGGTTCAGCCACAGCAGGGTCAGCCAACGCGAGCTCTAATTTCAGATGAAAGCAGTTAAGGGGGCAAAATATGTATTTTTCACTCTCCTATTTTGGAAAGGGTAGGGAAGGATGGAAGCTAAGGAAAAGCCAACGAATACAGAGACAGACGAGGGAGCAGACAGTGCAAAAGCTGCATCTTAATAGATGTTGAAAACATTGGCTTTTTTCCCCATCAGTTTGCATTTCTTCATGAGGTCTGAAAGGGCAGCTTCTGCTTGGCTGCGGGACAGGAATTTTTTTGCTGAGAAGCAACACGCGCTTGGTGGAAAGACGTGCAAAATCCCCCCCCATGCTCAGGTAGGAAATCTCCTGAGCTGGAGGCCGTGGCCCAAGGGGGGTCCGGGAGCCCCTGCCACCCCCACCGCAACGCGGGCCCGGCCCGGCGAGCCTTGGTGCTCCGAGAGCGCCGGCTCCCGCCCTGCTGCCCCGTGAAAGCAGCGGGCCACGGCGCGCGCGGGTTTCGCAGCTGTTTCTCTCCTAATCAGTTCGTTACAGCGAGGAGGGGAATCAATGGGAACAGGTTATTGATCAGAAATTCATAACTTAAAATTGTGTTGTTGGTACTAGTTCATTTCTCAACGGCAGCGACAAATCTATACCCGCCCTCGGTTCGTGTCAGGTCCCTTCCAACGCCGGGGCCACGCAGGGAGCGGC
>NW_020799133.1:697880-708019 GCF_003259725.1 Athene cunicularia | reverse complement strand
GGGGAACCCGTCCAGATGTGCACAACCGCTGGAAGCGTGCGGCGCGGGGCCGGCCGGGGTGTCCACGCGTGGATGTTGCGCGTCCGCGGCCGCTGCGGGAGCGGGTGGGGGTTTGACAGCTAAGCTGATCTTTCATGCTTCTCTTGTTCTCCCCGCTCGCCACTGATGGATCAAAATTCCCTGCAAATGACCGGTTTCACGGGCTGTTTCCTCTGCTGTCAATACAAGGAACTGAGAGCTGTCATCACTGTCCCTCCCCAGGAAAGAAAGAATTCAATTATTTATCGCTGCCTCTTAGAAAACTAATTGTATTGCTAATTGGCTTTTTCCTACGAGGAATGTCACATTTTTTCAGGCGAATGGCTTCAGGCAGTTTAAGGGTTTATAAAGAGTATTTCAGCAACCGTGATTCAGGAATGAACTCACCGAGATGACATTTCCTTTCCAATTTTCTGTTTATATTATCGAAGTGGGGATTGCTGGAAGCCCAGGGCTGTAGCTGCTAACCTGATTCATTCCCTACGCAGGGACGGGACTCAACGCAGATGAATTTTACCAAATTGGCTAGTGTTTGTATGTAATGGTAACAATAATATGTTTTATCTATCTCCTGTTGAACTCGAGAGGAGTTTTCCCAGTAAGTTCAACAGAAGGAGGATCAAGCGGCTACTTACAGTTCTCCTTGGAGGACCTTGGCGTAATTTTCTTCCACCACTTCAGGCTCTCAGAAGGGTCGGGAGCGGCACCGAGGGCCCTTGTGTGTCCCTGATGTGAAGATGGCAGGAGAGAAGTGAAGGGCGGGGGGCTGCCCCCCCCCGGGGCACAGCCTGGTGGGGAGGAGAGGTCAGAGCTGGGAGCGGGACGGGAGGTGAAGAGCTTTGCCAGGAGACAGCTCTTGGGGTGAGCCCGCAGCGAGACGACAGCAGAGGATGTTTTTACCCGAGGTCCCTCCGCAGCTTTCCACAAGTTGAAAGTTAAATTTGAGGGGTTTATCCTACCTGTCTTTTTAACCATTTCACTCAGGCTGCCGGGCAGAGAAGAGAGGAGCGGGATGCCGACAGCCTGGCCAGCGCAGAAAACGCGGCCGCGGAGCTCTCGTGGGCGACACGGTGTTCGATTGCGGCACGGCCAGCAACGGCTTTAGAAGGGGGATTACAGCGGCCATGATGCGGCGGAGAGTCGGGGTTCTCAGGGCCGTGGAGCTCGGCTGCCGGGAGGGCTTCGGCTTGCGCCGCGCATGCATACGATGGAGCGCAGGGTCGCTTGTCCGGGAAGCGTCAGGGGGTGCAGGGGATAGTCCAAGGCACAGGTGATCAAATCCAGCCCGTATGAAAACATCAGGGTCTAAACGCTTCCTTTTCCAGCAGGCAGAAGCTCTCCCGTCACATCTTCTGGCTTTTCAGAACCATAATAAATCTTCCCACTTAATATACACCCCGAGGAATGACAACATCAATCATTTATTAACTGGAATTAGTTTACAAGCTTCCTAACCCCTTCCGTGCTTGGAGTGCCTGCTGTCTGCCGGAGAAGAGGTGCATCCGTGGAGCCTCGGCGCTGCTTGTCCACGTGCTCCGTCTGGGGCTCGTCCTGCACCGACCCTTCCTCCCTCCCCCGGCGCTGTGCTGGAGCTTCCCGGGGGCTCTGCACCGGCCTCACCCCCAGGACCAACCACCCCTTTTCCCGGCCTGGAAAGGAGAGGAGGTTTGTGATTCTGTTGTCATTTCCACGGCGTTAGGAGTAAAGTGGGAGGTTGTGTCGGGCCAATTCCCTTTCCTGACTCTGTACAGCGAAATGCGGCAACGAGGGAAACATAAGACTTCATTATGCTGCAATACAGGCGGCAGTTTACATGCTGCTCCTTTTTTTGTTACTGGTGCCGGCGCACCTGAAGGTTGCACTGAGCTGTAAAAGCGAACACACGCGTCCTCATCCCCGAGTCCTCGCGGCAGACCCCGCGGTGTCTGCTCGTACCTGCTGCTGAGAACAGCCGCCGCCACGGAGCGGGGGGAGACGAGGAGAGCCCCCGCTGCTCTCCCGGGGCAGCAGAGCTGGAGACGCGACCATGGGCCCTTTCCTCTCCCCTGCCCGTCCTCTCCCCCCACCTTTCCACGGGCTGCTCCGGTCCCGGCGCTGTCGGTGTCCGCCCCGGCTGTGCCAGTGCGACAGGCACCGCTCCATTCCGGAACGGGAGCGCGCTCAGGGCTTCACCTGTGGCAGCGTGGTCCCGCGTCGCCCAGTGAATCCGTGGAACTTCCACACGTTGCCAAGCCCCTGCCGCTCCAATAGAGGCAGAGCAGGTAGGGGTGGGTGCTGCGGGTGCCTCCGGACCATGAGGCAGAGATCTCAGGAGAAGCAGAGGAAAGATAAGATGCTGCTGGAAACACAGGGTAGGATTTAGGATTTGTTTAGAGTTCTTTGTTTTGACAGCAAGGCGAAAACAACAGCAGCATTTCTTCTGCTAAGGGTTAGCAATTAGTACAGCAGCAGGGAAAGGCAATTTAACGGTGAGCGCGGCAAAGACCTCACTGCACCTGCCCTGGTGCTGCGCAGCCCTTCTAAAGGTGGTGGTTCGTAAAATCATCTTTGACAACACATCGTCACCCTGGCGATGTTCAGTTTCGCTTCAATAAGAGCCAGGCAAGGACACCCCCCCCCCAGCAGCCTGCGGCTTGGTGTGCGGCTCTTCCCGGGCAAGCAAGGGGCCGCCCGAGCGTGCCACCTGGGGAGGAGATCGCAAGCGTTCTGGGGATGGTAGGAAAGTGGTTAGAGGGCATCAGATGTAAGGTAATGAGCTGGGTGCAATTAGCCTTGATGGGTAGGTAAGGAGATAGAGAAGTATAAATGGGAATTCATAGATTAACCGGCCCGATTAGCTGCTACTGCTTAAGCAGTGGCTCCTCGGCCGGCCCTGCAGCCGCAGCGACGTGCCGCAGCTCTGCCCCGCAGCAGCCAGGCAGAGCCGGCCGGCCCTTCGCGTCGCGAGCTGCTGCTGGCTTTGGAAGAACAAATGCTTCTTGTTTGGAAGAACAAAGGCTAAAGCCATTACGTCCCTTTCCTTCCCGTTCAGAGCAGAGCCGGGCTGTGCTGCTGTGAGTAGAAATGTCATTTCTGAAATGTAATTTGGCTGGAGCACGCTGCAGGACAGCAGCAGCTGCGGAGGCAAATCCAAATAATGCTCAGCACTATAATTGCATATGTAAAAAGGAAAAAAAAAAAGAGAGAGAAAGAGGTGTCCTCTCCTCTCCTCTGCTGGGTATTACAGATGTAGCTGTCAGCCTCTTCTCCTGGCGGAGTGGTTGTAGGTGTTCACTCCTGGTACTCCGCTGGGTCTTGTAGAGACACTGGAATATCATTTCCGAGGCGCAGAGGTCAGGCCGGGAGCCTGTACAGGTGCCTCGGGGCTCTGACAAGCACTTACCGAGCTCAGGGCTTGATCCAGAGCCCCTGCGTGAGCCCAGCGTGGGCGAGCTGCGCGTGGGACCAGCGGCGGCACGGGACCCCCCAGCCCCTCGGGAGGCTCCCGCGCGGCCGCGGCAGCGTCTGGGCATCATCCTGCTCGCTGGGCGGCAGAGCCCCCCTCGCCCGTTGGGGATCGGCTGCCGGGGCGGTGCTGGGACCGGGGTCCCTCCGCTCCCCGGCCCTTCCCCTGCGGGCAGAGCGGCGAAGGACAGGCCCGCGGATCCCTCCTCGTGCCCGCAGCCCTCCCAAAACACCGGCGTCCTCACCGTGCTCTGCTGGAGCGGCCACACCGCCTGTGACTAATCGGTACTTGCTTCACGCTAAAATTCTCTGCTGAATCCTTTAAGGTGCTTTGCAGAAGAAATATAATATTGTTTTACTGTGTCCTAAATTAGATGGTATACTTTATATAGACATTAATCAATATATGAGAGAGACACCGTTAGGGAGGACGGAGTTCTCTGCTTTCAGATGAACTCTTTGCCGTGTTACCTCTCCAATTGTGAGCGCTGAAATCAATTTATCAATCTAATTTTCTCTTCACAATTTATGCTTTTATTTTTCAACCTGCTCTAATCAGGCGGCAGAGCTAAAGAGAGCGGTTTCTTCTGCGTGTGCTCAATGTCCCCTTCCCGGTGTGCCACCGACCCGTGCTGCGCTGTTCGTGTTTGCGGCGGGGGATGGAGATGGGATGGAGAACTGATGTTCCCTCGTGCTTTGGGATCATTAGAGTTTCTGTGTTATCTTTTCTGTAATGCGGCGTTAACCCGCTCTGGTAATTTCATCCAGCTTCCCTAAATTATTCATCTTTTTCAACAGGCTCTGGGAGCCTTCTGCTCCTTCTCCTAAATTACCTGGCAGCAAACAGCGACTGCAGCGGCGGCTGTGCCGGCCACGGAGGAAGATCTCCGCAGATCCTCTTGGCGGCGGCGGGGGGGACACTGAGGCTCGGTGAAGTCCCGCGCGCAGGCCGAGATCCTCCCAAGGCCCGGGCTGCCGTCGCAAAGCATAGAGAGACTGAGTAGTTCCCTCCAAAGGTATTAGCCAGGTAATCCCCAACGGCGCTTTGCTGCTCTACACGGCTCCAGCTCTCAGTTTCTTCGGGTAGTAAATGTTTTCTATTTCTAACAAGCTGTGAATCTGATGAAAGTGTAGAAAACCCACGACCAAGCCGCAGAAGAAACAAACAGTGCAGCACGCAGCATATTGCTCCTATAGGGTATCTTCAAGTTATCCTCGTAATGATCCGGCAGCTGTGAATCTATACAAACCAGCGCTGTTCCAAAGGGCTGTAATTATTAATCTGCTAACGCAGACACAATGCACTCAGCCTTCCTCTCATCCTCTCCTAGGAATGGAAAATAATGCTGTAGCAGCAATTACCTTAACGCAATTATCTCAAATGTGAAATTTCATAGCACCGCTGCACATCCTGGTTTTTCCAGAAGGGAGGGGAAAGCGGGGGCTCTCCCGGAGCCGTCGTACCCTGGGCTGAGGCCTCGGGCCTCGTGTCCGTCATCAGCTGGGTCGCTCAAAGCCGCGGTGGCGGCAGCAGCCGGGCGCTGTCGCCGGAGGAGCTAGGCCGTGCCTGCACGGCGCGTTGCCGCGGTGGGCCGACGTGCAGGGCCGCCTCGGTAGGTCAGTCTGGTCCCCGCTGCCGCCTCTTCCAGCCAGCGCTTTGGTTCCGAAGCGACGGGCAATGGCTCGGACGTTAGCTGAGCGGTGTCCTGAATTCCTGAAATCAGACGGCGCCGTACGAGCAGCGAAGGCAGCCCTCGCCCCAAAACCTGACTGGAAGGAGCTTAGATTGATTTGTCTTGTTTAGACAGAGCTCTCTGTAGCCCTTCCCAAGGATAAAGGGAACATAGGCAGCCATCCGTCCGGTAATCCCTGGGTTAACGGTAAGCATTAACAACCTGATTCCTCCCGCCTGCAGAACCCATAGCAACCCGTCATTAAGGACGCGCAGCGGGAAGATCTAAGCTAAAGAAAGTTCCTTGGAACACTTGTGCACGCACATACCAATCAGAGGAGAAAATATTCTGCAATTTGTTCAAGACGGACTTGAAGACTATTCCAGCGTTCTCATCTCCTAGGAAGGAAGAAACTAATTGCAAAGGATTTTTAAGAGAAAGATTGTAGCTAGCCCAAAACAGTAAATGGATTTTACTTCCTCTCCTCTGATAAATATTTAATTATCAAATGTAATGCAGGCATTGGGGTTTGTTCTCAGCTGTTTGGACAGGCTTTTGTTTGTTTCCACACACATATATATTTATTTATATTCCATGCTTCCATTGCAGTTGTCATCCTTGTGTGGCACCTTTAAGCTGATATCTCTTATAATTAGACAGAATTGTCTTTTCGTACTGCTAATCTGAACTGACTAATTACTCAATGAATATTTAGCTCCTTGCAGAGGCAGGCGTGAGGCGGGGAAGGAGCCGTCGCCGCCGGCCTGTTCGTTGGTGGGACCCGTCCCGCGGGGGGGAGCTGGGCGGGCGGCACCCCCGAGGAGCCCTCCGCTGCCTCGGTGTCCCGCGGGCGCCGGCCCGGGCGTTGTTCTCGCGGCGCTGCAGCGCATCGAAGGAACGGGAGGAACGTGGCGTCAGCAGCCGGAGAGAAAAGTCCCTTACGGGGATCCTGAGAAGTCGAGGCGCTGCTCAGGGCTGAGAGCCTGGGGTCTGGAAACGAGCCCCCTCTGCGCAGCCTGCCGTCTCGCTGCCCTCCCTCCTCCAGCGGCCGCTTTTGGGGGTTTGGTTTGGTTTCCCCCACTCGCTTTCTGGTGCGATCCTGCACAGTTCTTAACATTTTCTTTCCTAAAATCTCAACCCGATAATGTAATCGCTTGAAAACATTTATTTACTTAAGGGACTCTTTACTGAAAACTCCAGGCTCTTGACTAGTAATATCACACATTTACGTAATTGCGCAATTAGAAATCAAATGACAAATGTTTATTTAGGCTCCGCTTTTCACTCGTGCCTCCAGTTCGCCCCGTTCCAAGCGCAGTGCATCGGGCTTCTCCCCGCTGCCCCGTGCCCGGGAGCAGGTGGCCCCGTGCAACGCCGCCTCCCTCCAGCACAGAGACCTCGCAGATGCCCACGCTTCATTCCTCGCCGGCCTGTGCTCAAGGCTGATGAATTATTACTCATGCAAAACCTCATTAAAATCACTGAGAATTTGTACAAATGAAGCACTCCAGGATCTGGCAGAAAAATTCTGCTCTGTCTCACAGAGTCAGTGTTGGAGCCGCGGCCTCGGCCGGCGTGCGTCGCCGTTGTTACGCGCTGCTAGCTCGAAGCGCCGGAGCCCTGCTCCGTCCCCCGTAGGCTGCAGCCTTCCCGGAGCTCGTTCCATGCCGCGGGATTTTCCCCAGCAGGATTGATAACAATAGAGCCTCGTAAATAACGTTCCCCAGTGGGATGCTGGAGTGGTGTCTGGCTATTAACGGTCGTGTGTTTTTCTTCATCGTGTTCAGCTGCCTTATTTATGATTAATGGGACTCACTGTTTTTCTAAGGAATAGTCAAATGGCTACTACTGGTTGCATTGGTGGGTTTAATGTATTTTTTGAAAATTGAAGCAGTTGTTACTGTTAGAGGTCTCTATGTGTCCTTAAAGCCGACCGGGAATGCCTGGTTTTTGCTCTCTGGCCACGTGTGAAGTTTATTCCTTCAGAAGTGACTCTCTCCTCCCTGTGGCTGCAGCATCGCAGGTGTTTTCCCCACTCTGAGATGCAAAATATTCCCAAGCAGCAGCAGCTCCGGGGCAGCCTGGGTGCGATAAAGCTTCAGCCTCGGCTCCAATCTCAGCTTTGCTTCTTGCTGCATAAAGGTCTCTGTATCTGGCATTTGATGGCCTCAGCCGTGAAAGTAGCCATAAAAATTAAGGGCAACTACACCTTAAGGTATTGTTTCCCCATCACCTCCCCCTAATGCGGGTGAGCGCGTTGCCGTGTGTTACCAGCCACTCCTGGCTGGGGAGAAACAACAAGAATCTGTTACGAGCAGCGTTACAGGAGGGAGATGTAAAGGTCTTCTCCTCTTTCCCCTTCACTAGACGCCGCTTTGATAAGCAACCTGGCCGAGGTCCCGGCAGCCGCAAAGCCTTCGGAGACGCGTGACGGTGCGCGGGTCGGCGCAGCCCGGGCACCCCTCCAATGCTGAGCGCGGGGGAGAGGCAGGTCCCTGGGTACGAAGGGAACACACCGGGTCCCCGAGGAGCCGTTGGAGAGCCATAAAGCTGGTGGGGATGTTTGATGTCAGCTTTCAGCGTTTCATGAATCCCATTGAACCTACATCCATCAGTTAGAGACTTTCAAAGAGCAGGGGAATAAAACTCCTCATTTGTAACGGCCCCAAAACCTCCTTTTGGCAGCTTTATTGCCTGTCACGCACAGGGAAAGGAGCAGATGCAGTTTAAGAACCAGAAAGCACTTTGGTAATTCCATTAATAACCAGCCTGAGGTAAGGTGAGGGGAGTTTTGTTTCCAGCAAGGAAGCGAGAGCAAGCCGGGCTGCTGGAGCTCTGGTGGAGCAGCAGCTTGGACCCCGGCAGCGCTGCTGGGAGCCGCGCACGATGCTGATGGGAGCCCGGTGAGTAAGAAGAGCTTTGCATCGGCTGGGAAAACTGGTCCCACGTGTTTCTGTGGCAGAAATCTCCAGAACTTGTGCACTAATCCTAAGAGGGAGGTGTTAAACCTGCGGGCACGATGCCCCGATCAGCTGGGAATGAACTTCACATGGGGCAGGGCCTGTGGTCCCTGCCAGACCTGTCTGCACCGTCAGGGTGAGCCGGCCTCAAACCCAGCCCCGGAGCGCAGCCTCATGGCGCTGGCTGGCCAGCCTCGCCGCTCCCAGCAGCATGGGGCTGCAACGGGTCCCTCTCCATCCCTCCGTCCCAACGGGCCTCTGCCGCACCCCAGTTCCTGAGCCCCGGGAATGAGGCAGAGGGCTCAAGCCTCAGGAGCGTGGTTCGGTGTGTGGGCTGCGGGGGCATGGACCCCCCAGGGCTGCTGGCCCCTGGCTCCTGCCGCGGCCGTATCCCCCTGCCCAGCACGGGGCCGTGCCGGCAGATGGGCTCCCGCTGTCCAGATGTTGTCACCGGCAAGTCCTGTCAGGGGTTGCTGGCCAGGGTCTCGTTCTCGCCTGTCAGACTTGACATCTTCAGCGTATAATTAAATGCCAGGACGCGAGCAGCAGAGCAGGTGCATGCTAATGAGGAGATCAATTTTAATTATGATTTTAATTAAACACCCAATCCGGTAGGAAATATGACAAGCAGGCTAGAAATGCAAAATTTATAACGGGGAAAAAGAATGGTGAGAGACAGGGAAGACAGAAAGGAGGTGCGCTCACAATGCGATGGGGAGACGGCTTCGTTAAGCGTAAGCGGCTAATGGGCAGGGGCGAGGGGCGTCCTGCCCCCGGGCCTTCTGCGGGGCAGGCAGCACCTTCCCGGAACCTGGAAATGGGAGCTGGTGACTCATTCCCCAGGCAAGGGGACATGGGCGAAATCCCTCGGGGTCTTCACTTGGCGTCCGCCGAGCACCTGCAGCCGCCTCACCCGCCACCTAAACCCCGATTTATCATGGTGGGGGCGGGGGCACGTGCCTGTGCGGCTCGGGAGGAGGGTCGGGGCATCCCGCCGCCTCGCCGGCCCGGCTGGGTGGGCTGCGGGCTCTTGAGCCTGGCTGAGGGCTGCCGGTGAATCACTCTTCCCAGCAGGATGCTCTCAGCACAATCAGAAGACAAAAAAAAAAAAAGAAGCTGAAAATTTCTCCTTGTTGCCGTAATTTGATGAGGAAAGCTCAGAAAAACACATTTAGCATTCTGTTGTTGATTTTTTCCAACTCCCTCTTGTTGTAGGCCCTGTAAAACACCGCGGCTGGGCCAGCTTGGCAGAGGTGTGGCAAGGAGAGTGCTCAGGCATGGCCTGTGCGGCTGCGGGGCCGGATGCCTCGTGCTGGAAGCCAAAGGCGAGGCTACTGCTCCTCTTCCTCAAAAGAGATGTGTCGATTTAGGCTCGGTGGCAAAACCCAGGAGGAGGGGGAGATGAGCTGGATGGGAGGCAGCTGAGAACGGAGCAGAGCAGGGCGAGGAGGCGCTGTCTGCCAGGGGCTCGTGCGCTCTTGTAAATCACGGGGTGTGCAACCGCAGGGTAGAAATCAGCTATAAAAGGAATTACCACTAAATGGAGATCTTTAGGAAGAGGCTTTAGAGACGCCCGTGTCACGGCGGGGCTGCGGTTTTGGATCGCGGATCAGAAGGAAGCTTTGCGATCCCTCCCTCGGTGCACAGCCCCACGCGTTCGCCTTCTCTGGATTAACTCCTGCCTGAACTCGGGCACGCTTCAGGAGCACAAATCCCTCCCCGATTTACAGTCTCCCCAGAGCAGGAAACCTGCTGTCGTTCCCACCGTGAATATCTTCCACCGTGTTACTCATCCAAATCTGGCCGGCTCCAGCTCTCGAGTGTGTTACCTTCGGGGCATTCTGGGGAGACTGGCGAACCCCTCAAACTGGATTTGTCTCTGCCAGGCACAGGTAGACCCGAGGCAGCTCGTGTCGCAGCCGCCTTCCCCCGAGCGCTGGGCTGCAGCGGGGATGACCGAGGCAGCGCGTCCCCTCGCTGCAGGCCGGGGTGGGGGGCAGGAGCCGTGCTGAGGGTGCTGGGC
>NW_020799133.1:695204-697830 GCF_003259725.1 Athene cunicularia | reverse complement strand
GGTGCTGGGCCGGCCCGAGGCCCCGGCAGAGGGTCGGGAGCGGTGGGTGCAGGCTGTGTCCCCATCACGGAGCGCTCAGCAGCGGGGTTTGGAGCCTCATCAGTTATCCGAGCGCGGCCCTGGGCCCCCTCCCTCCCCCTAGTCTCCCCCTGACTCTGCAGAGATATTGATTTTGCTGTTTTTCACTATTGCATATTATAAATTGACTCAGCAACGCTTTTCCCTAACTAATGAGGCCATTAGCGATAGGGTGTGGGCGGACAGGCAGCCAACCCGAGATCAATCAAATGGGGGGATCTGTCTGCGCAGAGACGGCGAGGAGGTGCGGGCCCCCGCAGAAACGCCGCTCGTCCCGCACCCAGCGCCCCCGTAACCCGCCCGCTGCGCCCCAGGAGCGGCTGTGCCCCGGGAGGGGGCAGAGCCCCGTGGCGATGGCGGCGAGGACGCGGAGACGAGGATCCGTGGGGAGCCGGAGGCCGCTGGCCGGTGCGGTTCTGCCACTGGTCGCACCTTTCCCCGCGGTTTGGCTCCCGGCCGCGACGCTTTGAGCTGCGGGGAGCGGGTGGGGGCTGTGGATGGGGCCGTTTGTTTGCGACCAGCCCCGCTCCCCGCTTTGCCCGAAAGAAGGAGGCTCGCAGGAGAAGAGCCGGTGTCCCCCCGCAGCCCCCCCGCTCCCCCACTGGGCCAGGCTTTTATTTGCTGGCTTGAAGTTTGCTTTGTGGATTTGTCCCTCCCGTTTAATTAGCTGCTTCACGAGCTCTGGCAGAAACCAAAAAGCCCTGGACTGTGTTTTTTATATAGCACGAGATCCCGCCTGCGTTTTTACCTTTCACCCTTTGGAAATGTCAGAGCAGCGGGGAATCCGCGCCGCTTTGTTGCCTCCACTGTTTTAATAACTTTATGGCTCGCAGTCCTCCCGCGGCCCCTCCTGCCCACCTCCCTCTCGGAGAGGCGAGCGCGCGGGGAGATAACAGCCCATCTGATGTAGAGGAGGCAGCGAACAAGAGCGCCGCATCTATCTTTAACCCCGGGCATCGGCGGGGTCATTTCATTTAGGCAGCGTGGTATTTTCTGCCGCCTGAGCAGCAGAGTCCCGCGCACTTTCACACGGCGGCCCAGTAAATCATTCTGGCCAGATAAAAATGAAAAGGATGGTTAGTTACTTATCGGGGGCTCAATTTAAAAGGCGGCAGCTGGTGGGGGGAGGCTGGCGAGCGGGGGGGAACCTCGGCTCACCTCCGGGAGCGGGTGGTTGTTAGAGCTGAGGCACCTCTGGCTGCAGGAAGCAATTTGTCTCCCAGAGGCTGACAGGGGCTCCTTTCTTCTCCACTTACTCCTTGCTCAGAAATAAAAGGGGCATCCACTCACATGAAAAGCAGGGAAGGCTCCAGGTTTCCCTTGTAAGGTCTCTCCCAAGCTGGCATGGACGGGCAATTTGTACAAATGACACTTCCCCGGGAGGGAGAAAAGAAGAAAAAGAAGAAAGACTGGCCCCAGCCTCCAATTTGTGCCTCATCAGTCTGCTCCAGTTCCTCTTCTCCCCCACTTTCAGCCTCATTTCTGATGCTCTGGCTCTGGTCCCCATCTCCCCCACAGCCTGCCGCGCTCAGAACCGGGCAGCCCTTCATCCCTGGCAAGCAGCCGCAGCCGTGGGGCGAGCGGGGTGCCCCGGGGTCGGGGTTTATCCTGAGTGGGGCTGAGGCCACTCTCCTGCCCGTCCCCCGCTCGGCAGCGCCGGCTCCCGGTCCAGCCCCAGCGTCGGCGGCACAGGCCAAGACACCCAAGTTACCTCTCAAAGTGGATTCATCAAACCTTCGCAGACTCCTCGGTGGGTGTTTTTATGCAGTGTTAGAGTGGCTCTAATTCGATTTATCTTAATTCACTTACAATTTGCTTATAATTAAACTACAGTGAACCAAGGGATCTGATTTACCCAGCGCACTGAAATCTGATGAGGATTGTGAATCAGGCATCTCAGTTCACTGCACAGTGTATTAATATAAATTGAAATCAATGGTGTCTTACGTTAATGCTTTCTTGAATGTCCATACACGTGCACATCTGGGAGAGAGCACAGAAGGCTTTTGTGTCTGGGGAAAACCATCTCCTGGGCCTTCTACTCGTCCAGGGCACCCAGGAGCAGGTCCTGGGCTTCCCACCCTTGCTCCCTGTTCCCCCACGTCTTCCCGGAGAACCTGCAGTCCCAAAGCATCTGAGGTTGTAATGAGAAGTCTCGCCTGGCTGTCAGGCTGCGGGCGAAGGGTTCGGATGGGGAAACCTGAGCGCGTCTCTGGGTACCACACATGGGGGTTCCCGGGGAGACGCGTTGGCCTAGGAGCTTCCCCTTCCGCATCCGGAGCTACCGAGGGACGGGCACGATTTCCATCAGATGCCCCCTCACACTCCATGTGCCAAAGCCAAGCGCCCTCGGACGGCAAGTGCAAGAATTCCGATACGTGGCAGTAACGGAGGGAGCCTGGAGCAGCGTGTTCGGGGACAGGGATAGCGTCCTGCCAACCACCACCGGCACCTCTTCGCTTGCAGGCAGGTGGCTGAGGTGAGTGCAGCATCCCATCCCATCCCATCCCATCCCATCCCATCCCATCCCATCCCATCCCTCCCATCC
>NW_020799133.1:690416-695154 GCF_003259725.1 Athene cunicularia | reverse complement strand
CATCCCATCCCATCCCATCCCATCCCATCCCATCCCATCCCATTCCACCCCACCCCTCCAGCCGAAGAGCTGCCCCCCTGCCCCTGGCTCCTACCAGCCCACCCATCCAGGACGCAAACATAGTTTTGGTTTGTAAAGCGACCTGGGTAATTGGACAAAAGAGTTGAGCAGAAGGATTTATTCCCCAAAAAGTCTCTCCTAATGGCCCTAGCACCTGACAAAAGGGGGTCATTATCACGAGATAATGGACCTTGTCAACATTAAGCTCTCTTAGGACACAATTCAACACACTCAATTATCTCCTAATCAGGGCCATTTTGTCAGAGGTTATTGCCCTAAGGAATCAATTAGATTATATATATGTCATTACTATTTTATGGAAAAATCATTCACATGAAAGTGTTAAACACCTCTGAAACTCCCTTTCCCCCCCACCCCGGGGAAAACACACACTGAAGCGCCTTACAGGCAGCGGGGTCTGGGCCTCGCAAGGCAGCAGGCAGGGACAGGCAGCGGCAGCCCTGCCCAGCGTGGCTCTGAGCAGGGGTGTGGCCGTCTCCTTGTCCTTGTCCTTGTCCTTGTCCTTGTCCTTGTCCTTCTCCTTCTCCTTCTCCTTCTCCTTCTCCTCCTTCTTCCCTGCCAGCTGCAGCCAAGCCCCATCCTACCCCAGGCCACGGATGCCCGCGGTGCCCTCAGCGGGATGTGATGCTCGTACCCAGCCCAGGGAAAACATCTCCATCCTGCACTGGCAGAGGTGGCCCCGTGAAAGGACGCTCTGGCCTCACCCTGACACCCTGTCCACAGCCCAGTGCCACCCGCGCATGGCAAGGCACTTGTCCCTCTCCCGAAAATACATCCCCGCCTGCCCGCAGAGGTGACGGGCAGCGCAGCTGAGGTGACGTGTCTCAGCAGCGTCCAGAGCGCCTCATCCACGTGTCGGAAGCTTCGGTGCTGCCCGCAGGTCCCTGTCTCGAGTCCCAGAAAGGACGTGAGCCTTGGAGCTGTTCTCGCCAACCCAAACCTTCTCGGCTCTGTACGTGTGCTCTGAAGTTATTTTCATACTCCAAGTTATATTTAACTCGCGCCGTAGTACTTTGGCACTTAGAAACCTCTCTGTTTTATTAAGTAAGGCATTTGGGTAGTTGCAAGTAGAGCTAGTTGGAAAATGGGACTGCAGAAAACTGCAGAGAAAGTGCTCTATTTTCATTGCCAATTTTTTCCAGAAAAAAAGTTGTTCCCTGTCACCTGGCCCCCTTCATCCAGGACCCCAGACTGGAAGCTGGTGGAGGCAGAGCCTGCTGCTCGCGGCATGGGGGCACGTCACCCACCGACACGGGGCTGCGGCCTGGGAAAGGCCTCTACAACCCCCCGGTGGAGTCATTACAATAATTATAATGATTGTAGAGGGTGCCAAATGTCCTTAACTCTCAGAGTTCAGCTCTTGAGCAACAGCCATTAAAATGAATGCCTTTGGGAGGCCTTTTCCAAACATTTCTTTGGTGGGCTCATGCTGTTGCCATTCTCTCAGGTGGATTTTCATGCTGGCAAAACCGCAATGAAACGTGTGGCCTCAATAGGAGAAAAATATGTACCAAAAGCTGATAAGGTTACAAAACATCGTAATATTCCGGCACCTCCCGAGATTTCTGTGCGTGCGTAAAGATTCCGGCTTTGCTCCCTGTGACGGGCTTGTTGGAAGCTCTCCCGAAAGCAATAAAGCTCCTTAGGAAAGAGCGATGTGGTCTGAGGGTGCGAGTCCTTGCGCCGTCGCGGTGCAGAGCCTTTCCAGGGCTGGGAGGTGCAGAGGGGTCCCCCGCAGAGAGCCACATCTCCGCTCCTTGCAGCCCGTGCACGAGGCAAGTGTTTCACATTAATGGGGATTGACATATGGTAAGGTTTTTTTTTAAAAAAAAAAAAATAGTTCTCCTCATTCCCTAGGCAGTTTTGATGTGAATATTAATATTAACATAATTTCATGATGATTAGAGAACACAATTAGGGGCTATTAATAATGACACAAATAATGACATTTAAGGCCTCATTTTCATGTGAGTAATACTCTGTCTGGTGGTATTTAAGCAGCTCTGTCTAGCACAATTACCGTGGTGCCAAGGTGCAATGGCATCATCGCGGTATCAATCACGCAGCTCCTTGCCAGCGCCTGCCCCCTGCGAAGGGAACCGCCGGCTCGGGGTCTCCCGCAGCCTGTGAGGGAACGGGCCGGGCTGGGGGCTGCGGCGAGCGGGGCGCTGCCGCCGAGGGCTCTGGGGAAGCTCTGAGAGGGTGGCCAGCAAGCCGGGGCAGCGAGCCGCCGCCCGCCTGGCGCTGGGCTCCGGTGTCCCCGCACAGCGATTCGTGGTACCGATGTGTGGTACCGATGTGTGGTACCGATGCATGGTAGTGATGCGCGGTGCCGTCACCCTCTGTCCCCAGAGCACAGCCGAACCGCGAGCGAGCTGGCAGCGGCGGGCGGGTGGGGGCTGCAGCAGCGAGGAGACGTTCCAGGGCAGCGCTAAGGGTCGATGGAGCGAGGGGGACGCTCGGGAGAGGGGCTGGGGGGCTGCTCCCCTGCTCCACTCCTCTTCGCAGGGCACCCTCTGGCCAACCTCGCGCCCTCTTGCGCCCGGGGTTCTGCAGCCGTGGGGGTGTGGAGGGGAAAAATCTGCCCCCATCCCAGTAGAGCCCAGTCCCATGAGCGGCGGCTCTTCCCCAGGGCCCCCAGGGCCCAGCTCCCACGCCCCCGGGTAAAAGCAGCTTTAATGGGGCTGTTCCAGCTTAACTCCGCTGAAGTCGGGCGTTGAAAACGCCCCATTTCTTTTACAATGCGCTCGCTGCCAAGCTCAGCCCTTGAAAGTGGCCGTGCTGTGCTAATGTGACTTAATGGAAACCTCTGAATCAATTTTTCGCTCCCCGAAGAAAATCCCCCTGGTTTATGCAGCAAAAGCTGTAATACTGAAAATGGCTTCAGATGTTGGTGAAAAAAGAAGAAGAGAAGAAAGGCGCCTCGTAGTTCCACAGAAAGGGGGTCAAGGGAAGCTCTGCCGGGTAAGCGACAGGTCGGTCTGTGTCGTGCCTGGGGGGGTGCGGGGCCCTGGCACGACCCTCCCAGCAGCAGGATGGGGAGCTCAGTGGCAGCACTTGCCCTCCCAGTTACCAACTGGTGCCACGGCAGGACGGCTGGCAAGGCAGAGCTGGGGTGCGTGTCACCCCTCCGGGCCCCTGTAATTCACATCGCACGGGAGGGGTGGGCGCCTGCACAGCCCGAGCCCTCCCTACCCGCAGCTCCGCACTGCGGTGGGCTTGGCCCAACAGGGAGAAGAAAATCTCCCGGCTCTGAGAATCGCATCTGGCGACCAAGGCTTCATGGGGCTGTGAAATAAGTTTACATGACTTGTGTTATTATGAAATAACGTTAGGACTTTTTAGTCCATTTTCACCTACCTCAGCACATGGTTTTTCAGTGTAAAGTAAGTTTAAAATATTGCCCAGGGCTTGTACGCCCTTTGTCTGTGGCTGCTCCCGAGAGCCCGTCGCCTGCTCCCCGCAGTCGTGGGACACGCGCTCATGGCTAGCCTAGCCCAGCAGAAAGGGAAAAAACTCAGAAATGCAGCAAACACCACACAGCCAAACTCCCAGCTGGGCCTGGGCACTACGGGGCAAGGGGCTCTGTCACTGGGGCGTTTCCTTCCCCTCCCCGGTGCGTTTGCCGCTGTTCTCCCCAAAAGAAGGCCGGGGTTCCCACAGGCATCTGCCGAGCCCCGCGGCCTCCCACCACAGTCCACCAAGAAGCTGCACGTGGGTTCTGGACAGGCAGAAAGGAAAAACCAAAGCAAGATGGTTTTTTTTCAGCCGAGAAGATGCTCCACCTCCCAGTTTAGGATGCAGGCAGCATAGCATCCAGGACTGCACAGCTGCATGGAGCAATTCAAAAATTGTCTTGTTGGACTACAATGTGCCAATTTTTCAAATTTACAGCCATTTTCAGTATTACAGCTTGTGGCACCGAAGCCAGGAGGCTTTTCTTCAGGGAGCAAGAATTGATGCAGAGGTTACCATTACCGCACGCTGCCGCAGCACGGCCTCGCCTCCAGCTGCCGTGGGGCGGGAGGCCCGTAAGAAAGGGAAGGGGGAGACTTCAGCGCCCAGGTCTCACCGGGAGCAGCGGGGTGATGCCCGGTAGTGCAGGGAACGGGAGCGCACCACGCCAGGTCGGAGCGCCCCATCTAGACCGGGGCTTGGCAGCCGTTCCCGCACCATTTTTTAATATGCCTGGTTGAACTCCAGGCTTCCGAAAGTAAATTAGCCCTTGGGCTGGAGCCAGGGCCGCGGCGCTCGTGTGCTCTGCTTGCACCGTTAACCGAGGGACTGGTTGCGGCGACGCATCAGGGTACGAGGTGCGGGGGGCAGCAAGGAGGTGTGAGCAGCGGCTGCGGCTCGGAGCGTCGCGGCCTCGTTGGTCCCAGCACGCTCGGCTGGGGGTGTCTGGGGTGCAAGAGGCTGTTTGGGGTACAGGGGGTGTTTGGGGTGCAAGGGGGCGTTTCAGGGTGTTTCGGGTACGGCTGTGCGTGGCAGCTCCCCTCGCCGCTCCGCCGTAGCTTTACGTCTACGATAGGAAAGTGCCGTTGGCGGCTCAGGCGGATGATCCCAAAAATCCCCTGGGAAAGGGCTTCGGGGCAGTCCCTGGCCCCGCTCTGCGCTGCGGCGCTTCCCCGCAGCCCTGCCCCGGCTCCTGCAGCCC
>NW_020799133.1:675913-690366 GCF_003259725.1 Athene cunicularia | reverse complement strand
CGAGGCTGGTCGGCGCCGCCGGCTCGGCTCAGTTGCAGGGGCTGCCCGGGGCGGCGGCGGGTGCTGGTGCTGTGGCCAACTCCTCCAGACTTGCTGAATATCGGTGTGGTGGAAGGTTTTAAGGTCATCCTGAAAGCACTTTAATAGTTTCCTTCCAACCCTACCACCCCCCCACCTTATTAAAGTGTTTTAATTGCTTTCTTATTTAAACGCACCAAGATTTCCTGATACGCTCATCCACTTGGCACACTTGGTCTCTTTAGGGAAGCTGGAGGAATTGGAAAGAGAAAATTATCTTGAAACTGAGGGTTATTGAGGGGGGAAGGTAGGAGATTGTTAAATCCTTTCCATTGGAGCTGCAGTATCATGGAGCGTGGGGGCTATTTTGTTATTGAACTGGGTTTCAGCTTCGCAAGTTCATGATTTGGGCTTTCTCGGAGCGGTTTGAGCTGCCCGGCTGCTGTTGCTTCTGGGCTGGCTCGTGTGTGCTTCGTGAGGGGTCGGGATGCAGCAGCCGTGGGTCTGTGCTCGGGAGATGCCGGTCCAGGGACACGGACCCCGAAGCGCTCTGACCCATCGGGTGGGGGTTGCTGCAATTCAGGGTGGCAGAGCCGGGGTCTGTCGTGCTGCTGCGGCCCCTGGGAGCCCACAAGCAGCAGCTGAGGGACAGGGTCCCGCTTCTCGGGAGCGGCTGCCAGCTGCCTTCCTCCTTTTCCCATCGCGTGCTCCAATGTCAAAGGCAAAATCGCCATCTTCGGATCAATAGCAAAGCCATTAAAGTGCATCTTCAATTTCTGTGCGTGAGGCTGCTGCGTTCATCACTGCATTGGCAACTGTTTTATAACAAGTTCATTTCTTCTGGTAGAGGGAAATACTTCACTGTCCTCTCTGCTGCAGGCTGACCATGAGATGGTTGATCCCGCAGCAGGGAAAAGAGAGGTTAGAGAGAATTTTTTGGAGCAGAGTAGCTGCGTGGCTGCAGATTTCCAACATGAAGGAGGAGCTGTCAGCCTACAGCTTGCTCACACTTCAAAATACAGCTGCACTCGGGGCAGGAGCAGTGCCAGAGCATGAATAACTTGCTTAGGCTCCTTTTGCTCAAGGGGACTTACACATTTGCAAGCATATCCTAAAGCATGACTCTCCTACACAGAGCATGAAAGCCCCTCGCTGCCCTCTTCGGCGTTCCTCTCGGGGATCTGCCGAGCCCGTCATGCTTACAGGGAGTGGGCTGGATTGGCAGGTCCCGGCTCTGGCTGCAGCCCGGGGATCCCTTTAGTGCTGCTCCCCGCTCCACGTTGGGAATCGGCTGACGCAAAGTGCCTGTTTGCCGCTTGGCAGCAACTGGTGCTTTATGATATGCTTAAGGTATTAGTGCCTTCAGTGGCTCGGCGCTGGGGTGCTTGGTAGCACTGTGTTCAGAGCTGCGACCGGTCACCTGCAGCTGAGAACCTTCTCATCTTCTGTTAATTGTCCACACGGAGTGGGCAGGTGAGGATGTTTTGCTCCTGCGCTCCCCTTGGCTGCTCTTGCTGGGAACAAAGCTGACCCAGCAGCTTGTTTGGGTCTCCATCTGCTTCTTCCATAGGGGAGGAGAATGGTATCCTCCGTGTCTGAGGAGAGACTACTTTTTAATCATTGCTGGTCTGCCTGGGGTTTGGGCCTTGTTGCCAGCTAGTAGGAAAAATCAATAATTCTTAAATTATTCAATTAAAAGCACTGGCTGCCAGTTCCTCTGCCACTGCCGGCTCCTGCTGGAGGGAAGGTCTGGTGCACGTGTGCTGGGCGGCTCTGGGGAGCCGGACCCCTGCCCCTGAGGGACTGGCGGGGTCCTGCTGAGAGCCACCTGCTGCAGCAGCATCTGTCCACGAGCGCTGTCTTGTCCTGAATGGGGATTTGTTTGGGCTCCAGGAGGATTTCGGCAGCTGCAGAGAGCTGGGCTCCTGGCGGATTCCTGGGGAAGCAGGCCTGTGTGCAAGGGTGCTGCTGTCCTGCCTCGTCTTCCTCTGATGAAGAGGTTTTACAGGGTTTTAAGTGTGATCTGACCTTCCAGTAAGACTGGGGAAAGGCGGCAGAGTTGGGGTGTGGGGCACCCAGTGCTGCTGCTGCTGCCCCACGGCAGCCGTGTCCCCGCTGCTGCTGTTTGGGTCCAGTAGAACGACCGGTCGCGGGGGGATATAGATCTTAACCTGGTCCCGCGCTGACGGATGGGAAAACTCACTTCAGGAGCCGGGGAGCTGCAGCCGGCGCAGCGAGGGGCTGACGGGCGCGTGATGAGTGAGGACAGCGCGTGGAACAGGAGCAAACACAACGGAAATCCATCTTCTGGCACTGGTGAAATAATGATGGTGGTGTTCGGACAGCAAAGAAATATCCTTTGGATAGAGTGACAGAAAACCTTATGGATGCTGTCAAACATGCCCTTAGCTCCTCTGAGCACATCGTTGATCTAGTGGCTCCGTGAGGTGAGACAAATAACCTCTGCGGCTACCGCAAGTCCAGCATCCTCCGTCCCTCTCCCAGCGCGGTGGCAGGTGCTGGAGCAAAGGGGGTTTGCACAAACTCCTGCTGGAAGTCGGGAGGGGCCTGGCTGGGAGGGCCCTGAGCCGCTGCTGAGGTCCTGAGCTCTCACTGCAGAGATGGGTGCTGTTGTCGCAGCTGTCTCATCGCCCTGTGACCTGCCACGGGCTCCTTCATCTCCTCCCCGCTTCCCTCTGAAATAGAGGACGGCAGCGCTGGGCTGAGCTGCGCTGGGAGGGACAGATGTGCAGGGGCTGCGCTGGCAGCTGCAGTGGCCCTTCCTCTGTGGGCAGTGGGCCGGAGGGGTGGGCCGAGCTG
Source organism: Athene cunicularia (assembly GCF_003259725.1). NCBI lineage: Eukaryota > Metazoa > Chordata > Aves > Strigiformes > Strigidae > Athene > Athene cunicularia. Next base: position 687,528 of record NW_020799133.1, on the reverse strand, counting down.
TGTGGGGTTTTCCTGGCTATTGATACCTTCCACTGGCTGCTGCTCTTCCTTCATCCCCCCAGCCAGCAGCGTCCCGGCGTTGCTGAATGCTGATGAGGTGTAAATCCCGGTCTGACCTCCAATTTTGTCTCCATTTCCTCAGATACGCTCTTCTGAGCCGCAGCTTAGCTCGCCATTCCCTGGCAAGCTGGGGGGGTGGATAATGCTTTTCACTCTTTTTCCCCTTCTTTGCCCCGGAAGGTTTCCGAGCCCTTTGTAAATATTAATGGAGGCAGCAGGTGAGGATCAGTGTTCCCGTGTAACAGGTAGACGTGAACCAAAAGCTGTGCAGAAGCAAATCCGGGGTCGTGCAGCGCATGAGCGCAGGGTCAGGGCTCTGCAGCCCGGTTTCCCGGAGCTCTGCCCGTATCCTGCTGCGTCTGTGCCGGGTTTGGGGCGGGTGAGCTGCGGGTTTGGGGAGGGTGAGCTGCACGGCGGCTGCTCCTCGGTGCTCCCCGGTGTCCTGGGGGACAGCAGTGCCCGGGTGCTGAGCCACAGCCAGGCTGAGTGTCTGAGCTGTCTCCGGCCTCTCGGAGCAAAGTGTCGGAACCAGGAATCCTAAATAAGGAACAACCTGTCATGTTGTGTTCCCTGAGGTTTCGTTTCACTTTTTATATTATTTAATTGATGAGCCCTTTCTCTTTATGCATCCACGTTAAGCTGGTTTCCACAGTAACAACCAAACCTGGAACCCAAAGCTTAGAGTCCTAGCTGAGTAAATAATGCCAAAACCAATCTTTGAATATTTAATTAAATTCACTGTCATGCCCCCTTTATCTTTATTTTCTGTGGATCTTCCGTAAACAGATTTCACCAAAACATGGGCTTTAAAGGCTTTAAATAGCAGCAGACACCCTTCGGGGGAGAAGCCCCGAAGCGGGTACAGACCCCTCAGGTCCAGGGCAGAGCAGCTCCTCCGTGTCTCAGAGCAGTGACAGCGTCCCGCCGCGATGCTGGTGGCGTGTTCAGCCCGTGTGCGACCCGCAGTAACCCCCGGCTCCTTCTGCAGTCCTGCTTTTTCTAGCAACACCTTAAAAGTTCATTAGTCTCCCTGGATCATATTTCCACTTTCAGGATTGCAATCAATCCTAAGCTTATCCTCTGAGGTACCGCCACTCCTCGCACAGTGTCATCTGCAAATCTCATCATTCTTTCTATTCCGGCATTTTGGTCATGAATGAAAATACTAAGCAGTGTTAGACCTCGGGCCCCAGCAGCGTCCCTGGCAAATACATCCTTCGGGCTTGACAGCAGAGCGTTGATAAGTGCTCTTGGCATGCAGCAATGTCTGCCGTGACGTGGATGCGTTCTCTGGGAAGAGTTTGACGGACGTTCTGTTGTACCCAGAGCTTCCTTCCAAAGAGCCCTTCCTCCTCAGATGCTCGTCAGAGCCGTGGTCGGACCCCGCAGCTCCTGCTCGATGGCAGCTCCCTCGGCAGCGTTCCCTGGCCGAAGGGGGGGGCCCCCCCCGAAACAGCCCTGGGGTGCTCTCGGTCCTTTGGGGTGGTGGGATCCAGGGGGGCTTTGTGGTCCTAGCCCAGGGCTGTGAACTTGATTCACCAGGGATGGACCTTGAAGTCCTGTGGAACAAATCAGAGCAGGATCAGCACAGGGATTAGCTGCAGCGCTTAAAGCCAAAGGGAATTCCTCCCCGCCAAATCCTCGGCAGTACGGAGGAGGAGGAGGATGGCCAGGCCTGCACCTTTGGAGTGGGAGGCTTAAGGAACGGCATGGTGTGTTCTGTCCCAGATTTCCCTTCCCACGCACAGGTCAGTTGCAGATATGACGTCAGGACAAAGAACAGTGGTTTGGTTTGGTTGCTTGGAGCTCAATTTTCAAAGATGCTGGTAGATGCTGTTGTAAAAAATCTGGCCCCAAAGTAAAGGCGATTAGTCCCAGCGTCTGGCCTTGTAGGTGTGGTTCACAGCCAGCTGAAAAAGCTTGATTTGTCCTGCCCCCGCGCCCCAGCCAGAAGGAAGGCAGGGATTCCTTTGCGGAAAACTGCAAATCACCTTTTCTTGAACAGAACTTTGAGTTGAAGTAGAGGTTTGGGGGTGGCTCTGGTTCAGGTCAGGTGAGCGGGGGGAGGTTCAGTAGTAACAGGTGCGAAATGGAGGAATGTCCAGGGGCAGGTTTTTAGCCTTTTTTAAATTTATTTATTTTTTTCTCCCCCGATGGTGCTACATGGAGCAAGAGGTTTAGCATTGACAGGATTGTCAACCGGCAGTAATTATCTCGGTTAACCTCTAGGCAGATCAATTATCCCTTCTGACAAGGAATATAATATTAATGCCCAGTTGTGTTGGTTTACTTACAATAGCTCTTTGGTACTTTTCCATGGTATCACAACACATCTTAATCAGATGGTGAGTAGGCTTAATTAGCCGAAGTATAGGTTTTATTTTTGATTTCTATGACTACTTAATCTAATGGAAACACATTATCTGCTCCGAGGTCTGCAGTTTTCCATTTGTAATTATTGCTGCTCTTAATTGATAGTGCATCAGGGGTTGTGGCTGCAATATGGGAGTTGAAATATGTCGCCTTCCTTGAGTACGGCTCCTAATATGTGACTGCAAAAGTGTCTGTGCCCCAAAGTGCTTAAGCAGATGGACTCCCGGGCTTGAGTTGCTGGATACCTGGCTGCCGTCAGAGGAAGGAGGAAATTCTTTGGAACCGTGGAGTATTCAGTGTCTGTGGTGCGGGAGCTACGTATTGTGGAGTTTGTCGTGCCGTTTCATGGTGCCGTTCAGAGAATTAAAATGCCTGGATGTAGTAGCTGGAAGCTGTTCAGGTAATGGAAGCAAAACAGCTTATAAATTTCCAAAACGAGGCCTGGCATTTATGACTAAAACCTCACATTTCAGGACATGCAGATGGTTAGGAAGGAACAGCTTGGAGGGATGGGCTAATATAAAATTATTAATTGTAGCGATTTTGGCACCTTTTTCCAAACAAGGGCTACGGGCGCCTGATGCAATAGGTGGCGGTTTGATGTGGGCAGCGTGAAGGGTTGGGGGCCTGGGGGGCATGGTGGCGCGAACTCGTGGTGCTGAGCTGCGCGAGCTCTTTCCTAGGCTTTTTGCAGGCTGAGCTTGCAAGGTGATGGGGCTGAGCCTCTGGCGTCGTCCTCGGAGAGGGACCCGGGCTGCCTCGTCTGGGGCCAGCGGTGTCCCTGCGGCCCGTTCCCACCGAGCAGCCGCGCGCGGGGACGTGGTGCTGTTTGCCATGTATGTAAATATGTATATCTCTGTATTTTCAGATGTACTGCACAAGTCCCAGCGTCTTCACCAAGGGTTTTGGGTGTTGCCTGTTCCAGCTTCTGCCAGCAGAGGGAATATAGATAAATGTGCCAAACGCTCTTTTCTCCTCTGCTTCCACGCAGAGGACCCTGCTCGGTGGAGAGCGGGCGTTGGGGCAGGCAGATACTCAGCGCCCTGAGCTCGTCTCTTGGAGCAGCTGCGCCTTGTCCTGGGCTGCGCCAGCCTGTGCTCAGGGCCCTCCCGCGCGCAGGGCGAGGCAGGTGGTTTTACAAAATATTTATATGGATTCCCTCACGCCCAACCTGCTGCTGTGACAGGGAGAAGCTGAAGCCCCTTCCCCAGCCTCTGGCAGGGTGACTGATCAGATAATGTTCTCTAAGCAAATGCGCAAATAACACGAACTGGGGTTGGCGCTGGGCAGTGAGGTGTAAAAAAAGCAATTTGAAGTGTTCTAAGAAAACGCCAGAGCCTCTGAGATGTGATTGCTTGTCGGCGAGACATGCCCGCAGCACAGGGCTGCTGGGGAGGCATCGGCCCCGGGGTGAGGGGGGTGTCGGGAGCCCGAGCGTACGGCCACCGCTGCCGTCCCCAGCCCGGTGCTGGAGCTCCGCTGCCGGCTCAGCTGTGCCGGCTTGTTGCTTTGCGCAGAGGCAGAGTTTGGCAGAGCCCAAACCGCCCCCTGGTTTCCAGCTACAAGCGTGACTTTGCCCCACAGATGCCTCTGCGTGTGGCAGCCTGTGTGTGCGCGTAGCTCTGAGCGCGGGGCATGTCCCTCGCCGCTGGCCGGTTCTGCCGTCGCTCCCTCTCCCGCCAAGCCCCCGGTGCGGCGGGTGCTGCTGGGCCGTTGCTTCTGCGTGAGCCTGTCTGGAGAGAGGCAGACGATATCCGAGATGGCAGCCTTGCATTTCTGCTCCATTTCCCTCCAGCCTCTGCCTCCTCCCTCTCCTGTAGCAGTCATTAGCCGCAGAGAGAGGCGAGGCTGGAGCGCCGAGCAGAGCCTGTGTGCAACCTCCGAGTAACCTCGCCGCCAGAGCCTCTGCCTCTGCACCCCCGCCATCTCCTCTCCGTGGAGTAATAAGTCCTCACCTCCGTGCCCCAGCCGCTCCGTGTAGCACCGTGTTCCTCGTTAGCACGGCAGAATCGACATCTGTCTCCTTTATGGTGTCTGTTTACACTGGGAAACTTCTGGGGGAAGCTCTCTGTTGTTAAAAATAAAAGAGGGGTTGTAAGAGACCTGGGAATTCCAGGTGACTTAGCGCACATCTTTCAAGTTTAATAGATGAGCTGCTTGTGGCCTTTGGGGTGTCCTGGTTGCCTGCGTGGCCTTTGAGGCGAGTGGCCGTGTGAGGTGGGGGCCCCTCGGGTGGGACGTTTTGGGGTACCTCCCTGCTCCCCTGGCTCCAGTACGGATCCCGGAGCCTCCCGCAGCTCGGACGTGCTACCGGGTCGGACTATTGCTGTCCAGGGCCCGCGGAGAGCCGGCACGTGCTGCTGCGAAATGGCTCCAGCTCCTCGTGAAGGGGCCGCTCCTTGCTGGACCTTCCCTGCTCGCGTCAGTACGGAGCTCGCAGCCCCGCTCCTGACTCTCTCCTCCTCCTGCTCTCCCCTGCCTGGCAGAAGAAAGGGCCTGTCGCTGCGAGGGGCCGTGGAGGAGGTCAGGGCCGAGGGCTGGCAGTTCTGGATCTGTCGCGGAGAAGGGGGGAGCGCGAGGGCTCCCGGCGGGAGGCTGCAGCGCCAGACACAGAGCGGGGCCACGGGAGGGGCGCGGGGCGGCGGGAAGCGCTGCACCCCGCAGGAAGGGCCCTGCTCCAGGACGGGGGGAGAGCCCGCTTCAAACACCCCTCTTCAACTGGTGTGACTGGTGCGGGCAGCTGGACCCGCGCCAGGGGAGTTGGCAGAAGGGCTTTTGATGTGAGGGCACACTGTTTTCCGGCGAAACCCAAGGTGCTGGTGGGGCGTCAGGTGAGCGGCTGGAAAGCTGCTGTCCTCTCTCCCCACCCTCCCCAGCGCTCCTGGTGCTTCCCTCCCATGTCTTGCCCGCTGCTCCAGCACAATGCCAGGACAGGAGCTAAACTACTCTTGCAGATAAGGATGCGAGGGAGTTATCTGGAAGCCTGCAGATACTGTATGTGAGGGGGAAGGTCACTGAAAAGAGGGAGGTGGCAGAGATGGAGATTAGGTGATCTGGAGATAGCTTGAGGGATTTAGTGGAGAGGCAGAGCTCCCGCGGAGCATGAATGGGCAGTAGCACCTCTGATGGATTAGAGGGAGCCTTGTTCAGAGGCTTTCCACGCTGCTGCGGCTGCCGGCAGGGAAGGGACGGGGAAATCTTGCGTTGAGATGTGGCTGCAGAACTCCAGATAGTGACATCCCTCGTTCCTTCCCTCGCCACCCCAGAGCACGCTATCGCGCAGGCAGGGCTGAAGCGGCTGCCTCACAGCGGGTGCTGGGCTGCGCCGGCTCAGCACGGCGAATCTGTGGCCACGGGACACAGGTGTGGGATAAAAGGCCTTTTGGTGTCTGTGGCCTCGTGGTGGGACGCTCTTCCCACGGCAGGGTCTCTGCGGGGGAACTCCTGCCCGTCCTTCACAGCCCCGCTCCCCTGCGCCTCGCCGCGTTGCCCCCGAAGCTCGCCTGGGGCAGCTGGTTCCCAGCCCCAGGGAGAAAGTGCAGCCTCTGACCGCCTCTTGCTGCATCGACATTTGGGATTTGCCCCTTTGTAACCTATTTCAAACCCTCTTCTTTTAGCAAAAGCACCATTTACTGCCTTGCTCCTACGGGCAGTGTCTTGCTTCTATTGTACTGGGGCTCCTCCGTGCCCCTTTGCTGCCGCAGAAAATCCATAGCAAGCTGCTGCTGTGCAATTGCTGTCAGGGATGTGAACCCCCAGTACTCGGCAGCGAGATCATATCTCTTCAGCTGGACATAAGCAGCGAGATCCCTCCATCACCACCGGGCAAACCACATCAGACTTTATCCTCTATTGTTAAGGACAAAGAACAGGGATTTGTGTCCTAGACTTAAGCTGTCTCAAATCTCCAAGTATATTCCCCTAACGTTTTTCCTGGCTGTGTTTCCAGAGTGGCTTTTTCTCTGTTGCCTTTGTTCCTGATCGGTGTTGCACTTTGGAATATGTATTTGGTAAACATGGTCGGGTATTTACTGCAAATTGGCAGCCGCGTTCCTCTTTCCAAGCGTGGCTCCTCCGGGATGCTCCGCGTGCCCCCGGCCTGGGCCGGGGACCACCCCGTCCCGTTCCCTGTGCAGCCGGGCGCGGGGCTGCTGCCGGCGTCGCTTCGTGCCGCCTCTGACGCACGGAAGTGCCTGTATCCCGGCGAGCGTGTTAACATTTAAATCAGCACAGTGGTCTGGGAATAGCATCGAGTTAAAAGGACCTCTCCTGAAAAGAGCACAGCAGGGACTTGGCTGAAGAGTTCTCTTAGCCCTTTAAGCAGACGCGGCTGCACAGATTTCCATCAGCCCCAGCCTCACGCTACTCCATTAGGGCTCCATTTCGCTGCTTGGGGGTGGGGAGGAAAGGGGGAAGGATGGGCATCTCCCCCTGCCATGGGGCTGGCGGGGGGTCCGGGACCTGCTGGGTCCCTGCTCTATCCCCTCCCGGAGTTCTGCCCAGGCTGCCTCCGCCGGGTCTGTCCGGTGCAGGAGAATCGCGCGAGCCATTTCCAGCGGGGCTCGTGCTGCTTTCGTAGCTGCTCTTACACTTCTGTCGTGAAACTTGGGGCCAAGATAATAAATGTATAATTATCTGCCCCATGCGTGAGGCTTCATCCTAGTCTCTTCATGGTCCAAGGTGCTCTTCAGCATGAAAGCCGAGGTTTTAAAGGCTTCTCAGAACCACTTCAGCGTGTGTTTCAAGGAGCCCGGGTGCTCCCGGTAGCTGTGTGAGCACGCAGGCCCGTCTGGAGCCCTGCTAAGCTTTTGTCCTTATTTCCTCTGGCAATAACTTCAGCAACTTAATTACTGCTCTGGAGAAGTATTTCTTTTTATCAGCTTGGACTTTCTTCCTGTCTGGTTTTATTGAAAGCCCCGGTTCTCATGTCTTATGAGATGGTGGAGAAGTCCCAGTCTACCTCTTACGGATCATCCGTTGCCTTTTTATTGCCTCCTCTAACCAGTTGCCATCCCAAAGCCTGGCTCTCATTTTTAAAAATCCCGTCTTTATTCCAGAGCTGTGCAGGTCCTTCCCGCTCTCCTGGGGAGGGCCCCCTGTCTCTCTGGTCCCATTTCTCGGTGGGAGGGCAGCGGGGGTGCGGTGCCGCAGGTGGGGTGCGGGCACCGGTGCCGTCCCACCCTCGGTCGCCTTCCTACCCCTCGGCGCCGGGCGGGATCTTTCAGCGAGCTGTCTGTAACGTTGGCAGCCCCTTTAGCTGAGCTGACAGGATTAATTTAAAATCCCATATGGTGGAAGAGTTGGCTTTTCCCTCCCAGATTGCTCCCTGCCTGGATAGCAATCCACGTTTGGCATCTCGTTGCCACCTTCCCTGCGTGTCTGCGCGGCTCCGCGGCGTCCCCTGGACCCGGCGCCCCGCGGCAGCTCTGCCCGCGCGCCGTTGCCGTTCCCGCCTCTGGGCAATAAAGCGCATCCAGGCCTGGAAGCGGACACTCGAGGGCACGTGATGGGTTTTCGAGATCCTTCGTGTCACGGTCCGAGTGATTTAGGGAGTCTGAAGGAAGCGGGAAGCCTCTATCTTTGAGCCTAGAACCGACGGCAGTGGTGAAGACCAGAAATAACGCCGCTGCTGGGTAAAACGCGCAGGGCGAGGCTCCGTCCTCCACGGGAGCAGCCGCGGCCCCGAGGAACCGGCAGCGCCCGGGGAGCGCGCGGCCTTCTGAGCCCCCCTGGGCTGGGGATCCGGGGCAGCCGCGCACGAGCCGCTTCGGCCGACAGCGGGGGAGCCCAGACCGCGATTCTGTGCGCGAGTTTGGCGTGATTTAGTATGACTTTGGGCAAGTGAATTAATCTTCCTACATTTGTTGCTTTTGCAGCTCCCAGCGCTGAGGTTTTGTTGGTTAATGTTTATAAAGTCTTTTGAAATGTGGCGGCTGGCGTGCGGGTCCAACAAAAAGAAGCAATTGTGAACAATAAAAGATTATTTTCCAAAATACAGTGTAGTAAAAGCAGCAGAGATAAGGTCTGCTCTCATTAATTTAAAAAATGATATTTTTCCTTCTTCTTTCAATAAGAACTGTCTGCATGATAAACTGACATCTTTAACAATTGTTTAAGCTGCACAAGTTTAAATATATACTTCCTGCATAGGCTGCTGATGAGTCACTAGTCAAAATTATTTATCAGAAGTGATCGCTCTGTGCTAGACAGCGTAAGACAGAGCTCTTTCCTTGCCAGAGCTACATGGTTCCTGTGAACAATTATGGGGGCTCTATAGAGTTCTGCCTGCGATTAAATGATTTTGGGTCAATTTTAATGTCTTTGAGAAGCTGGACGAGTTCTAGAGAAGGATGTGTGCAGCGCCACGAACGCAATAATTTCCATAGTCTGGAGGAATAAGCAAAGCTGAAGCCATTCTCCGGAAATGCCGTTAGAAATGCATTTCGGGAAGCTCAGAGCTCTGCTGTCAGGTTTCGAACACTTACCATCCTGTTTCTTTTGACTGCAAACACATAAACAACTTCAGGTAATGTAAGAGTACCTCGCTATGCAGGGAGAACAGACAGCCAGCGCCAAGGGCTGACGGTGAGAAAACGGGTTGAATAACTGCGTGTAGACATGCACACACCCAACAGGCTTTTATTTGCATCCACATGGGATGGTTGTGGAACAAGCATAAGCATCCTCAGGAAGGCGGCTTGTGAGATACCTACCACAAGTGAGCTCCGGAGCCTTGCTGCGTTGATGTACAGACTTGAAAAGACCAGAGCTGTTGTCTTTTGTGATTTGATTTTACCAGGGCCAATATTTGTCACTACAGGGAGTCTGGGAGGACGTTTGCTTCAAAACCACAAGGGGCTGTTTGTGGACTGTGTGTGGGGACGGGGCTTAACCGCGCCATAGGCTAACCTGGATGGTGTGGATGAAATCGCAGAGGGTGCTCGGGCACTGGAAGTTGTTTATGAACGTTGTTTGGCTGAGCCCGAAGACGAGCCCTGGTGCTCTGGGGATGCCGGGATGAACGTGCTGGGTTCTGCAGGGCAGCTGAACCTGCGGGTCCCTGGCACAGCCGTATCTCCGTGTCTCTCCAAGCCCTGCTGACCTCTTCTCTCCCAGGTGCCGGAGGAAAATCCGTGCCCTTGGCTGCTGGAGGACGGGGTCTCTTTCTTCTGGCGTGGGCAGGGCTGGTCTCCCGCACAAAACACCTTTATTTTCTTTTAATCAAATTGTCACCAGGAGACACATCTGTTCCTGCTTGCCTCGCTGCTTTCATCAGGGGTGAGGATAGAGCCGTCCTTTTGAGCATGCCGATGCTTATGCAAAACACTTCAGCCAGGCAGGGCTACTCAGATATCAAAGGCAGAGACTGAAGAGGTGGCCTGCTGGAATTTGCATATAAAATTGCCAGCTGAAATCCAAACACCGGGAAGATGTGAAGATCAGTGTGAAGGGTGAGCATGAAAAGCACTGGCAGGCCTGGGAGAGGAGGGGAGCGAGGGCAGGTAGGGGGAGAGAAGTAGCGAGATATGAAAGAGGAGGAAAACGAACACACAGAATATTTTAACTAACAGAAAAGTTTCTTGTACTGCAGACAGATGATGAAAGAGAGACAGTGAGGAATTATTAGGACAGAAGATAAGGAAACAGCAGAGATAGGAAATAATTATTTTGTATCTGTCTTTATAAATGAAAATGAAGGGCATTAACTTAAATAGGATTTAGATTTTCAGGGACAGAAGGGGATGAATTAGGAAGTGTTCAGATAACAGCAGAAATGATTATTAAAGGTCGGGGGCTCTTGAAACCGACGCTGCTCCTCAGCTGCACAACGGCTGCACCGCAGCGGCCCGGGGCATCTCGGGGTGCTGCCCCCCGCGGGGTGGCACCGTGTGTGGGGCTGGAGAGGGGCTGGGTGCCAGCGGAGCCAACGAGCCCCCCAGCTGGCTCTGGGGGGGATGAGAGGATTCTCAGGGTGCTGGCGCTGGGACAGAAGCTGCGGATCGCGTCTTCCCTCCCCGGCGCCAGGACGGAGCAGCCCGCGGGCTCAGCGGGGTGACACCGCGGGGGCTGTGCCCGGGACCCCTTCTCACTACCAAACCCTTCGCCTGAGGCACGCGGTTCCCCAGCAAAGGTGCTGGCGTTGAGGGTAAGGATAATCGGGAACGCTTCCTGATATTGCTGAGGGGGGAAGAAGAAACCAGCCCCAGTTAGGAACTTCCCAGAGGTGGGTTTTTATCCCCCTTGCACACGTAGAATGAAATCCAGCAAGTCAAGCATTTTTATTAAGTTCTTAAGCCAAACAGCCCTCGGCCCTGTTACATTTTCATGCACTTAGAAGAGCGCTTGCAGAATTCTTTTCATTTGCACTTGGTTTAATTTCAGATGATGCTTTCATAAACCAGCTCCTCCACTTTGCGTGCACGGCTTCATACCTGCGGTTATTCGCAAGCGTGAAACCTCCCGGATCTAACTAAAAACGTCTGTTTGCCTGGTTTAATAGAACAAATGGGTAGGTTTGAATATGCTGGTAATTGCAGATGGGGAGGTTAGGCTGAAGGATTCAGCTGAAACTACGGGTCAGGATTTCCCAAACAGACCAGTGACATCAAGTTTAATGTCTGAAACTGAGCTCTCCGAGCAACGCCTGACCTCCGGAGCCTGCATGCTAACGACTTTCTAAAAATGCAGTTGGAAGCACTTTAGTTTGGGCCTTGAACCTCACAAGCCACTTATGAAAATCCCTGCTGCTCCTCCGGCACTGGTTCTCCAACCTGATATGAACTTTTAACTTTTACCCTGATAAACAACATGTAATAGGCTTTAAATAAACCAAATAACAGTAATTTCTCTTAACCTCAGACTCTTAATACCCCTTCTCTGTTATACGGCTCTGCTATACTGAACTCACTGGTAATGGATTTGGTTTCGGTGCCATCGCCGTCCGCGGGCGATGAGGAGGCTCCTTTCGGCTTGTCGCTGGGTTTTGCAGAGGGACCTGCCGGGGGCCGCACACTTTGTCCCCCTGGAAGAGCTGGGGGCTGGATTTGGTGTGGGCTTTGGGGGTGGCGTCAGGCTGACCGACAGCTCATCCGCCACCAGGTCATAGGCGGCGAAAGCCCCTCGGCCAGGGCTGGCGCGGGGACGGGCGCGCAGCGGTGCGGCTCGCTCCCGCCCGGAGCCCC
>NW_020799133.1:661581-675863 GCF_003259725.1 Athene cunicularia | reverse complement strand
CAGCTGCCCCGAGCCTCCGGCCCCGCGGAGGGCGAAGGGACGTCGCTGCCTGATCCTCAACGCGGGAAGAGTTCTGCGTGTCTCCTGCCGAAGAGAGGAGCAGGATCAGCCTCTGGAGTGGGCGAATTGCTTATTTATAACTCTCCCACTGAGTGTGAGTGTTTAATTTTCTGAGGCAGCAACAGCGCTGGCGAGTGTGGCCGTATAAATTTGCTAACAATAGTGCCTGTGCCTATATATAAACCCGAAGATGCTGCAGTCCATGGTGCATTCCAATTAACAGGATGATGCATGATACATGGTGTGCCACAGGTAGCGTGGGACCTCACGTTCTGCTGGTTTTATCAGTCCCGAAACTCCCTGGGAGATCGTTACGCCGCCTCCTTCATGGACCTTCAGAAGATTTTTAATGCCACCCCGCCTCGTCCTCTGCTGGTGCCTTTTAGCGCGACCTGACGTGTTCAGACCCGCACATCGCGGGTCCCCCGGCTCCTGTGCCCGGTTCCCTTTTGCACCCCGTGAGCAATCGCAGCGTGGCGGGGGGATGTCGGCGTTGGTTTGCGTGGACCCGGGGTGGGAGCGGGGGCTCGTGCTGCCCCGAAGGGGACGGTCGGCGGCGGAGAGGAGGAACAGCGAGAGGACACTGCAGTGAGAAAGGCGGCAGCTTCAGCACGTCCGCAGGGAAACTGCTCGGGGGTTTTAAATAGACATCCTTGGGAAGAGGGTTTTTTAAGAGATGTCCATTATACTGTTAATTGCTAATTGATAAAATCTGACACAGAGTAAAGGCCAGAATCTGCATGAGGGAAGCTAAGCTTGTCCTGTAAATTACCCAAACAGAGCTCGAGTCGCCTCCTTGGCTATTCCGTCAGCAAGAATAGGTCTATTCACCTGTTAAAGTGGAAAACCATGATTGGAATGAGATTTACAGCACAGTTGTGGGAAATAATCAAAAGGAGAGGCTGCCTTTTCAGGCCGGGAACTGCAAGCAGAGAGGCGACTTGATGAGCGCCATGGCAGGAGGGGGGGCCGCTGCGGGCAGGGCGGCCGGGGACCCCGCTGCTGTTGGTCCGGAGCCCGGGGGGAGTGTGGGGGGTGGGTGCATCCGCTCGGGCAGATCCTGGTGGATCGATACGCTCCAGGCGAAGGCAGTGCTGGGCTGCGGCCGTATCGTGGGGACACCTGAGGAGCTGCGGCAACACCCGCCGGGGGGAAGTGCCTGTAATTGCAATATTGCTCCAATTAGGCCTTAAAAAAATCAGATCCGAAACAAGTGCTTGCCCTTCCTCTAGGACAGTGCCGTGTGTCCACTTGGTCTTTGGAGAGGAACGGTTTGGAAATGCAACCTGAGCCTCAGTGAGGGCGTTTGGAAGCTTGGAGGAGCAGCCTTGCCTGATGTTATATAGTCTAAGGACAATTTACACCCCGCATAAGCTTCCTGGGCACATGCACAGCCTCTGCTCAGAGCGGCTGTGCGCGCCCACTGCTTGACATGCAGCAGCCATAGCAAGTTATGTGCTGTCTTAATGGAGCAAAGTAAATTCCATCAGCTCCAGAGGCTGCAGACTGGACCTGGGGAGGGGCTGCTCCAACCTCCCGATAAACCGAGTCACCGTATCACCATTTCATGTCATGCAAAACAAAAGGTGCAATTTAAAATACCGTCCTTCAGGTGCATTGAGCAGCATTTGGTTGTCAGAAGTGGATTTCTTTAAGCCAGTGGTCCAGAATAAAGTGGTAATGAAGAGTCATTTGACAGCAGGCAAGCTGGAAACAGGTATATGAAAAGAATATGCAGGTTTCTAGTTTATCGTGCATTTAGCGGACTTATTTTTCTTAGGTGCAGCCCGTTAGCACAGAAGGCAGTTCAGCGTAACTGCGTTTTGGGGAGCGAGGCTGCACAAGCGAGCTGCACGCGTGTGGCAGGACGATCCGGCAGGCGTGTGCCGGAGGCGATGCTGGGGCTGGGTGGGCCGCAGCCCCGCGGGGCTTGGCGAGCCGCTTCTGTGCGCAGCGAACCCCTCGGTTGCTTCGCTGCAGCTGTAGAGCTTGAGAACAAAGGTGTTTTCTTCCACGCACAGCCACGTTTGCGCTACAACCGCCGGAGAAGCGGCGTGTAGCCCCCTGGCCGAGGTCAGGCGCGGCCCCGGCTGTGCCGAGCCGGTGTCTGTGCAGGAACCGCGTCCCCGGTTCTCATGTCATTCCCCTGCAGTCTGGAAGAAATGGCTGACAAGACCGATTATTTTTCCAGTTATCCAAACTGTCTGCATCTTAACAGCTTCCTACTTCAGTCGAGACAGTCTGAAAAGTTTAATATCATTTCAAATCAGAGCACCAATAAAACTTGACATTATTAATATGATGTCAAGGGGTTTTCCAACTGCTTAGGGAAAAACAACGTGTCCCATTAAACAAAGCTCCCTGCATTGTGAAATATTAAGTGACTTTTCAACGAGTGCCAGCTGGAGCTATTAGTTTTCCTTTGGTGCAGTGGATGTGGAGAGGAGGTCTGGCTGAGAACCTTTTATGAAGACATTAGCTGAATCCACGCAGTCGGAAAGGCTTTTGCTTTCCGAGGGACTGCGCTCTACCAGGGGCTGCACCGGCAGCGATGAATTATTAAAGGTGGTAAATACGTTTGGTGGGATGTGCTTTCTCCCCTCCCTTAATGCACTCGTTACGTTGGGGAGTCTGGATGATCTACCGGGAATTTGAGCTGAGATTTTAATAAACTGAACCCACTTCATAATTTTCTCCCGCGTCTTCCAGGGGGAGCTGGCAAACAAGGGAGTGTTGGAGGCTTTATCTCCGACGGTCTGAGTCATGGCAGGACTGCGGTGGGTTGTTCTGGCTGTCGCTGCCGGGCGTTGCCCATCACAGTCCTGCTCCCTGACCTACAAAGCCTGGCTTGGTGCCGGGTGGAGATCTGTCAGCAAGGACTTCCCCGGGGTAAACCCGCTGCCGCTGCCCCGGCCGGCTTGTTTTTCTCGTCCGTGCTCAGGCAGCTTTGAGCAGGCGGGAGGCCCGATGTTTCTGCAATCTTCCCTTTACCTCCCAGTTAGTGTAAAAGAAAATTGCTTCATCTCTTGGTCCAGACCAAACATGTTCTGCACAAAAAAAAATTTGAGACCTACTTTTTTTTTTTTTTTTTCCCGAATGCCTTTGGTAACACACCCGGGATTGCACCGGTATTTAGTGTGCTTAAGGCTTTGTACAGCACATTAAAGCCTCATCTCGACGAGACGTTTACAGTGGGCATGTGTTGGTGCACGTTCTTCAACACACCTCTGAATTCTGGTCTTGGCGCTGCCTCTGTCTCTGGTTTCCCCACTGGTACAATAAGTATCTCTTTGATGTCTCGCAGGGGAAGTGTAAGTATTTAATTTAACTTTTATGAAGTTCTTTGACAATGTAAAGAGCACTGCATATAAAGCGGAGTTTCAGGGAAGTCGAGGCAGTGATGTCCCACTTTTATCTCTGAGAGTTCCCACATCTGAGCACGAAGCCCTCTGCCCCCCGGGCTTCCAGCCGGCTGCGCTGCTGCCTTAAGGCCGTAGCTATTTTGGACGTTTTTAACTAATAAAACCGCAAGCCCCCTCTTGGCATCGGAACGCACCGGGACTGCTTCATGAGCCGAGCTGTTCATTCCGCCGGTGCTCCTTCCGCCAGGCCCCCAGGCCGTGGTGGGGGCTCTTGCTCCCGTCCCGAGGGAAGCAGCACCCACGCGTGGAGCGGGGCCTGTCCCGGAGCGTCCCCCGGCGCGGGACGCTGCTCTGGGGCTGCTCCCTCGGGCTGGAAGCGGGGAACACGGACGGCCGTTACGTAGCCTGCATGGAGGAGGAAGCCTCTTTCCTGCTGCACAACCTTCCTTCACCTTCTTTCTTTTAATGTCTTAATCAAGTGGCTGATAAGAGAAGCGATCCATGAAAAGGACGGGTATCTTGACAAGGCACAGAAGCTTGTGGCAGCACTTTCCCCACAGATCAGCATCCTCTGTGAGAGGGAGAGACAAAAAAGGCAGATTTTTGTACCCTTAAGCTTCCACCACTGCAGTTCAAAAGACCAATCTTTACAGAAAATAAATTTAAAGGAGAATTTTTGATGTATATGATGGTCTCTTGTGGTCGACAAGAGTGCTGCTGGCAGTATATGGAGCTATGCAAAGCCAGAGTTGGGATTACTTAAAAGTGTCTGTAGTCCTTTGATTAACCAGTGTGTATTTTATTTTTTATATGGCACAATCAGAGCCCTACATTGATAATATCTTGCTATTATTGTTCGATACGCAAAACTCCCCTTTTTCCTGCAGCATGCAGCTGCTTTTTAGGGCCCTTTTTAAAGAATTCGCTCTCCGCATATTAAATTTGTGGTTTTAAAGGCGGGTTTCCGCGCTCGGGTGTGATTTTGGCGTGACGGCGTGCCCTGGCGCGGGGCCGTCGTGGGTGTGGAAGCACGGGCAGGGACGGGTCTGTCCTGGGAAAACCGTATCGCTCGCTGGGGGGACGCTGCAGCGGGGCTCCCAGGGTACGGCAGTTTTACCGGCGAGGCAGGTGAAGCCCCAATGGGGGGACGACGCGCCCGAGCTGGTGCATCGGCCGAGGACAGACACGAGGCCACCGCGGCGTTTTCTTTGTGCCCCCTCTCCTCAGCTGCCCGGTTCAGCTGCTTCCTTGGGTCTGGCCTCAGGCATGCGAGACGTTTGAGAACACAAAGATATAATAATAGTAAACTCCCGCAAAGGCAGAAGTGAGCGATCTGGGGCTGGGGGTGCGGGAAGGGGAAGTGCAGCAGCTGTTGGAAGCGAGGAGGGAAAGGCTGCGTGGTCCGGCGGGGCGGGAAGGGGCCGCGGCACGGCTGTGGCCTCGTGCCGGGGACAGGGAGCCCTCAGCCTCCGCAGCTCGGGGTACGGAGAGGGGAGAAGCAGCCGAGGGGGGACTTGCTGTGGGTCCTGCCCATGCAACTGGAAGCGTGTCTCTGCCCAAAAGTCCTTCCAGCCTTTGCAGCAAATGCGGAACTTGAAGGACGGCTGCAAATTCAAGCTGAGATCTCAGTCACTTCTGCTTTTATCCTATGATTTTTTTATTTTTTTTTTTTTTGCTTCTGGCCTCTCTGCAATACCAGTTCCTGAATGAGGACTGAGCTGGCGTGGTGCTGTTAATCCTTCTGCTCCTGAGCGAGCTGTGGGATGCAGCCAGGCTCCGGCTCTCCCCGCTGCGGCTGTTCCGCCTTTGCGGCGCCGGTGGCCCTGATGCCTCGTTCTTGCCAGTCGGCTGAGCAGACGGGACTCCTGGGGAACGCACGTGGCCGGGGATGAGCTCCGGCAAGGTGTCCTCTTTCCCCAGCAGACTTACCTCTGCCTTCCTTTGTAAAGGGGAGGGAAAAAAGTGCATCTGAAGAGTTTTTAGGCCATTCTTGGGGACCCGAGAGCGCTCGGCATCGCTTTGTCTTCACTAAATGGAAGGGCATCTTCTGTTTCCGTGTGCCGAGTTTATGCAGTGACCGTGATGGTGTTACGAAACGATGTGTAACAGCCTCGAACAAGCGCCCTTGGAGCCACCCGGGGAAAAGATGAGCGCTGCTGGGGGTGGGAGCCGGCCCGTGGATGCTCCAGGAAGGAGCAGGCGGGTGCGGGGGGTGCGAGTGGTTTGTTTGCTGCTGTAGGATCAGACGTGAAGGGGAAAGGGATGCTCAGCCCTTTGATTATTTTCCTCCTTTTATAAAGCTTTCACTTGAAATAGAAACGAAGGTAGACAGTAAATTTCGCATCCAAAGATGGGTGTCTGCTCCTGAATAGGATCGATTTAGGGTCAGCGCTTCAACAGCGCGCCGGATTTGGGTTTCAAAAGTTCCCGGCCATTACTGCTGTCAGATTTTTCTAAAGGGCCCAGCGTGATGACATTTACAGCCAGATTTTTCAAAAACAGTGTAGTACTTCAGATGCTGAACTCCTGAATCTAGTCATTTAATTTGTTAAATGAGAGCGAAGGTCTCTTCAGATAATCTCCCAGTCATTGTAAGAGTTGAGCTCTTCTGCGGGGAAAAGCAGCCTGTTCCTCACTGAAGCTGCTTTCAGGTTTGGAACACATTAGCCTGGAGTCACTTTAAAGTGCACGTTAAAAGGGGAGAGCAAGCGAAAGAGTGCAAAATGCAACCTAATATTAATTAGTTGGAATCTGTGTGGCTCGTCACTTCAACTCAGGGCTGTTTGGTGTGTGGCAGCGATGCCCGCGCTCGTCGCAGGCGTCTTGCTGGAGCCAAGTGCGGCATTTCCCATGCGTGTGTCTCTGCCGGAGCGGGGAAGGGTACTGCGGAGCCCGCCGAGTGAGCGATGGCTCTCTGAGGGCAAATAAAAATACTTCTGTGACAGTTCACTCCTCAGATTTCAGGCGCATCTTTTCCTTAAGAGACTCCAGCGGGCTGAGCACCGTCTGGGGACGCACAACTCTGCCCTGGCTGCTGGCTCCGGCCGCGCGCTGTGTGCGACGAGGGCACGATGCTGCGCTGCCCGCGCTGCCGTCCCGCCCTGCGGCGTGGGCTCGGTGGCCCTGGTGCCACTCACCCGCGGCCCCGGCAGCCGCTGCCCCGACTCTGTGCTCCGGAGCCCAGCCCCGCGTCTGGCCAGTGAGGGGAAGAGGTTGGTTACCTCTGTCCGCGGGCACCGCTCCCTCCGCGGCTGTAACAATCCTCAAGGGGTGAAATCGCGGCTGGCGGGTACCCGGCCCCGCTCACGCCGCTGGGCTCTGGAAGCCGGAGCACCCAGGATGCGCGGGGGGAGTCGGGAAGGTGCTTCTGGGAACGGCGGGTGTAGGTGTAGAGTGTGTGTAAATACCAAGCGAGGAGTGGAACCTGCTATTGACCTTTAACTACTTGGTAACTGATTCTCTCCCATAATAAATATCTCCTGCAATTAATAGTCAATTGGTACTTAATTAATGAAGCAATAACAGTGGAACAGAACATTGTCACAGGATAATGGTCTCCCGCAGCCATTACACTGTAGCTGTCCCACTAAATCACAGCTAAGTGCGGTGTGAAGCCTGCGCGGAGCGGAGAAGCGGAGCCGTGCCGCGCCGGCTGCGTTCCCGCTGCCACGGGCTGCTCCGAGCACTCCCCTCCTCGGGCCCAGGAGAGGCTCTGCCGGGAAGCCGGCAGGTAATCGCAGTGAAGGTCAAGAGTACAGAACCAATGGAAGCTTTAAATAATCCTCCCTGAAGGTCTTGGGCAGCCGCTTGCAGCTGCCGGGGGGTGGCTGCTGGGAGCTGTGCGGGGAGCGGAAGCCCCGCTCACGCTAAGCCGGGTTTAGCAGCATGGATCCTCTCTCTTCTTCTGTCCTCTCCTTCTTCGCGCTGACCTTCGGCTCTGGCTGGCCGGAACGACGTGTGCTCCTCTGGCAAGTGGGGCTTTAAAGGGTGATGCAAGAGGCTTTTCCTCCGGGGACGAGGCTTTCTGGGAAGTGAGCGCAAGTCAGCCGGGCTGTAAAACATCCCTCGCCTGGTGCTGTGCCCTGTCCTTCCCCAAAGTGCAGGCTGTTGCATTAGAGGTGACTCCGAGCATGTGAACACCAGCTTCTTTTTTGGTTTTTTGTGTGTTGTTTTTTTTTTAAAGTCCCATTTTTCTGTCTTGTCAGGTCTATTTAAGCATTTAATGAGGTGAGATAGTACCAATAAATTTAACACAGCACAATAACTCTGAGGTAGGCCACAGCCTAATAAACTTCCATCCCTGGGCCGGGAGGGTGATCCAGCCGGGGCTACATTGCATCTGCTCTGATTTCTTTGCTCACGTATCCCCGAGGTTGAACAAGGACTCTGAAGGCGCCGATGCAAATCCGAGGGTGCCCACCGAGATGTGCTGGGGCAGGTTTCTGTGGACAGAGCCGGGGTTGATCGTTGTCAGTGGGGGCACAGAGGCCTGGACTTGTTCCTCCCACCTCCCTGCCTCGCTTTGCTGCCCTCTCGGAGCTGCGCGAGGTCTCTGAGGAGGCATCAGCCGCAACACCTGGTGCCACAGCAAATGGAGCAGACTCTCAGCCTGAGCCGATAGCTCCCCGGGGACCCATCGGAGCAGCGTCCTCTTCGCTCACAAACGGTGACTTATGTGCAGGCAAGCTCAGAATTTAGGCTGGCGCTTTGGAGCAGCTGGCTCCTTTGGATGCTGGACTTGCCCCCCAGCTCGGTGGCGGGTGGGTGCCCTGGCTCCCCCCCACGTCTGTGCCCCCGGTGGGGGTTCACTGCTCCTTCCTTCTGGTCACTGTGGCTGATCCCAAGAGCGGCGGTTCCGGTGGCCGAGCCCCGGGATGGAGCTGAGGGTCCCCGAGCAGCCAGCTCGCACGCCGCGGTCCTGACGGTTCTGCTGCATCTGGCCTCATGAAACCCTGGCAGTGCTTTGCACTGTGTTGCCGAGCGTAGCGAGATTTGTACTTGGGCTGTTTTGAATGTCTCCTGAATGAGTAACTTGACAGATTTTTATTTTTTTTAAAATCCCCCTCACTACTTGCAAATCTGTTTGCAAGCAGCTTGCTTTCCTGGAGGAGAACTTGGAACCATGCGCTGGCTCCTGCGCGCCGTTTACTGAAGCATCCCTTCCTGTGAGTGGCTTTGGCAGCGCCTTCTCTCTTGATCTGAATGGGGTGGGTTTGGGTGGAGAGATTAGGGAAAGCTGCGTTTAGAGCCATTTCATAGGGGGGCATCTGCAGGTTTAAGGCTTATTCTGGCACTTTGGCATGTGGGTTTGTGGCTGAAGCAAAGCTGTGTTGAGGTCAGAAATAATTGTCTCTGACTTTGCATCTGTCTTGGGATTTTAATTGCATCTCTAGCCTGATATTGCCCATTCAGCAGGGACACGAGCAAAGTAATGGCTACGTGATCCATCTTCACGTGGGGGCTATGCATTATCGTAGCATACAGCAGGGAATTATAGGGAGTCTGTGGTTCTCCTGCTTTTCTTTCCGAAGGCTGCGTGAATCTCTAAGGTGTAAACCCGACGCCCTCCGTGCCGAGGGAGGGCTGAAGGCGCAGCCCCGCTGCCCGGTGGCACTGTCTGGGCAGGACAGCGGGCCCTGCCCGTGCGGACCCTGTACACGTTCCCTTTGTGTTCCTCTCTAGAGCTTTCCGATGCCGGTCCATGCTAAACCCCATCATACCCCGTAACTGGCCAGATACAAATGTAATCATCCCGAAAGGGGAGGGAGCGCAGAAAGCCCATAAAATTAATCATCCAGCCTTGTGGCGACGTGCGTGCCTCGCAGCCCCGGAGCCCTTGCCCCTTTGCGGGGCGCAGCTCACCCTCAGAAGCTTCCCTGGGCACGTTCTGTTGAGCTGCTGCCTTTCTACTCCCCGTGCCGGGGACACGCCGCCAGCCCTTTATGACAGCTTTTGGCTTAGTTCTGCCACGGTGCAGTAGCAATAATGCAATTGTGCCTCGGCTCCGCGTGGTCTCAGTGGCCGATAGGCAGAACGATCTTTGTGCTCTCGCTGCAGGCGCTGGGAACGGTGCGGGGGTCGCTGGTGCCGCTGGGCCCGCTCCCGCAGCACCGGGACACACCAGCGGCCTCCCCTGAAATTACGTGCAGGGTGTTGGGTGCTGGCTCTGTCCAGAGCGTCCGCCGCTTGGGTTTAGTCTCAGAGCGAGCTGCTCCAGCCAAGTCTGGGGATCCCTCGCTGCCCAGACCAGGGAATCTGTTTCAGCTAAATAAAGAATTCAGCAGTTCTTTGAACAAAGGGTTGGAAGGTGTGAGTGCTGTCAGGTAAGAAGTGATTCAGTGCACCAAAACGCCTCAACAGCTGCGTTTGCGAGGCTGTAGAGGTCACGAACTCCGCTAAATTCTTCCAGCCTCCGGTTCTGGAGCTCCATGAAACAAACCTGGGGAAGAAAGAAAACATCCCGGTGCCCCTGTGCCCCCGCAGAGCGGCAGCAGCAAATGGTTCCAATTACTGCGGGGAGTTTGCGTGTGCTGGGTTATTGCACCCAGCGCCGGAGGCGCTGAATTTCCTCAATACTGTGGATAGAGTCTGTCAGCCAACATCTACAGTCCTGAAAAAAAAAAAAAAAGAAAATCCAGCTTTGTCTTTCATCGTACAAATGAACTCTATCCTGCAGAAGAGATCCTGCAGCTGAGGGAGAGCCAGAGCGGGGCCGGGGACAGGGACGTGGGGCACACTCAGGACACCAACCCCCCCACGGGGAGCCGGGGGGCACCACGCAGCCAGGGACGGGGGCAGGGGGCCGTTCCGTGCGTCTAAACCAGCTTGGCTGAGTTGCTGCCTTTGAGAGAAAAATGGCACAGAATGGTTCTAAGGGTTTGTTTGAGCCCGCCGAAACCCAGCGCTGCAGCGCGACGGTTCCTCAAGGGGGTGAAGCGGTGAACGGCGCGTGGCGGGCGTGTGCCGCGTGGTTTCAGCCCGCTGCCGTTGGGCACGGGCGGTGTTGAGGGAGACCTTGAGGGGGCACAAATCAGGAAAGCTTTCGCGCGAAGGTGGGCAGCAGGATGAGAGCGGCCGTTGCCCATGGAGCTGTGCAGAAGGGTGAGACCAACCAGCCCGGCTGCCCCGGCGTTCTCATGCGGGTGAAAATAAAAGCGTTCACCCGGGATGTGCCAGAGTGGGAGAGTCTGTCCGGGCGCTCGAGCGGAGCCGTCCAGCCCTTGGGCTGCGCCTCCCCAAACTCTCTGCAGCCCCGGCTACGATCCGGCGGGACGCCGGGTGTTTATAACCCTTCCCGAGTGCTCCGGTCAGGTTTAACGTGCCTCAGTGCAGAGTCACCCGTGGGGTGTGTTGTGCGGGGTGGGGGAAGCTGGGAGCCCCTGGGTCCTGGCAGGGGTTGGTGCCCTGCAGCCGCTTGGCCTCAGCAGGGTCAGACCCGGCTCGGAGGGGGAAAGCCGGCGCTGCGGTGGTGGGGGTTAACCAGCTGGGCTCTGGGACAGGAGCTGGGCTCAGGGGGCTGCTGCCGCCGCGTTCTCGAGGCACACTCGCTCCGGCATCACGAAATGCCCTGCGCAGGGACGGGTGTTTTTCTAAAGCAGCAGCAGCAGCAGAGATCCTTGGCTGCCTGACAACCCGAACGTGGCAGAAATGCCATATGCTTCTGGCTTTAACCCGCCGCGGAGTGCCCCACTTTCTCCGTGTTTTGATTATGTTTTTTTTAGATCAGACTTCAGCATCTCTTCCCATCGGCCCTGTGGCTGGTGGGGCGTGCTCCCCGCTCTCCTCTTTTGTTGCTGAAGCAAATTAAGCAGCATCTCGGCTCCTTGTCCTTCCCACACGCTGCCAAGTAAATCCCGCAACTTTCTTGGGTGACGACATAAATTTGCAATGGCGTTCCACAAAAGCTCCCCACCTAACCGGAGCTGCCTAGCATCCGTAACAAGCTTATCAAAGGGTTCCTTTGCAGGGAGATCTGAGCCCTCCAGGTTTTGATTCATAGCAGGTGAAGGCAGAGTGTGCTGAAGCCTGATTGAAATGTGCGAGGTCAACAAAATAGAGCAAAGAGTGCACAATAATTGGGGAAGAAGCAGCAGCCTTGCTTTCTGCATGTGGTCCTGTGATCCCTCGACTTCAATCTCCCACTTCCAAAGGGAAGCCTGTCTTGCATACTTTATTACAGTGTTCATTTGCACAGGAGGCCTCTTTTTACAGGAAAGGGAGGAAACCCAGAGCTCAAACCATGGCTGAGTCTGTTCTCCCCCGTTCTCGTGCAGAAAAGGGAGAGACCTCGAGAAGGGCTGTGGGGAGAGGAGCCGTGCCTGGCTTTTGTTTTAAGGCGTCTTGCTTCTCCCAGAGTGTAAGCCTTGTCTTCTCACCGAAGTGCCAGTAGTTGCTGCGGATCTGAAGACGACGAAGGGGGTTCTGTGCTCTTTTGGAAGTTAAAAATCTCTGGAAGGATGAGGCACCAGGCAGCTGGGCTCCTTAAGGCAAAACATATTTTCTAGTACAGATTCTTACCTTGGCTGGGGAGAATTTACACTTTTGGGGATCTCTGGCCTTTGTCAGAGATTGGGGGAAGAGGTAGGAAGAGTTTTATTTTAAGTACGTGTTTTCCCCAAAGGCTATAACACTTTGTTGGAAATGCTCCGTTCCCTAACATCTGTGCAAATTAAAACCTTCCTTTGCTGCCGAGTGTGCGTTTGGGGGGTTTCCCTTCTGTCTCTGAAAGGGGAATAGCTTAAAAAAAAACAGGGAAGGGGGAGAAATCTGTCCCCTTTTCCCTCCTTCCCATCTGCTGTTTAATCGCCAGCTGTTTGTCCTTAAGCTTGGATTACAGCCTCTCCGTGGGGCCGTTGGTCCCCCACCCTGCGCAGGGGGGCCTCGGCCTCTCGCAGGCCGCGTTAGCCCACACCGCCGGTGGGAAAAGCCGCGGCAATGAAAGTCGGGGGGAGGCTTCGAGCCCGTCGCTGCCCCTCCGGCACAAACGTGAGCTACGTCTCTCCACGAGCTCCTGTGCGCGACGTCGCTGCGGGAACGCCCGTGCGATGGGGGTGGGCCTCTGCCTCTCCCCCTGGGGTTCGAGTGTTTGGGGTCACCAAACTTCTTGGGTTTGGGGTCTTTCCTTCTTGCAGTCAGAGCGAGCAGCCACTGACCCTTACGCACGTGTGGTAAATGCAGAGCTGGGACAAGTGCCGGCGCTCATGGCGCTCCGCGGAGCGAGGAGCCAAGAGTGACGCTGGGTTTTTAGGACGGGTGCCAGCTCTGCCTCCATCTAGAAGAGCTGTAGGAGAAGTCAGCACAAAACCTAGGGATTGCTTAACAAGCTCTTTAGTGCTACTGAATGTGCTGAGCTCATCCAGGGAAGCCGTGGGTGCCAAGTCCTCCTTACTGATGGACTTAATACCGTAGAATGGAGAGCCGTCGGCCTCCTCGAGGAGAGGCTCCCTGGCTGAGCAGCCACCTCGGGAGGGGCAGAGGCATCGCTCCGCTCCCTGTCGCCAGCGATCGCTGCTCCCAGCACTTCCAGACCCTCCCCGAGCGCAGGGTTGCAGCGGCTGCGCCCGTGGCATCGCCCGCGTGCGCCCGGGTTCCCGGTTGCGGCCTCCAGCCGGCGGCGGCAGCGACAACAGGGAGGAGCTGCACCACGGCTGCCTGCAGGCAGAGCTACTGGAGCCTAATTATCACCAAATCGGATCACTGCCTCGCTGCAGCCACCAGCCTGATGAACAAACATCCCCCGCCAGACGAGAGCTCCCCGCGTAACCCGCGCGGGAGCCTCTGTGCTCCCCGACAAAGGAGGCGCAGTTTAAAGAGCGACGTCGCCCTGTGCATGCGGTGAAGCCCCAAGCAGCGCCTGCCACATCATTATTAATGATACCACTATCAAATGTAAACTATTCTTAGACACCTGTGTCAATGGAGGAGGACAAGAAAAAAGCAGAAATCCAGGGCTGCCAAACACAGCATCCAAAATATTTTTATAGATTAGTCCGACTTCTTTTTTCAGAGCAGGGAAGGTTCAAAGGAAAGCAGGGCATGGTAAGCAGCAGAAAGCCGGGAATCGATTGATTTAGCTCCGAGTTTGTGCTCATACAAAAAAAACAAGGCGGGAGACGGGGATGAGGTTTTTGGGACGCAGCTCGCAGCAGCGGTCGGGAGGTTTCTTGCCGGTGTGGGTGAAGCAGGTGCTGGAGACGCGATGGATGTTGCTCCTGCGCCCTGTTCGGGAGAGCCGGGCCGTGGGGTTGGACACGTCCCGGAGTGGTAGGGGGAGGAGAGGAGGGATGGGCTCCCCCCGTTTGAACCTGACCAGACAGGGGTGTTCAGAGGTGGAGGCCAGGGTTAGTTCTGCTGGGCCGAGCGCTGGCAAGCTTGGCACATGTCTGTGGGCAGGACGGGCGCCGGTGCAGCCCCGTCCCGCTCGGAGGCTGAAGCGAATCTCTGGAGAAGGGCTGGATGCTGTCCTGTTGGCTGGGGCGCGCTTCTGGCTGCCCTGTGACCCCGGGGTCAGCCGCCTCCCTGCGCTTGGGGCGAGGCCTGGGAAGGGTGCCTTCGGCAGGGGCGTCGGATCTCCCAGGAAACCCCCCGGTGCCAGAGCAGGGGCTGATGGAGGCAGCAGGGCCACACGTTACCGGTGGATGCCTCACCAGCGAGCGGGAGCTGCTGCGTTACACGAGGGTTAATCATTTACAAGCTCCGTGTCTAGATGTGCGGCTTAAAGTCCATGACTTGATGCCCCGAGTATGTGCCTGGCTCTCCCGGCTCTGGGGGTGCTGGTGGTTCCGCCTTTGTCCCCTTTACAGCAGAGCCCGGCCACGCTGCGTGTGGCCTGGTCCGGTGACGGCTCGGTCAGCCTCTGGA
>NW_020799133.1:657959-661531 GCF_003259725.1 Athene cunicularia | reverse complement strand
GAGGGGTGACGGTGCCTTGCCTGTCGCTGCGCCGCAGAGATCTGAGAGTTACAGCGCGTGTTGTTCCCTTCTGTGGTCATAGCAACTTCGCAATTAATTGTGCTTACTTTTAATCTGAAGCGTTTGCCGCTCCCACGTGAAGTGTCCTCTCCAGCGCTGATCTCCGCTATGTCGTGGCGAGCGGAGCGCGGGTGGCGGCGGGGGAGAGGGGGAGAAAATCCTCCGGTGGCTGAGGGTGCTGCGGGGGGGCTCGGCGGGAGGGCGGAGGCTGATGAGGTGAGGGGACACCCCTCTGCAGCCCAGCTTCGCTCTCGGGCAGCCCGTCCGACGCCTCTGCCCGCTTGTGGCCACCGACGTGATGGAAAATGGAGTTATTTAATGATTCCAGTGTCTCTTAGTGAAGCCTCGGGACAGGGAGCTCTCGGGGGAGGGCGGACCCCCCCTCCAGCCTTCCCCTCTCCCTGCCTGCACCGGGGAAGTGCCTGGGGGGCGGCTGCTGAAGGCCCCTGGAGAAAACCCGCCCGTCTCCCCCAGAGCAGAAGCGATGACACACTTCTCCTGCCGGGGTGCGAGCGGGCGACCATTTTTCCTAATTAGTCATGATGTCTTGCCCATCACAGGAATAAATAGCAAGCTTTCCCTAAGGATGTGAGATGAGAAGCACTATTTATCGTTGCTCTCAGAGGAAGCTGACAACATGACAGGTGAAATATCAGGAATAATTAAGAAAAATAAGGGCTTATGTACTTTATTGCACCACCAGCAGGGCTGTATTGCCAGCGACTCCCGCATTCTCCCGTGTTCCCCCGTCCTGCCATCACCGTGTTTCCTCGGCCTCTCGCTGGGGCCCTGGGCCGCTGCCGACCCCTTGGCTTGTTGCTCTGGAGTTCGGTGCCGTAAATGACCCCAAGACACCTGCTCGGTGCCTCGGTGACGGGTTCGACCCACGGATGGGAACGTCTCGGATAACAAATGCCTGTTTAGTAAATACTGCTTTCCAGTGATCTCTTTGTCCAGGAGACAGGAAGGAAAAAAAACCCAGTAGCCTGTGTATGACTTGAGGGTTTTAGGGTCTTTATGAATTGCTGACTCGAGGGAAGCGGCTGGGACGCGTTGCCGCCCGCCTTCGGCCCGGCGGTGCGGGGGGGGCAGCCCCCGGCGCTCGCTGCGCCGTCCCCGCCGGACTCGGTGCCGGGGGAGCAGCTCCAGGGACCCGCTTTTCCGTTACAGCATCAGCCCTGCCCCGGGTGCTCCGGGGGCCGCTCGGGCTCCGCAGCCTCGTCGGGAATTAAGCTAAAGCCGCGGCCCGCCCGTGCTGGTGGAAGCGTTCGCTTATGAGGCAGGACAGCTGGGGAGCTCGGGAACTGTATCTCCTCAAACGGTGTGAAAACCTGATTACAGCAAGTGTCACTGGGCATCACTTAACTCTTCCTCTGCAACCCCAGCCTCGCCTGACAGCCATAATAGATCTCCTGGATACATCTTGCGCTGAAATAAAATGCCTAGTCAAAAGTGCTTAAAATCCCTCAAGTTTCGTGTTTGCTAATCGTGTGTCTCGCTCGATGGCTCCGTGTGCTTTCGGGGCCGGCCAGGCTACCCGGAGCCTCATTAACGCTGCGGCAGCGTTCCCAGACGTGGTCAGTGAAATGTGTCTTGGGGGGGGGGGGGCACTTGGGAGAAAAGCAATTGTACGTGGCGGTCCCCATCTCGTCCCCTTTGACCGTGTGCTCCGAGCACTCGCTGGCACTTTTTAGGCGGCTTGTGAAAGGGACCCTTTGTCGGGGGGAGGAGGAAGCCGGCAGCAAACAACTCCCGAACGGGGGAATGCTGCTCTCGGGGCACGTATATTTAGCTCGCTTGCGGCGCTGTCCCTTCAATTTATACTTGCGCTTTTGTCCCTTTTAACTACCAGCGCCCAGAGCCTAAAAGAGAAGGACACCAGCGAGGAATAGGCAGCTGTTTCTTGTAGAGGTGAAGGTATTTTTAACACAATGCCTCGGGAAAAAGGAATTTGTTTCCTCCAACCTTCAGTCAAAAGCAGTGCTGTGAAGGCTCTCTGAAGGAAAGCAAAGCCCGGGCGCTTCTGTCTCCAGGAGCATTGCAGGCAGTAGTGGAAGCAAAATCACGTACAAAGGCTGCAGAGGTGCGTGGAGGAGCAAAGGTGGACGTTCAGCCTGGCGCGGGGGGCCGGCGAGCCGTGTGGGAAACACATGGCGTGCCCGGCAAGAGGGGAGAGCGTGAGGGCTGGGCCGCAGCGAGAGCCAGGGCCCCACAAAATTAAGACCGGTTTGGGTTCCTTTAAACGCTTACAGAGCGCTGTAGTGCTGCGGCCAGGCTCCCCGAGGCTTCCGAGTGGGCATGAGCGTCCAGAGCAGGCTTTGCATCTTCTGCGAGGTGCTCCTGCAGAGCCTGACCTTGAGGATTTCTCACCTCCCTCCTTCGGATTCGCGGGCCGACGGGTCTCGCCGCTGCGCCGCGACCCCACGAGTGCCCCGGCGAGGTCACAGCCTCCCCTCAGCGACCGAGTTCCCGACGGAGCGTTCCCTGCTCCTGAGGTGCCGACGTGCCCCCCCCGCCCTGCTCCCCAGGGCAGAGGGTCCCGTGTGAGCAGCTCCGGGAGGGTCTCCCCCGGCTCCCCTTCACCAGCGCTGGACCCGGCTCCGCGTCCCCTCTCACATCTTACCCTCCCTGCCGAGGAAGAGCCCTTCTCTCCCCTTTCCCTATCTTTAAATTGTTTGCTTTCTTTATCAGTAGCCGGCTGGTATCAAGTCCGACAAGTCTCGAGTTTAACTGTGCGATTCCTCAATTCTCCAAGCAAATAAGCCCAGATAAGACCCAGACCTCTGAAGCCAATTGTAATTTAGTACAGCTGCAATTGTAAACATCCAACACTTGCAAAGAAAATATGATCAAAGCCATTGATTTTTTTTGCAGTGACATAGTGTCTTTTTGAATAATTCCCAATAATGAGGAAATGTGAGAAAATTGAAACCTGTTTGCAAATATTATAAGCCTAAACGGTCAAATAAATAATTAGCAAGCTACCCATTTAAGCTCTGCATATGAAAAAGCAAGGGGAACCCTACTTTCAAGTAAAAATGCTAGACTATGCGTCTTTTTGGAGTAAAATGGGGAAAAAAAATTGCTCTGGGCAGAGCGGAAGATGGATTTCTTCCACTGGAAGAGCAGGATGCTTGCTGTGGAGAACAAACAGCTCTTCCCAAACTGCATCAATATAGTACTATACATTTTCCATTGCACAGCTTAAGTTTCTTTTCTGGTCTGCGGATTAATTTTAGAGCGCGAATGAGCTGGCCTGACGTAGCATTTAAAGCCTAGAGAAGGACCGAGGTACCGCTGAGAGTAGTTACACATCCAGTGAGTGTTTGAAGTTGTGAAAAGCAATAATTGTGGTTTCTGCCTGGAAGAGCCCGGCCTGGGCGGCTCCATCCCGCCGCAGAATCCCCCCGTGCCGCGGGGAAGGGCTGGCGGGGTGCGACGTGGGGCTGCCCAGCGCCCGTGCCGTGGGCTGGGACCGTCCCGCCGAGGGCCAGCGGAGCCTCTGGCGCGGC
>NW_020799133.1:651875-657909 GCF_003259725.1 Athene cunicularia | reverse complement strand
CCCAACGCCCGCGGTACGCGGCGCGTTCTGGAACGTTTCTTCCTCCTGAAAGGATCCTGGGAAGGGGCGTTCGGCCGCTTCTGCGGAGGGCCGTGCTGGTAGTTGGAAGTGTTTAATAGGGGCTGTCTGCGATGCCATAACAGAGGATACTTGTAAAGCGCCGCTGGCGTCGTGCTGACTCCCTCTTTACATTTCGAAAGGGCACGGTACACCAGCGAAGAGGCTTGAAGAAATAGAAGCAATTTGTTACCTCTTCCCTGGGAGAGCGCGGAGCGGAGATGCTCCCGCCTGTGCCGAGCGAGGCTTGGCGCGTTACTTCCCTTTCCCCCTCGTGCTGGTGGTGGCCCGTGGCTACCGGCTCCATTCCCGCCGGCCGGCTCTGCAAACGCACCACCTCACCCCGCGGAGCAGGTCTGTCCCCCAGCCCTCATCCTCCGGAACTGGCCTCGCCGAGCCTCCGCCGAGGGAAATTGCCTCTGGTTTGCTCTGCATGGTGCCGTTGTTCGCTGCCGTGCGTAAACAAATCTTTGGGTTTTTTAAGGAAACCCTGTGCCCGGGCTGTCAGGGAACACGTGCCCCCCGACCTGCTGCCCTTTGGGACGCTGCCGTCCCCATCCACCGTGTTACCAGCTCTCCCAGGGCAGCAACTCCTGCGCCGAGGCCTGGAGCTCTGCTCCTACCCATTAGTTTCACTGGAAGAAAATGGTTTCTGGTTTAATTTCTGTCACGTGTAGGAAAATGCCTTCTAACCTGGAACCCGGGGGCGTAGGGTATCGGATGCCATTGGGCTTGTGTAATTTGCGGTACGACGCTCTGTAGTGTGGCAGCCGCAGGGATTTAATGGTGCATGCGAGAATTATATACTGGAGGGCAAGAAAGTGAGGTTTCTGGTTTCCCCAGTACACAAAATACCTGCTTGATTACAGGCCCCGCGCAGGCTTCTCAACTTTCAAAGCTGCGTCTCTCCTGACAGGCGTGTTCCGTGGGACGCTTGCCTTCCCCCTGCAGAGACACCCCCCACCCCGCGCTCAAAATTCAGGTTTGTCTGGATTTTCCCATGCAGCCACCGCCGGCTTTTGGATGTCAGTACTTCAGCTGGGTCTCGTGGCCGCTGTTCAAAGCACAAAAATAGGGTGGCCAAAAAATCAGGATGCAGCAGATAATGCTGCCAGTCACATCAGGGCGATGCTGCTGCTCAGGGCAGGAAGCCACCGGTTATTGTTAATGCCAGGGCCAGGCTCAAAGTGGATGTCCTCAAAACACAGCCGAGCTCTTCCCCAGCCCTTCAGACAGAAATGAAAAGGCTTTCATGTTCTGCGGGGGTGGAGAGCACAATTTGTGATGACCTGGCTCTGGCTGGTATTTGAAAGGTCACTTGAAGTACAACGCTATCTGAGCCCATTGATTTAAAAAAAAAAAAAAAAAGACCCAGCACTGGCGAGAGGGGGAAAGCGGGGGAGAGGAAGCGAAAATAGCTCTGGCAACAGTCATTGTTTAAAACCAACAAAGAGGCACTGAAAGGCTCCCCGCTCGCCGCTGTCAATAGCCACCGCAAGGGCACCGGCCAGCGCGGTCGCTGCGCCGGGAGAGGACCCGCGGCTCGGCCCGGGGGGACCGGGGGTGCCGGGAGGGTGTGGGGGGCTCAGCTCCCTCCTGACGGGGACAGGTGGGGACTCACGGCCCCGCGGGAGACCCACGGCCCTCCGAGGGGCCTCAGCCCGGCCGCGGCCGGATTGTTACCTCCGCAGCATCCGAGGCCGGGAGAGAACCGCTTTGCCCTGAAGAGCTCGGGCGGCTGTCAGCCGGTCTGCGAGCGCTGTGAATAATAAGGAGCAAGGGCAGCATTAGCCCTGCATCCGTGTAGTCGTCTGTCATGCAACAAGGAAAGTATTGGCACATTGTCATGTTTTAAACGCTGCTGATCAATGTTTTTAAAAAAATAAGAATAATAAAGCCTGGCCCTGTGTGTGCCCAGAGGCTCCGCACTGGCTGGGCAGCGGAGACGTGGCAGAGGGGAGGCTGCAGAGAGAGGCCTCGTTCCTCTCCCTCATCCCTCTCCCTCGTCCCTCTCCCATTTTAACCAGTCTGACAGGGGAGCAAACCGCCCCTCAGCGTGTTCATGGCTGGGTCTGTCGTCAGCAAATTGCTTCAACCCCTGCCAGGGCCCTGCGTGCTCCCGCCGCGGAGCGCAGGAGAGGAGATCTCCTTTCCCCGCGGGCGTGGTGGCCGCTGTCCCGGAGGGGAGGGCAGCGCTGCGTCACAGCGATCGCCCCTCTGCACAGGTTACAGCTTTGCACGGGGAAAAAAATGGGACGTGTTGAGGGGAAAAGGGGCGGATGCTGGCGAGAAGGGAACGTTTCAGTGATGCGGACCCAGATGCAACGTGTCGTCTTGTCTTCTTTCTGTGGGGAACTGGGCCAGTGATCCCCAGCTCAGTGTCCGGTCTGTGAAATGGGCACAACAGCACCTGAGATGCTCCATGGGCGGTAAAGGCACGTGGAAGTCACAGGTTGCCCAACTGCTGCCATCTTGGGAACAGTCAGAGTGGGAGAAGCCTGGACCGCTGTCTCCTTTGTCTGTCTCTCCATAATTAATTGCAGTATACAGCGGAGGACGTTTTGGTGGTTGAGAGGGGAAAGGGAAGACTCAAACTTGTAACTACGTTAGTCAGGAGGGAAAAAGCACATTTTGCCCTTTGCAGCGGTGAGAAAAGGCAGGCTGCGGGGGAAGGCGGAGGCAGCATCTCCCGGCCTGGGTACCTGGGGGGAGAATAATGAAAGAGCGGAGGCGACTCTTCCAGAGGGCTCACGCTGACAGGCATTTTGGAAAATGGTGTTTTCTTATTGACTCGGTAGGGGAGAGAACAAAAGGATCTCTGCTGCTGGAGCGAGTGACGGTAGCCGCCCTGCTCCGGCCACAAGCCCAGAGGGGTCCTGGGCAATGGGATGTGTCGAGGGAGGCAAAGCTCTGCGCTGGCAGAAGGGGACTCAGCAAAATCGCTTAATGGATTTATTCTTCCAATTTCCCTCGGCTCTTCCAAGCTTTGGATATAAGCAAGGAGAGCAAGTTAAGGCACAGATTGTAAAAGTGATGGATCTACAGAAAAAGGAGAGGTTTGAAGGGTTGAAATTTACTGCAAAGCCTGGCCCAGAAATGACCCTCTTCCTCCTCCTCTGGATTTTTCCGTCTTGGGCAGAAAAATGCAGCTGGTCAGCGTGACAAGTGGAAAGCGTAGCTTTGTCATTAATGTGCAATGCTGAAACAATGATGTATGGCTGGCGATAGATCATGTTGGGTTTCCGGAGAGCAGGGAAGACGAAGGCATGAGACTAATTCATGATGCATGAACGCATTGATCTTCCTGGCTCTGAAAATACAATGTAATGAACCCCTGCTAACAGATCATTTTTATGCCACTGCACTTCACTAATATCTAATGATTTCACCTTGCTCTCAGATAAAATATAATTGTATGGGAGTTCCAGCTTTGTTCTTTAATACTCGCGTAGAGTTAACGAATTATGTTTTGCTCTGTAGCTGTCGGCAAGTTGAGACAAGATTACAAAAGCCCCGCAATTATTAGGCTAAGATGCACGTTTAAAACGCCGTGTGTGTGTGTGTATACGTGTGTGTGTGTATCTGTGTCTGCCGGGGACGTACCGACTCAACGCGCAGAGCGTGTGCGCGGGCGCTGGGGTGGGTGCCGAGGACCCTGCCCGGGTGCCGAGAAGGACGTGTCCCTGCCCGGGGCCTGGGGGATGGCACCGCCCCGCCGGCAGCTCCGCGGCATCCCGGCTGTGGGGCTGAGAGCACGGCGGGCCGTTGGTCGTTTCCGACGTGCCCGCAGAGCACCCACCTGCCCGGTTTGCCCTCCCGCCGCCACCAGCCGGGCAAAGCCTTTGGCTGAGGAACCTGGCTTTGGGGTCCCTCTGGTGACACCGTCCTGAGCTCTTTGCGCTTCACCCCGACGCAGGTGCGCATCGAGGGCTTTTCCCGCCCGCCGTTCGTCCTTCGTAGCCGTTTTGCTGATCAACAAGCAGGCTGCTCCTCAGCGAGAGCCGGGGCGGGCGGGCAGGAGAGGCCGGGGAAGCGCGGCAGGTCTGGAGGGACTTGCGTGCTCCTGGTCTGGGGGGGCCGCTAAAACCCGCGCGTGTCTCCGGCTCTGCCGCGGGGCCAAGTCCGACCGCTCCTGTCCCGGGCTGTCAAATCCCCGACAGCGGCGTGACAGCCCGGGCCGGCCGCGGCTCCCTCCGACCGACCGGCAGCGTTTGTCTCGGCATCTTATCTGCAGTCACCTGTCTCCTCGCGTTTTCTGGAGTGACGGGAGGCTCTTTTGGGGGCGAGCGCGTGGTAAACTCCTGTTTGTCACACAGCGTCTGCTGCAGCCGGGGTCCTGGCCCCTGACTGCGGCTTTTAAGTGCTATCGCAGCGCGAGAAATGAGCAGGAGCCAGCAAATGTGAGTTGAAGGTGAAGATGTTTGTGGATGCTTCAAAGGCAAGCCTTACTGTTACAAAAGAAGTCAATGGAAATCTAACCGCTCTTGACAGTGAAAGCTGAAGTAATGTTGTACCTAATTTGAAATTCCCTCTAGGCTAAGTGAGACTTTTCCTTTCATGTGCGATGTTTGTATCCCTTCTGGGAGACCTTTCCTCTGTACCCTGCTTGGTTACACGCGGTGTTGACAGATGATTAAGACGTGAAGTCTCTTAAATCGGAGGAACAGCCCAAGTTTTGCATTGTGTGCTCAGGTGTTTACCCACAGCGTTTTTATCGTCTCAGCCTGACTTTGAGGTTTGGGACTTGCTGCCTCTTGCAGCTCGAGGTCTCCCCAGCAAAGGAGACGCTGAAGGGGACGATGAACCAGAGTTGGACGGGCGAGATACCGCAGGGACAAACAGTCCTTTGCTGGTAGCGACATGTTCATAGTGGACGATCTTACTGGATTTGCTGGTGTCCTTACAAGTCACCTTAGGCTTGGTGGAGTCGAGGAGCAGAAGCTTCGTGGAGGCTCTGCTCCCTGTCCCCACCGAGCAAACCCTGCGAGGTGACTCGGGGAAACTGCCGTCGCCATCTCTGCAGCTTTTGGCTGTTTCCAAAACCCAGGGTTAAACGGCGTCGCTGTGGGGGGCTCTGGACGCCGCCCCGGAGCCTCGTCACCCCGGTCTGCGCTGGGTTTTGGGAATCCAGGTGGGGCAGGCGACACCCACGAGGCATCTTGCTGTGCAGGAGATGCAGCTTGTGATGGGATCAAAGGGTTGTTTGTTTTTTTTCCCCAGCAGCTTGTACAAAACAAACAAACGAAGACCAAACTCCAGCTGATTTGCCGTGGTGCCTGGCGGGAGTGTGCTGGGCTGGGCTGGGCTGGGCTGGCAGCAGCGGGAGCTTCCCTCGCCCCCTCCGCGCAGACCCTAAAGCCAAGGCCTGCAGCCGGCCGTGCCCGGCCTAAGTGCTGGGAGGTTGGGCCGAGCCCAAGCAAGGCTCGGTCATGGGCCATGGAGCATGGGCGGGCGGGCGGCGCCGCGCCAGAGCCACCTCCTCACGGCGGCGCTTGGGTGGCTTCCTTGCTCCCCCTCCCCCTGATCTCCATGTCTTGACTTTTCCAGGCACTTTCCTCCTATAAGAATATTAAACACATTTAAAAAACACTTAAATGCTAATGCGAAACCTGAAAAGAGGATGTCAAATGCAAGAGGCGCTCTGAAGACATGATGATGTCTCTGTAGAAGGGTTTGACCCCGGTAATCTAATTTGCTTTACATTTAAAATGATACTTCATTCTCTTATTATAAGGCTCTGTGTCATTGGCTCATAAAGATTACAATTTCTTGTCTCCCAATTGTAATAAATCCAATTCAAGCACCCTCTTGATTTGAAATTTGTCACAACAACATGCAGAGGGCACAGTTCCTGAGTTTTATGGCACGGGTGCATTAGAGACTCATCTGCAGGAAAGATGATGCAAGACTATAAAATGATTTGTCCCTCTCCTTTCTCAACTGCATCTGTGTTTGAAAAAAAAAAAAAAAAAAAAAA
>NW_020799133.1:649241-651825 GCF_003259725.1 Athene cunicularia | reverse complement strand
GGCGATGCTCGGCGCGGGCGCTGCCGGGGGGAGCCCTGCGGGCTGGGGGACGGCACCCGCCCGGCAAGCGCTGAAGTGTCTTTCAGGCGAGCCGTTAAATCTGAAATGCTATAACTTGATTATTCCTTCTCCGGATTCCTTTTGACAAACTCCCCCATTTTCAAAGAGTTACACAGGATTTAGCCCCATGCTGGCTTTACCGTGAATTGTGTGGCTAAAATTGCATGCAGTGCTTTGAAAATTTCAGAGCCGGCGCTTTCCCCAAGATCGACAACTGTTTTATTTCTCTTGACAGAAGATGTAGAACGAACAAACACTGCCATTCGCGGAGGAATCTTTTTGGTCTCTGTCTCTATGGCACCTTTGAGGCTCAAAGAGCTGCGTAAGAAATGGCAAGTCCCGCAGTACCTGCGCAAGCGAAACGCCTTCTGCGCTCTCGTCCTTTTCTGGCAGAGACGTGGGCCGCTTTAGGTTCTCTCTCCCTTCTTCGGCTCCCGTAGGGAAGGAACAGCAGGGCCAGGGGCTCGCTGGAAAGACGTTGTGGCCAGCGAGAAACCTCAGTTCCCTTTGCCCGTCCTTGTGAAACTAAGGAAAGGTCATTGACCGTTGGTTTGGTAAAAACGCATCGGAAAACAGCTTCTCCCGTGACTTCTTCTGCAGCGCACGCCCTTAACGGCAGTCACTTAACGTGAGCCACAGGCCGGGGCACGCTGAGGCCGTTGCCCGCGGTGGCAGCAGCGGGACGGGCACTGATTTGGGCCGGGACTGGCCCAACCTCTGCCCTGGGGCATCAGCACCCGCCGTGGTGGCTCGGCGTGCCGAGGGCCGGTCCGTGGCGCATCCCGACGCGCCGTCCCAAGGCCAGGGCTGCGGCGGGTACGGTACAAACTGCCTTCAGCCGCCTTCGCGTGCCCTCCTCTGTCAGCGCTGGCTTCCTCTCTGGAAGGAAGCCACAGGTTGGAGTTCTCATTTTTAAGTTCTGCTCCTGACTGAAAAGCTGAATTCACGATTGATTATTGGCTTGAAAAGGCAAACCTGCCATCTGGTCTCTGAGGTGGGCGACACTGGGGCAGGGGGGAGCGGGAACAGCGCACCTGGAGGGTCCCCGCGCGTGGCTGCGGGGAGGCCCCCCCGCTGCTCGGAGCCCCTCGCAGAGCAGACGAGGCAATTTGATCTTTCCTGTGGGCGCCTCTAACTCCGCCGCTCGCGGGCCTGGGGCACGCCGGGTCCCGGGGTGCTGGGCGAGGCCGGAGCACGGCCCCACGTCCCGCCAGTGCTCCCCCGCCACAGGCTCCTCTCCTCTCCCTGGTGCCGATCCCGGCGGGAGGTTGGTGGGTGTCAGTGGCCCACTGGCTCTTCGAGGGCCGCGCGTGCCCCCAGTGTTGCCTCCAGCGCAGGCGCACAATGGTTTTCCGGCATCTCCCGCCACCCTCCCTGGAGGGCCAGGTCTGAGCGAGCCCCCGCAGTGAGCGGCCACTCATCGGCAGGACACATTGTCACACAGTGCCCGCGGCCACATCGGCCGTGCCCGTGGGTCGGGTCAGCCTTGCTCAGCCCTTCCCGCGTCCCTGGCGCCGCTCCCGTGGCCGCCGCCGTCCCTGGCCGCCCGTGACTCGATTTAATCCAGCTTTCAGTCGCTGCCGGCGGGGCTCGCGCGTCCGTGTCGCAACTGCTGAACACGCTGTGACAAATAATCTGAGGGTA
This sequence comes from Athene cunicularia, assembly GCF_003259725.1. Classification (NCBI taxonomy): domain Eukaryota; kingdom Metazoa; phylum Chordata; class Aves; order Strigiformes; family Strigidae; genus Athene; species Athene cunicularia. The sequence continues at coordinate 650,121 of NW_020799133.1, read as the reverse complement.
AAGCTTCCGGGACAGAGGAAATCGTTTTCCCTCTTGAAATCAAAGTTGATGCGTAATGGAACACAGTAAGATGCTTCCAGCGGGAGCGTGGCCAGTTTTAGTGCATCCCGAGTCCCTTTTTGTCTGCCGAAGGAGGCGGAGGAGGTGAGGGGAGTCATTTCCTAGAGTTCAGGATTTGCAATTTGCATTGTATAATCTCCTGGTCATTTAGCAGCAGATAATTTGTCACGGTTTATTTTGGCTGTTGTGATATTGATATTTATTATGCAAATTGTATTTCCCACTACTTATTGTCCTGCACCCTATGAATACTTAAATTATTATAAACCTGTTTAGTTAATACGGGTCGCCTTCCAGTTGACGTTGGAGCCGCAGCGGGCCTCCACGTGCGGCGTTGGACCGGGGGGTCGGCACCGGGGAATTAAAAGCGGACCCCCGGGATCGCCTGGAGCCGCGCCCGGGACCCTCCGCAGGGATGGGGGTGCCGGGGGGGGATCCGGCCAAGGGACGGGATTGCGATGGCTGCGGCGGGGCCAAACTCCGCGTCTGCGGCGCTCGTGGGGCGGGAAGGGGGCTCCTTCCACCGGGGGGGGGATGCTCCGGCCCACAGGAGCGTTTCCCTGCTGGAAAAGCTTCACGTTTTCCCCAGAGCTGGCAGCCGAGCTCGGCCCGGTCCTGTAGGCCGGGAGCGAGAGGTGCTAAACCTAATCCTGGCCCAAAACCTGAGTTCAGACCTAAATTTGCCCCCTGCTCGCGCTGGGCACTCCGAGCCTCGGGCGGGGCAGAGGATGACGAGGGGAGGGGGGGCTCACCTGCCCGGCTCAGCGCGGGCCGCACGGCGAGGCTCTGCAGGGGGATGCACCCACCCGGCGGCGGCACC
>NW_020799133.1:638502-649191 GCF_003259725.1 Athene cunicularia | reverse complement strand
GCAGTGCGCGACGCTGCTCCGGGAGCCCCGGGCCTTCTCGGCGGCCGCTCTGCCGACGCTGCGTTGCCGTTTCCTTTGTTTGTCGTTCCCCGTCTTGCTGGGGTGTGTAAATAAAGGCGGCTCTGCGGCCGTGCCCCCCTGCGCCCAGCGGACCTGGCCTCTGCCCTGCTGCTGGACCCGGAACGGCTCAGGGCTTTAACCCCGGGGCCGCCGGGCATCGAGCCCTTGGTTCAGTCTGGATGTGCCCTCGCTGTACACGGACCGTTTAAAGGTGCCTCTGGCGCCGATGCTCACAGAAAGCCCCTCTTCCTGACGCTGCGTGCAGGCAGATTTTTCTGGATGTTTCTCTTTTAATGCCTGCTTCTCCGGAGATCCTTGGGGTACTTTTAGAAGGGGTTTTGAGCGCCGGGACCTCTTCTGCTTTTCGACAGCGCCCGTCAGCGCTCCAGGGCCTCCCCGGATCCGAAAAGCGGGGTGGCTGTCGGCAGCTCGGGGAGACGGGCTGTGAGCAGAGCCCCGGGGCTGCGAGCGCGGCGCGGGCGGCGAGGCTGCGGCGCTCGCTGGAGCTGGAATTCGGCCAGTCGGTAAATACTTCTGCAGGGGTTTAAGAGCACAAGCAAAGCTGGACGCGCCATCTGTATCTCTTCGGAGAAACTGGATGCTACGTGGAGGGGAAAAAAGCAAGTTGTGTTTGTTTCTCCGGGGAATATTGTGCGCTGTTCCCTGGTGGTGCAAACCCACCAGCGCTAAATAAAAGAGGCTCTGTTTGGAAACCTGCAATGAAGGAGAGACCCTAGGTGGAATGTTGTAATTATGAGTGGTATGTACTTGTTTAAGTTTCGTAAATCAGCTGCTTTCCTGAGGATTTAATTGCAGGCTGCAGCGAGCAGCTGCTGTTGTGGTTCATGGGGAGCTCCACCACAGAACGCTTTGAAGGTTGTCCAGCGTGGGCTTGGACGCTTCGGCGGGCTTGGCTTCGAGGGCAGCGTGCTGGTGAAAAAGGGCAGTTTTTGGCACGTGTGGGAGGCGTCTTTGGAAGGAAAACACCACGAGGCTGCAATCAAAACTTTGCTAATCAAAACACAAGGGAGCTCGCCGGCCGGGGCGCACGTCGGTGCGTGGTAGCTGGCCCACGGCGCCCCGAGACGAGCTGGCGTGTGTGGTTGAGCCGTGGGCTGAATTTAGATAGTCCAGCTTTTAATTTGCAAGTGCGGCAAGAGCCCCAGCTGCGGGCAGCGCGGGTGCAGGCCAGCTCCTCCGAGGACCCTTGCCTAGTCTCTGCCTGGTTTCGGCCTTTTTGCCATAACAACAGTTTTTCTCCCTCCACGTTCTGCGTTGACCTTGTTGGTTTTCCCCCTCCATTGCGCGTCAGGTTCTTGCATTAAGTCTCCGTGTGGCCCTGAGTTGGGTGTCGGGGACCCACCGACGGCTGTACGGTGCTTTATGGGACTCTGGAGAACCTGACTTTCAGGTCAATCCGATTCACCCGTTCGGATCAATTACAGCGAGCGATAAAAATACCCGAGGAGCCGCGGCGCTTCTCGTAACTGGCGTTGCACTCTCACCACGTGCTCGCCCGCTGTTTGTGGTTGGTGGCTTTCTTCTTGCATTTAAAGCCCTCGACTGGATTGTACCAGGAACTTTTCGTTGGCCTGCACAACTAGTTATTTGAAACCACCGATGTCCCTTCGCAGGGTTGGGCCAGCGTGCTATTTTTACCCAGCGGTTTGGATTTAATTGATTACGTTCTTCTGCGGTTTAAAAACTTGAGTATTAAAAGCATTTTAACCTTACTGAATTCTCAAGGTGAATCTATTCTAAGACTCGCGACCCCGCGAAGATGCCAGTATGAAGGATCAAAGTGATACTTAAGCCCATCTCTCTGCTCAGAGATACAAAACTTTGGCGGGCTGTTGCTTAATTGAAAATTATCTTTAGCCTTGGTATTTTTTTTTTTGGGGGGGGGGGGGTATTTTGTTTGTCGCTGGAAACGCTGGCAGCCTCTGCGTGTTGTCCCTTTGCTGATAGTCGCACGTGTGGCTGCTGCGTTCTGGCAGCTTCGTGATGGGTTTGACTCTGCTTTCTCCTCCTGCGGCAGCGCTGCCCGTTTTTGTGGGTGCTGCCTGAACGGTGAAGTCCATCTCTCCCCCTCCCCTCTTCTTAGTGGCAGCACCAGTCAGGAGCGAATACTGAAGGGAAAACAGGCTCTGAGCAGAACGCGAGGGCAGGTGCTTTGTGAGGCCCAGGTGTACGTTTGGCAGGGGGAAACGTCACTTATGTTAGGAACTCCCTCTCTGTGCCGAGGCCGGCTGTGAAGGTTGCCCTGAGCGGTTCCGTTACCGGGTTCTTCGGCAGGACGGCAGGGCCGTGGCGCTCCCGCGGCGTTTTCTGGAGTCCCGGGCGAAGCAGCGGAGGCGGTGGGGATGCTGATCTCCCGGCGGGGCGGGCGACGTGCCAGTGATGCTGTCGGAGCTGGGGGTGCTTGCGGGGCTGGTGTTGCCTCCTAAAGCTGCACTTAGGCTTAAGCAGTGTTGGGTATATGAAACCTTGGGTTCAGGTTACGGCTGGGAATGAACCTCTGTGATCTCGTTGTGTCCCTTTTTAGCAGCGTTAGTAAGCGCGTGAATCTGATCTATAAGCTCGGCAGAGGTCTGCCTCCAGAGCGGGAATGTCGCTGTGTTCCCCGAGCCCTCGGCGCTCGCTGGGCCGGACTCTGCGGCGCTGCTCCTCCTTTCACAGAGAGTCGCTCCCGCGCCAGTCCAACGCCCGGTGACTCAGGAGCTCAGACCCGAGCTCCCTCAAAATCTGATGCAGAAGGACACCGTTTTGTCAGGGTGGTAACGCTGTTTATAGAGACAAACTTGCCATGGGCAGCGTGAGGCCAAATCGGGGCTTGGCCAGCTCCAGCAAGAGAGGCCGGGGGGGGCTGTTGCTGCAGGCGGCGGCTGCCAGGGGCCTCGGTACCCCCAGCCTGTGGGACACCTCGGTGACATCTCTGCCTGGGAGGCGGCTGCATCCCAGAGCCCTCACCCGCGTGATTCCAGCATCCCGCCGAGCGTCAGCGTGACGGGGAAGAAGGAAATACGAAGCAGCAAAGCGGCGTTCCCCTCCCTCCCTCCCCGGCTCCCCCCGTGCAGTAACAGAAATACGAGTCTGACTCTACAGCATCAAAAGAGAGATCAGAGTAATCGGATCAAGCATGAGAAACTGCTTGTTGCCATTTTTCTGTTTTTAAATGAGGCTGCCTGGCAGCTTCCATCACAGAACGCTTTCAGATATTAGTGATGTTAAGCTGTGGAGCTGGGGTTACAGCAAAGTAGGGCTCTGATGAAAGTGGGCTAGAGAGAGAACTTCTTTTGTGCAGCCCGAGCGTTACATGTCGCCTCTGGGCTGACAGGCTGCAGCAAATACCCTCCCAGCCCTTCGCTTGTGTCCAAGAGGAGGCACGTCCGTCCCCAACCCGCTGCGGAGAGAGCGCGCTCGCTGGGGGCGTTTCGTGGGGGCTCTGACACCTCCCAGGGATGTGGCCCGGGACATCTGTGACCTGGAGGAAGCATGGTGGCTGTCCGGGCAACCCTGCCCCCCCCGCTGCCCTCCGGGGCAACGGCCGCCCTCGGTGCGTTGGACGTGTCAGCGGGCGGCTGGGTCGGACCCGGGGAGAGCCGCTGCCTCGGGTTCAGGGCTCGGCCGCGAGGGCTCCTCCTCCTCACACAGGGCTGTCTCCGCCCCGGGAGGCATCGGAACAGGCACTTCCCCATGCGGCTGCCAAGCTGCAGGGCCTTTGGCTCCCCACTTGTGTTTGCTCAGGCATTCTGCGTGGATTGGACCAATTGGTCGAGGTTCGGGGAGGAACGGCAGCGCTTGTTTTCCTCGCTTTGCTGAACTTCTTGGTGGATGCTGCAGATAAATTGTTTTCCTTCCAGGAGCGCGGCTCTACAAGACCCTCGTCGGGTCTTTCACAGTGCTGCTTCGCGTTGGGGTTCCTGTTGTGCCATGGACCATCCGCTGGGGCGGTGAGGCTGCCCTGGGACGGCCCCAAGTCGCTTGAGCGTACGGGACAAACACGGAGACCCTGTATCGCTCCATGGAGTTGGGTTACGAGGTCGGGCAGCTAATTCTGACCAGTTTCCTTGGGACGAAGACCTGAAATAGTCACATTTAGAGAGGTGTTGCTGTAGCTTGGTTGGGTCTGGATTCACGTTCTAAGCTATTTTGTGGGAAAACGTGATTTGAGCGACCATGGACATGGGTCATGCTATTAGAAGCCCAGTAGAAGCAGGGCAGCTCCTAAGAGTTCCCCCCCCCAGCTTTCCCTGGTCTATATAAACTCAGATGCTCTTTTCAGCCAGCTTGAGGCAAGGCAGCGCCACATGAGCTCTTTTTAACGAGAGAGTGTGCTGCGTTGTTGTAGGTGTCAGCAGCTCGTTCAGAGCATTCGTGCCTAGATCGCTTTTCCTGCCTGGCTCGGGATGAGGCTCCTCGATGACTTGGTAACGTCGCTTGGCGCTGAGATCCCCAGCGGTGCCGGGGTTTTGGTTATCGTTGCCTGCTGACAGCCTGACTGGGCTCCGTGGCGTTGGGTGGAAAGCCGGTTGACAAACATCAAAGCGGTGAAGGCTTGTCATCGAGTCATCTTTGTTGAACGGGGCGTCTGGAGGGTGGGTTGGGTTCCTGCGGGCTGTTGGGAGCCAGCCTGCTTTTCCAGGACGGCTGCCGCAGGACGAAACAAAGCGAAGCCCCTGCTTGCTGTGTGAGGCGCTTTCTCGGTGTCGGGGAGAATCTAGGTCAGCTTGACAGCGACTCCAGTCCTCTAGGCAGATCAATTTTTTTGCCACCCTCATTTTTTATCATGCTGTGCCGAGTCCAGAGAAACCACGCGCAGTTCCTTAGCGCACCCCGACCGACGGGGGCTCGAATTAAGTGGGTGTGTGGGAGCGCTGGGGTTTGCGGTTGAGCAGTGGGTATAGTTTGGCTGTAATAAGGTGCCCTGCTGAGCCATCTGGCATTTCCAGAGCTCTTGGGCAAACTAATCCCCTGCACGTCACTCCTCCTGGCCACGGGCAGTGGAGTGGGAGGGGGTGCCCGTCCTTGGTGGTGGAGGCGGAAGCGGAGCTGCTGCCCCGTCCCCCGTAGGCGCTTCCAGCTTCTTGTCCATAGTCGCTGCTGGAGCGTGGGGGCACGGAAGGATTCTTCTGCACGTGTAAAACCAAAATTATCTCTCCTTTGTCGCTTCTGACCTTCATTTCCGAGGCGTTTCCTGACTCCTGGCACTGAAGGGCTGCGCTGTGTCATTGGCAGAGTGTATCTGCACGGCTGCTGCTTTGGGCCGTATTGCGGTTCAGGACCATTTTTCCTCCTCCTCAGCTCAGCTTCTGCTCGGGAAGTGGCTCCAAAAGAGACGTTACTCATTGACCTGGTAGGCAGAACTGCTGGAAGCGACTCCCACACTGAGGTTTTGAGCTCTGTCCACATTAACAGCTTCTCGTTCGATTTAAAGGTCTTATACTCTTAATCGTTCCATATAATCTTTGAGAGAACGTCCACATTTAATCAACTCTCCCCGAATCCGTGACTGCCAGGTAGTGCTGCTTCAGCATGTGAAGCGCAGTCGCGTCTTTTTGCGGTAAGAGCGCGGATTAAAGCGGGATAGATAGGGGATTAACACTGTTCCCTTTGGACATCTTCAGGGAAGGGGGGAGGAACTTGTAGACCAGAAATAAAGAAAATACTTGGAGGCAAATCATTTATGGCTAGGTAGGAATATATAGAGCCTTGCAAGCAGAGGGTTTATAGCAAAACCAACGATGTAGCTCTTAAATCACTCCGGGAGAATTTCAGCTGCGTGATTATAGGATGACTCTCTCCTCCGGGCTCTCTTTGGTAAATTGGATCTCGAATTTTCAAGTACGTTAACTCGACGTGTATGTAGAATGGAACCCTGGAAGGTGCATGGGGTATGGCGGATAAAGCCGTCTGTTTTGGGGGTGCCCTCTCAGCTGTGTGCTGAGGTCAGATGGGTCTGTTGATCTCATTCCTGTTTGGGGCGGGGGAGATTGTCCTTAGTGAGAGCAGCCCTTTCAGTGTTTCCTATAGAATGACTTCTTCTTTTAATTCCTTGAAAGAATAAATGTCTTGTGGGCTATTTGTTGTATCCACAGTCCACCATTTCTTCCTCTTCTTTCCACTCACTCACCACACCCCTCAAAAATCCGACTTCTTTGGGTTTGCGTGCAAGGCGACCGAGGCAGAAAAAGAGAATGAAAATAGGGTCCGTGGGTGCCTGGGGTGCGTTGCTGGCTTGACTCCAGCATTTTTATTAGCTCCTGGAATTAACCCTTGGGGACCGCTCGGCCCCGAGCAGTGAGGTGGTGTCAGTGGGACGGTGTCGCGCATCCAGAGGGATGGACGTGCTGAACGGCTCAGGGAAGCTGGCGGCTCGTGCAAACAGCAGCCCGTAAAATGGCGCGGCCTCTTCCAGGTGTCGCTGCACCGTGGAGACTCTCAGCACAAAACGTCACGGCGCCGGCAGCCGCCCCTTCGGGCTGTGTCTGACATGCCGCTGCCTTGGTTTCCCGCGGGGGCCGGGGCGCTCGGAGCGGTAATGGGGGGCTGCCAGGAATGGGGGGGCTGGCAGGGCCGGGCTCTGCTGCCTTGCATGGTGAACCAGTGGTACCTCGTCCTCCCATCCTCCCCCGATGTTACGTATAAATCCTGTCCTAAAGCCGCGGGTAGCTTAAACCGTCCTGCGGTAAATAACTAAGGATTATAAGCTATTTTAAGCCTGGTCATCTGCCTCTTCCGGGGGAGAGCCCTGCGGACGGGCCGACCGAGTGGGCTATCTCCGCTCCGAGGGATGAAGGGATTTGGTGCCGGAATTAACGGGGCGTGGGTGGGTGCGCGCGGATGAGGAGGATGTTGGTGAAAAACGATGTGGGTGGTTCCCCGCTTCACCTGGATTTCACTGCCCAAAGGGTGAACCTTGCGCGACAAACTGTCGCTAAATTCACCGGGGAAGCCTTTGGAAATGCAGCTCTTCTTTGCCTTAAATAAAACGTCTTTGTGGCAGTCGAAGAGGCCGGCATCCGTGAAAGATGCAGTCCAAAACAACGTGAAAGTTTTACTAACTTGGTATTTTTGTTGTGCCAAAAAATCAAGTTACGTACAGAATAACTTTTCCTTACTCAGCTGATTTATAAATGTCTGGGAAAGCGCTCGCAACCTCTGTAGAAGTTGCAGTTGAGTGGACCAGCTAAAGAGGAATTTTTGTCAGTTTGATAAGCATAATCAAAAGGTCAATCTTGGCAGAAAGCACCTCTGAAATCGGTATCTTTTCACGTTAAATTGAATTCCTTATAAATCCTAGGAACCAAAGCCAGGTGGAGAGTAGGTACCGAAGCAACGTGTCCCTGTTTTTCTGGAAAATACCCGGATCCCGTGGCATGGGAGCTGAGCGCTGGGGAACTGTCGTGCCCGAGTTAGTGCTGGGTGGTGCGGACAGGGCTTGGGCTCGGTGCCACGCGTGGCCCCGGCTTCCCGCCGCCTTCAGCCGTTTCGCCAGCGCTACCTTTCCCTGGTTCTCGCCCTGCGTGATTCTGTGTGTTTAATCTTCTCTTGGAGCGGCTTTTTTCAGCCTTCACTTGTCCAGATTATCAGCATGCAGAGGAGAGCTGACTCGTATTTACATGATTTAGTTGTAAATATGGTAAGTGTTGATAGATATTGTTGTCATAAGTGCTTACAGCTACTGGACTGATTACTGAATTTCTTATGTGAAAATCTGTACAAGCTATGCATACTAGCAGCTTCCCGAGGGAAGCGCGTGGAACAAGCTTGTGGTTTCCTTGGGGAAATCAGACCCTGGATGTGGCCGGAGCGGGAGGGTTTATTGGGGAAGAACTGTCGGGTGTTGTCTGGTGACAACTGGGGTTCCGGGGCTGTAACACAGGAAAACCAAACGGGTCCCGTTCCCTTTTTATTTTTTTGTGGGAACAGATGCTGTGATGTGGAGTAACTATTTGGGGACGATGGTACGTGTAGGAAACATCTGTAAGGTTATACACAGGGGGCCTGGGATGAGCGGTGTTAATTGTTGCCACTGGGGTTGAAGGAACAAATAATGTTATTTGCTGGTGGTTTCTGTTTAATTGACTAATGCGCTCTGCCTGAACTACCCCTTGTTTAATAGTATTGCTTCCAGAGTGCTTTACATACCCGCCTAGATCCCTTGCATTTGCAAACGAGTATTTCTGGGAAATGTCTCTTCAGATGCAAAAAGCCCGGATTTGCCAAAGTCCTCTCCAGGGGGTGTGGATTGTAGCCGGCTCTCCGCAGCCTTAAGACACGTCTTCACGTCTCCGGAAATCTTTGGTTCTTAGGAATTCCACCAACAGAAGTGAAAACCTGGGGGGCGTGACTTGGGGTTTGGAAGTAATTTAAGGTGATAACGGTTCTTATGTTAAAAACCACAGGGGGAGGGAGAAGCAGGTGGTGGAGGCAGAAGCCCGGACGCGCCGGCGGTGGCTTGAGGCGCATGCTCCCGAGTAGCCCGTGGTTGTGAGCAGGGCCCGGAGGTGCGGCCGCTGCTCGGAGCGTGCGCCATGCTGAATTTAGGGCGGGGACGAGGAGTCTCTCCCCACCTCACTGTGCTCTTCTGCATAGCACCAGCAGTTAAAGCTGGCCTGCCTCGCCATGGCTGAAGCCACGTGAAGCAAACCTGGGAGTTCGTCCCAGTTCTCGCAGCCGCGTTTTTTCGGAGCCGCGCGCTGTAGGTGACGTGAGAAGCAGCGCTGCCATGCCCGCTGCTCGGCGGAGGCGTTTCTCGGCTTGGAGCCGCTTCCTTGGGCGTGCAGGAAAGCGGGAAGGAGCCTCTGTTCCCTCCCGGGCCGACCCTGCCCCTTTGGCAGGAGATGGGGCAGCTCCTCTGGCTCGGTAGCCCAGTTCGGCGGTTTGTTTGCCTCTCGGGACTGTTTTGCCTTAAGGGTGGAAAAACAAAACCAGTCTTTGCGCGTGGGGTCAGGGGAAAAGGGAGAACGGGAGCCCCGAGTGCTTAGTATGGGCAGTGTAAGCTTTGCAGAGTCACACATCCAGATGGATTACACGAGGAACTTGACATCTTGTTTAAAAACAAATCATTCATTATGTAGCAATGAATAATCAAGCATTACAGTTTCATCTCTGGAGGTTCCTTTTTTGGTTGAAATTTTGATAGTTCAGTAATTAAAAGCTGAAAGCTATTACACTGTCTACATGTTGATCAATTGGTAATTAAAAAGTTGATGATAGATACGGTATTTCATGGGACTGGTTTGCTGCGATCAGATCTCCTTAGTGTGTTTTGAAAATTGTCGTTTAACTCGGCACTTAAGCATTTTTCAATATTCATGGACTATTTCACTTGAATTTTATAAATGCCTTTAAATTAGCAAGATTTGCATATAGTAATTCGAGATCCTAATGGATCGCTGGATTTTAATAGGATCTGAAAGGTTGGTTTTCTGCCTGTGTGCCGTGGCGCGTTGCAGGGCTGTGGCCGTGTTCCTCCTCCGGTTACTGTATAATTCCTGGGCTGTTGTAGCATTAATTTGCTGTGGCAGGTTGCTGCAGCTGCCTTCGTCAGCCTGAATCTAAGGAGAATACTTAAGCGTTCTTGAGGTGTGACCCTTGTCGCGAGGTTCCTTCCTTGCCAGAGCCAGGCAGCTTCCCGCCACCATCCGGGGCCATGCCTGTCCCTGCGGCGCCCAACCCGCCGGCCGGGGTGTAGCTGGGGCTCGTGCACGAGCATCACGGCTCAAGCGCAGCCCCAGCGCCGGGTCCTCTTCGGGGTGGTGCTGTCGAACGCACAGGAGGGATTCTGAGGGGACTCGGGGGTCTGCAGTGGAAGAACTGTCGCTACGCGACGTAATTTAAATGGGTGAATTTGGTCAAATTGATCAGCAAAGGGACAAAGGCTCCTGACAAGTGACAGGGTGGAAAAAACCAAGTCCCGTGGCAAACGTCGGGGCGGTGGGCGGCCCAGGACAGCTTGCCCGGCCTTCACGCCTCCCGCTTCTTGAGCTTGCGGCTTCTCTGGCCGATGAATATTTGAAAAGCCGGTAGGTCTGCTGAGCCCCTCGCAGCCGAGGGAAGGTGGGAGCGAAGTTTGATAACACAATCAGGGAGAAAGCAGCCCAAAATGAAGGAAAACTGTGTGGGTAATGGCCTCCATGATGGAAGATTCATTGCTTCAGGAGTCTAATCTGAGACCAAAATGAAGCCCCAGCCTGGCTCTCTTCAGAGCATAATGCAAGATTTACTGCTCTGCCACGCTCCAGAGATTAAAAAGAGCCGAACAACCACCCTGCAAACCGCCCTGCCTCCGCTTGCAAAACTTGGGGGGAAAAACAAGTACGGTTTTTAATCCTTGGGAGTAAAAAAACCCATAGGACGGTTTTGCAGTGTCTTTGCACAGCACGTGGAGTCGTCCTTCCCTGAACGCCCGCGGCCCCGCCGCCGGCAGGGAACGTGGGGGCTGTTTGGAGCGGTTCTGGCAGCGGAAGCTGCGATGCGGCGGCGCGGCCACCACCGGGCCCGGGCCCGCGGGCTGTGCAGCGCTGGGGGAGCTCGCCCCCGGCCGCTGCCGGGTGGGCTTTGCGGGTCCCCGGCTTTCCAGCGCCGTCCTTGGCTGGGCTGGCAGCGCGCCCGGCCTGAGCT
>NW_020799133.1:634410-638452 GCF_003259725.1 Athene cunicularia | reverse complement strand
GCACTGGCTCGCTGGGCTTGGCTTGGAAGCGGAGAGCCGTTGGAGATCCCTGCCAACCTGATCTAGTGGAAAATACCTTCCCGTCGCTTAATCTGGCAGTCTGGAGCGAGCCTGGGAAGGCAGGCGAGGCTTCCCGAGCTGCACACCTGAGCCGCCGCCTGCGCGGGGTCACGAGCCACTGCTCCACCACGCCGGGATGCGTCTGAGGGGCCCGACGGCGAAAGCCCCGACCCTGGGCCCTGCGGACGGGCGAAGCCGTTCCCTGCACTCGCCTCTGGCTGCCGGGACGTCCTCCTGCGCTCGGGGATGGAGCACTCTGAGCCTCCCCGCGCTGCCAGTGCCTGTCATGGCTCCGCCCGCCCCACGGGGACAACGACGGCGCTTGGGGCGACCGATTCCTGCGGGAGATGAAGACGTGACGTCGGCGTTAGTGCCAACGCCTGAGCCACGTTCTGGAAAGCCCAAGGTTTAAAAAGCACTCTGTCCTTAGACACTTGTTGCCTTGTGACAGCTGGTTCCAGTAATTTGTTTTTATAGGGCAGTTTGTAGTAAATGAATGACACGTTGAATATTTTACTGAGATTTTAGATTATCTAAAGAATACTTTCCGGTTTACTAATTGGTAAATAATGCCGAGTACATTGATGTTGACATGAGCAAATGGATTTAAAATGGTTTTGAAGTGAGCCTCATTAAAAGATGCTCTAATTCAGTCAACAGGAAATGTCAACTAATGTGGCCGTGCGCGCGCTCTCAGACCAGATTGTGGCAGCGCTGGAGTTTTTACAGGTCTGGATTAATTACAGGCAAATACACCACCGCATGTGGCTCTGGGTAAGTCTCGTTAAACTCCGGATGACAAATTCTATGAGTTGCATTCGTTAGAAGGCGGTCAGTGTGAAAGGTGAGTAATTAGTGATCTTACTGAGTTCCTTTTGGCCCTTGATGAGCCATCCTCCACCAGGCGAGGATGGGGAGGCCTCTTTAATCAATCTTCTCCTGAAAAATACCTAAGAGAAATCAATCCAGTTGTCAGTGTAGGTAACTGGGAGGTGTGCTCGGGCTGATCTGATGCCCAGTTGAGTTTCTGGAAGATCTGGAGGCAGGCGGTGAGTTGGGAAGGTTCTCAGACGCTGTTTCTTCGTGGTCTGAGCGAGCGGAGATGCGAGCTGGCCGCAGCCCTGCCAGAGCTGGGGATGCAACTCCGTGTCCCAGCCCGAGCTGCCGTGGGAGCAGAGGGTGCTGCCTCGCACGTGCAATTTATCTGTAACACTGAGAAGAGAAAGCAGAAATTCTGTAAGAAGGCCAGCGAGCGTATTTATTTTTGCCACGATGCACAGGGCCTTTGCTGGCAACGGCGCTTGGATCTTCCGAGTAGAATCTGATGAGCAGTGACAGTCCAAAAGCGTCTCGGTTTTAATCCGGAGGAGGGAGGTGGGTTTCCTGGTCTCCTCAGGTTCAATATTAAATCACTGCAGTGCCTAGTCCTCCACGTCCTGCTTGTTGTAGATAGGGGAAGATCTTTTACTCGCCTGGATTAGCATCTGCCTTTGGTGGCCCTTCCCTCGACAAAATTAACTTTTCCCTTTCTCGGTGAATCTACGAAGGATGTTGCTTTGCTCTCTTGCAAGTAGTGTCTGAAGTTTTGAATTCATAAAACTGGATTTGCTGAAATCTCTTGTTTTCATTTCCTCAAGACAAATGGGGAAATTAGTGCATGCGCAGCTCTGGCCCAGCGCTAACCCTTTTCTCTTTCAGGGAAAACGAGCTGCTCTGAAGCTTAGGAAATGAAGGGAAGAATGCTTTGGAGACATGACTAACATATCAAATATGCGCTGTGTTGCATAAACCTATTATGGGTGTAATGTAATGTTCTCTCTAAAGAGATTCATGGCCGTCGGGGGGAGTGAGGAAGCAATCCTTTCAGTAAATTGTGGCTGGATGAATATATTTTTAAAGTAAAACAGAGAAACTTAAATATCTCTGCCAGCATCGTTGTGCTTCTCTGCCGTTGAGTCCCTCTCGATGCAGGCGCCCTGCTTAGTGAGCGGGGTGTTCACTGAAACGAGACTAATGGGCGAGATATTTGACTTTGCTAATTGGTTCACTGTGAAGGAAAAGGTTGTCTATAGGCTTGGTCAGCAGTCTTTAAATCTCAGAGACGGGGGAGCAGCGCACTGCGGGCGGCTCGAGAAATCGCAGATCCTTCAGAAGTGCGAGATGTGTGTAGGAGCTTTGCTCGCCGTGTGTCAGCTGCGGGTTTTTCAACCGAGTTTAAACCTCAGTGGCATCAGAAATAAGCTCCTGCTCTCCCTGCGCAGTCTGTGTGGCCGAATCTCCGAAGCCCGGGGCTCACACCCGACGGTTTTAGCGCGTTTGCCGCGCCCGCGGCCGGCGGCGCGCGCGGTGTCCCGGCTGAGCCGGCGTGGGCAGCGTTGCGGCTCACTTCCCAGCCCTCCTTTGTATCGACGCTGCACACGCTGGCAGTCTCTGCTTCTGTCTCCCGTCTGTCCTCCTGCTTTCCAGATAGCTCTGTGCGTGCCGCTGACTTGGGCACCATGTGCCTCCCGCGGAGCCTGGTGCGACGCAGCATTTGTGTTTGCCGAGCCTTCTGCTCGCTGGCCCATTCCAGATCAACAGAATCGTTGCTAATGTTAGAGGAAAACGTTCCCTACCAAACCCGAGAACCGAGTAAAGATCTAAAAAGGGAGGCGAAGAAGCTACTTCCTTTGGTATTTCTATGTTGCCTAATTCCCTTCTGACACCCGTGGGCCAACTGTTGGGGAATGATGGTCGCGGGGGTGTTAAAGGGTATAAAAATACTTTTGTGTGCCACATACAACATCTCGGTTATGAGAGATCCTGGGGAAGGTTTACCAAAGATGATGGTTTTCTGGGGGAAGAAGGGATCCACCTCAGCTGTGGTGCACTTGGAAATGCTCGGACTCCTGTGAGGTTGTTTGTTCTCAGAACATCGAATACTGCAGCATATAGGCATCCACATTAGGGGAACCCTAAGAATATTTGCCGAAAAACCCAACCCAACCAGATAGAACAGGTACGTCTTTCTTGTCTCAGTGAAATCGGAGCAGTTTTGGGTTAACTGCTTTGGGAGTAACTCTTCAATTTCCTAAGGCTGATCTCTGCAGACACGCAGTGGATAAAAGCTGGTGGTAGCTGCTGGGAAGTGAATGAAGTCGAGGAGCCCTCCACTGCAGCCGCTTTCCCCGACGAGGGACGGTTCTGAAGAGCTTTTTTAAAGGGGGAGAAAACCTCAAAAACCCCAGGAGATCAGGTTTTGGCTTTTCCTTGTCATCATGGACTTGCCAGGGTGTTCAGATGGTGGCCTGGGCCTCTCTGAATTTTCATTAATGTTTAAAAATTAATAAACATGAAGGTTAGCCATTTAGCGCACGAGCCCCGCTGTAGACTGCGTGTAGCCGTAATCAAAGGATGCCTCCTGTGTTACATTACCTGGGATATTTGGGGGTATTTTTATTATACTCAGAGTAATCTGCGAGATCTGATATGAGGAGACACAGAAGGTTAGTTGAAAGCAGACAAGAACTGAATCATTGACTTGAATAGGAGCTGCATTGTGCAAGCTGTAATGCTCCTTTCCATTCATTACTGCAATTATAATTATGGAACCCAAAGTATTTAATTGGCCTCACAGACTCTTCACACTGAATAGATTGCATTGTTACCATTTAAAAAAAAAAAAATTCCTCTTATGCATTGCAAATACATGTACGTGTTGCTCTCTGGTTCTCAAGAGGCTTCTTTGTTTATGTGATGAGTGATTAACTGAATTATGGATCTTTCCTATGTTGTGTCAAACTAAAGTCAAACGGAAGAAGAGTTCTTCCTGTGCATCAGATAGAGTTAGATAGGAGCTTTAAAAACGTACCTTTGTGCCTTAAACCCACCAAAACCCGCCGCCGTTGGGGCCGTTAAAACAGTTTTCCAAACTGTGAAAGTCCCGAGGACAAAGTCAGCGCTTGGAGCGGGATCGCCCCGTTCCTGGGGTCCTGGCGTGGGC
>NW_020799133.1:627784-634360 GCF_003259725.1 Athene cunicularia | reverse complement strand
CTGGGGTCCTGGCGTGGGCCGCGGCTGCGCCCGCCGCTCCCAGTGTGAGTCGTGCCCGGTGAATGGTGCGTTGGGAGTTCGGGCTCCTGCAGAGACGGTCACCTCCGGGTCGGGCTGGCTGACCGCCGCTTTGCCAAACCGTTGGTCTCGCCTTCTTCTGCCTCTGCCGCCTAAAGCTCTGCCAGGCCTTGGGGAGGATCAGCCTCACCAGCTCGTGTTTGTAGGGCAGATGGGTTCTGGGGTGCTCGGGTGGCTGCGTGGCTCCGGGGGGGGCGGGACTCGTGCTGCCCGTGGCCGGCGCCTCCGCCCCGCGCTGCGGGGAAGCTCGCTCCGATTCCTCCCTGCGTGCATCGTGTGTGAAACAAGCAGACAAGGTTAATTACGAAGCCGTAATTCCGTCGGCAAGGCTCTGGTGAGCCCTTCAAACGCGGGGAAGCCTGTTTGCTCTCCATTAACAGCAGAAAGGTGCGGCAAGGATTGTTTTTCTGCCCTTACTCCAGCATCCCTGTTTGCCGCTCAGGCGGTACTTACCATCCTGTCCTGATCTTTTAATGGTGACACAAATGGAAGGACGGTGGGTTCCGACATACCCGGATCGTAACTTCCCGTTTAAATGGCTTTTTAAATGGAGCGTTCTTTCTGAATTGCTGCTTCTTCTTGTTGGCTGATCTTCGCTGAGGGGCGGTGGGGGACGAGGACTGGAATCGTCATACACAAAGATGCTGTGTGTAACACTTGGCAGAAGGACTTGAAATTGGATTACAAGCTACTATTCCAGCAAGTAAATGTCCCTGGTGTTTTTATAGCTTATCTCTATTCATCTATGTTTGCAGGGCTTTGCTTGCCAAGCGTTAATGTAAACACTCTATTTTGAGACATCGGTCCATTTGCCTTCTGGAAATCCTTCTTTTATAAGGTGGTAGTAAACCTCTGTACATAAAAACAAAATAGCCCTGTGGTCATAACTGCACACAGACAAATGCTGCTGATGCAGAGCGTCTGACAGCACTCGCCACCTGCGTCAGCAATTCGGCGCACGCGGAGCGGGGCCTGGCTTCAGGAGGATGCTCTTGCTGTGGGCGCCAGAGCTTGCCACGATGGCTCCGCGGCGTCTCCCGGCCTTGGATGTGCTGCTCTGGGCGCTGGCGCAGGGCCGAGACGACTCGTTACGTGAGAGCGTGGCTAACGAAGGCGGGTTTCTAGGCCTTCAGTCTCATGAGTGGGTTCCCCACAGGGAAGCTTGAAGCTCCGTTTCTGATTTTCCCGCCCGTTGCTTCATCTGCAGCACGTTGCTGCTCCACGGGTTCTGCAGAGGCTGCCGGAGCCGCGCTGGCGTGCGGCCTTCGCCCAGGGAGCTCCCGCGGCCCGTCTCCTCTCTTAACAGTCTCTCTTGAGAACTTGGAACCTTTTGTCTCTGCCTCAGAGCTTTCTAGCTTGAGCCTGCCCAGCGAGTCCACAGACCACATAAACAGCGTTGTTTGCTCTTACTCATTGGCCATCGTCTACTGAACCCAAGCGACAGCTTCTGCCTACGTGCAACACGGGGTCCTTCTGGGTTCAAGACAGAGCCCCTCTGAAACAGGAGCAACCTGGGGAGGGGCGTGTGTGTATACATACACCCACACAGGGATGCACACGATTTGCCCCCACAGTGAGGCTGGAGATCTCTTACGGTTGCGTTTGGAAGAATGAAGTTGAGATTCAGCAGAGTCGCTTCTGCTGGACTCTCCTAGAAGAAGTTTTCTAGAGTCGATGCTCAGTGTCACATAGGTAATAGTTCAAACTTCTAAAGGGATTTAGGAAATCATTTTACTATGTTGTTGGTTCGGCTGAAAAAAATGGTGTAGAAACATCACCTGAAACGTGGATTGAAAAGAGAAAATGAGCAAATCTCATGTGTCCAGCCAAGCAGTTGATTATTTCGGTTGTATAATATGTTGCACAATATTTTGGAAGAGACTGTGCAAGTGCTCAGAAATATGGCCTGGAAAATGTGCGAAGAATTACAGTATTCTGTGAATGTGCAATCTGTGTAGTTCTTAGAGGGAACTTGGTGTCAAGTACTCAAGAATATTTTGTGGTTCAGAGCCTTCTCGTGTTTATTTTGGGATGCTTTGTGATTGGGAGAAAAAAGTAAGTATTTAACATATTTCCTTGCCTCCTCTGAGAGTGCAAACAGAAGTGAATGAAAAGATAAAGGCGTCACTTCCCAGTGGAGAGCTGTTGCTGGCGTATTTGTATGGGAACAAAATGAAAATGTACCTTCATAGCGTAGAGAAATCGGCAGAAATGAGGGCGATCTGTAAATAAAACCTGGCTGTTTGCTCCAGTTCCCTGAAAATTTGTTTCCATATTGAACAGCGTTAAGCTCTCGCCCTTGGTGGCGGGTCTTACCTAGCGGTGGGCTCGAGTGGCGGGAGGGAAGGCCTGAAATCGCCCCGAAATCGCTCTGGGTAGCGAGGCTGCCTCGTGGAGGTCTCTGGGAAGTCATTTGGCAGGAACAAGGAAAGGCTCTTCCTCTTGTCAGGCATTGCCATGAGGTCGGGGAGGGAAGGTGCAGGACGGACTCCCCGTCGAGCAGGGTGCAGGAAGGTGCCGTTCGGCTGCCGCGTGCTGGGCAGCGCTGGCTGAGATGGGGGTTTGAGGTTGTTACTGACGTGGGGTAACAGCCGTGCTGTCTGGAGAAGCTTCTGCTGTTTTACAGGTGGGTTTTTCCCCTGTTGACCACAAGGAAAGAAGGGAGGGACACGGTAAAACCATGAAATGACGTGAGATTTGAGAAGCGAGTTTTGGTGCCTCCGAGAGGGCGAAGGGTCAGGCACGAGCCTGAAACGTGGCGAAGGGATGTGAGGAGTGGGAAGCAGAACACAAAGCTCCATCGTACTTCAGTAAACACGTTTGTACTGCTGTATAAGAAAATACTTTTATCCCACATTATACTTACAATTAAGGCATTTATTCTGCAGTGCCTCTGCTGCCTTTGAACAGGGGAGCCTGAGGATCAGCTGTGCACTGCGTGATTGTATGAGAAATGTGTGTGATCAGCTTCCGTAGTGACAAATGGCAACTGTCGCTTAATTTTTATCCCCAATTATGTAGCTCCAGGACCCATTTTTCAGGTGGAATGTTGGAGCCATTAAAAAGAAATAAGTAAACTATACTGTATTCCATCATTTTTGGCAGCTACCCAGTGGTCTGTAGCCTTAATATGTGCGTTTCTATACAGGTATTTTTCATAAGGCTTCAGCGAGACGACTGGTTAACACTTTGCTTGT
This sequence comes from Athene cunicularia, assembly GCF_003259725.1. Lineage (NCBI taxonomy): Eukaryota > Metazoa > Chordata > Aves > Strigiformes > Strigidae > Athene > Athene cunicularia. The sequence goes on along the minus strand of NW_020799133.1, from coordinate 631,085 downwards.
TGACTTCACTTATGGAAGGGGCAACTGTTGAGTAAATCTTGAGCCAGGCTCTTGCATGTGGAGCAAACGACGATTCTGTGCTGGTGAATCGGCTCTGGGTATGTTCCAGCTGCGGTGTTTCTGGTTTCTAGTAGGGCAGACTCTTCGCTGAACCGTAAATGTTGAAGGGAAGTGGCACTGCGTCGCTCTACTTGTTTTACTCATTGGATTAGAGCTAGATAGACTGGTTGGTGCTTTTCCCTTTTTGGCAGCGCGGTGGTTTCTGCAGCACAGCTGTGATTTAAAGGCTGGCAGATCCTTAGTTTCATTGGAAACAGTCGTACACCATACAGGGGCTAAGCATTATCAAGCTTTGCCAGTTGCTCTTAGTATTTTCCTTAGAAAGCAATAAAAATCGTAGCTTCGGGCTGCTATATATTCAGCTGAGTGTCCGGTTGTAAGTGCTGTTGGCCCTCTGTTAAGGGGCGCAGAAGCCCTGCGTCGCCTGGCCATGAAGGATTTCCAGGCTCCTGGCGTAGTTCCTAGCGTGGGGCGGATGATCTGACGTGCGTAGCGGTCGGTTGAGGGAACCCAGGTTCCCGTTGGAGAAGCTGACAAAGCCTGTTCCCCAGGCTGGGGGGTGGGTTTTGCGGGCGCTGGAGGGCCGCTGAGGGGCCCTTTCGCTCTGCCGGGAGCTCTGCCCTCGTGCAGGCGCGGCCCGATTTCTTAGGAAGCTGCGTGTTACCGTAAAGGCTCGTAATTTGTGAGTCCAGTCAGCTCGTGCTCTTGACACCTGCCTTTTCCCCTCAGAGCGTTCTTCAGCCATTTTAGGAGGGGAGTTCAGGTGGTTTTATTGAGAGTGACTTAAGCTTTAAATTTGTGTGCCGCTCTTCAGTGGCTGGTATATATTTTTTTTTTACGACCTTACTAAGTTGCGGGAACAACCTACAGATTGCTGTTTCTGTAGCAGACTGATACACGTGTATGCATGTAAATACATCTAAACCCAAAAGCTGCTCGGCAGCTGCCTGCGCGCGGGGCGGGTTGGACACGCGTTCCGTGCTGCTGTCGATGTGATGAAGATGCTCCAGCTGGTTCAGGCTGTTCCTTCAGAGCAAACACTGGAGATCAGCATACGTTGCGTTCTGTTTCCGGAGGGGATTCTTTGACAACCTTGTTAACTTCTTTAAAGCAGGGTGAATATTCTTGGCCTGCTAACTCTCATGAATTGGACGCGCCCCTTTGCGTGGATCTGCCCAGGCCAGCGGCTGGGCTTGTCCCAGCTTGCACAGGTGAGGAGAAGCAGAACCGCGGGGTTGGGAGTGCGCCTCGGAGCGCAGCCACGTTCCCGTGCATCTTCTAGCTTTGTGGATCTCTGTTCTTCCCCACATCCTCCTTGGATATGGAGATCCCTTCATTGCCCTGGGAAATCGAGTGCTGTGATATCTTCAACAACTCAACTGCGTGAGTGATAACGGATGAGTAAACTGGGAGGGGGGAACCCGCCCCAAAAATAAACGTCCCAGGTGCGTCGTCCTCCCTCACAAATCCTCTCACAGGACACGATCGAGAGGTGGGTCCCATCTAGGAGTACAGGCTGAGTAGCTTCTGTGTACCCGACGGCAGCAGGGCCCGGAAAGGCTGCTGGGATGCTCCCCCCCATCCGAAAGCTCCGGGAGAAGTTCCCCAACACGAGGCGGCTGGTGCCCCCGTGCTCCGCTGAACCACCCTCCCGCCGTCTCCCCAGAGTATCAAACTGCTTCCCGTTTTGCTTCGGTACAGGTCGAGCCTCGCTTTGCAAAGCACGAGCCTTGCTGATGCCAAGTTTCAATTGCAATTGTCGAGCTAGTATTTAAATCTGAAGTTTCACATGAAGGAAGCACTTGATGTCCCTTTTGGAAGTTATTTCTCTGTATAATGGGATTGGAATGAATGACAAATTACATCTAATTGCAGGCTGTGTTATTTAAATTTTTTGCGGTGGAGAAGTTCACGCCTAATTCTGTTTTCTAGTCCCGCTGTTGCTCTTTGCAGTTCTAGGTTCAGGGTTATTATACCTGCAATTCCTGAAGCCACTAAAAATTACTGTTTAAGAGAAAGCCCTGGCATGAAGCTGTAGGAGGATTATTGAAATACACGCACCCTTCAATAAAGGTATCTTAGAGATTTATCTCAGGGCATCGAATTTTACTTAGTGCGTGTTGGCCACTGCTGTTGAAGGACGTGCCCGGCGGTGCCGTCACACGGATGGGGCGGGTGCTCCGAAGCAGGAGCGGGTGCATGGCCGGAGCCGTTGAGCGCAGCTTAACGGCCGGTGTCGCTCTTCCTGGGCAGCAGCGGGAGGCTCCTGCTCGGCAGGAAAACAGCACCCCTTGAAAAATGGCAGAAAAAATGATCAAAACACTTGCAAGGTTAATATCGGCTATAAACTTGCTTTTAAAACTGGGCAGGCTTAAAAGGTGGCATTTGGGGAATAAAATACGCTTCTGCCTTTTTAAAAAAAAAATCCATCTGAAGAAATCAAATTCTTCCTGGTATAAGCACCCAAGGTAATAGAAAGGCAGCTGAAAGAGATTATTTCTCAGATAGAATCAGATGTATTAGATAATTTCTAATTTAGTTTTGAAAATCCTCCGTTTATAGGGATCCGGTAACGTTCCTTGGCGGCCTTTGCACGTGCTTATCTCTCCTTACAGTTTTGGTATTTTACGTTTTCCGACTATTGGGTTTAAATCCTCCTTGCTGAATAGGTTCTGCTGTAAAATTGCTCAATGGGATTTGCGCCCATGGGCAGTGAACGGCTGCGGGCTGGGGCACCGGTGCTCTGCCTGCCGAGGCTTTGCCTTTCACCCGCCTCAGCCCGGGAAGCAGAGGAATTCAGCCGACGTCGTTCAGGATAATGCGATTTGCTGGAAAAGTGTATATTTTTAGGGTGTTTACTACAGAGGCCTAAAATCATGTGGACAATTTGCCACCCTCGACAAAAAAAAAAAGAGCATATCTCTGGTTAAATTTCCTACTAAAAGCAATCTTTTAACAGAGCTCTCCCTTAACAGCTCAGGTGCTGCCATGACACTGGCTTCACCATGAATCAAACACGTGCTGCTCTGTAAGCACAAAGGCTGACTCGGGGCTGGCGTTTCTTTTATCTTGGCAAGCGGTTCTGACGCTGCTCCTCTGATTTGTTCCGTTGCTTTCTGCGAGCGTAGCGCGTCGCCTGCTGCAAAGAGTTCTTCCCGCGCCCGCTTACAGCCCCAGCAGTAAGGCCCGGCTTAGGCTCGTGCTCCCCCCCGGAGCAGTCCCGGTGCTCGGTGCCCGCACC
>NW_020799133.1:622901-626168 GCF_003259725.1 Athene cunicularia | reverse complement strand
GTGGAGGGCGGCGAGCTGGGGGCAGCTGGAGCCGCCGCAGGCACCGCCAGCACGATCGTCAAAGATTGCTTTGACGTGCAGAGAGGATAACGCTGACCTTCCTCGGAGGGCTGTTACGGATTAATGTTTGCACAGGGCTTTGAGTATGTCAGGCTTTATGTAAATATCAGTTATGACTTCTTTATTAATTCCCTCCCCCCTCAAGTAAATAACCCACACGGCGTGCGCCCGATGCTGGACGCCAGCCCGCGCCGGTGTCAGGGTGGGCGGTGGAGCAGGGCCTCGGGACGCTGCAGCACCACGTCCCCTCCCAGGGCAGCCTCGGCGCTGGCCGCCGCTGCGCTGCCCTTCCCAGTGCGGCGCTGGGAGCCCGGCTGGGCGGAGGGGCTGGTTTACCCACAGCTGTGGCCCTGCTCTGGCTCTTCCCAGGGTGTGAGACTTGGTCAGCGCTTGACGGTGGCTTTGGCAGGTGCCCGGGGAAGGAGGTGGCCACGGAAAGGCCACGCCGTAAGCTGGGGAAGGAGGTGTGCGGCTGGGGTCCACGTCCTGTCCCCCCGCTGGGAATGCAGCCGCTTAGCCGGAGACATCGAAATAAACAGGCCGTGGCCCCTCGGGACCGGCCGCCTCTTCTCTGCAGTTTCTTTGGTGACTCGACACAAGCGACTGCGTCCCCCCGAAAGGCCGGTTCTGGGTGTGAATGTGCTGCCAGTTTGTGCCACAGAGTGTTTCTCATTCAGAAGAGCAGCTACATTAGTCCATGTCACTTCGGACTCTACGTCCCATTAATTTATGGCTTGGTTTACTCTTAACGTGGGATGTTTAAAGAAGGAGGATTAATCTGCGGTTTTTAGCTCTGTCCTTGGGTTTGTGTGTCTGTAACAACAGGCAAAGACGTCGTTAGAAGAAGCCTGTGGGAAAGGTTGGATGTCTGAGGCTGTGTTGGATATTTTACTGCTGAGTTCAGGAACTCGTTTCCAAAACTTAGGGTTGTGCCTAAAACTGTGGAGGGTGGGTGTTTGACTCTTTGCCAGTTAGTTACTTAAACTTAAGAGATCTTTGCATTCAAATCACTTATCTGGAGTGCTGGCAGGCTAATAAATTCCAGGGACCGTTCGAAACATTGTCTATCTCAAATGTAATCCTATTAAAATAATTATTTTCAGGGTAGAGAATTCCTTCATCTCTGTCCCCACACCCAGGAGAGAAGATGAAAGGCAGGCTGGGGCGTCCTCTGCCCATCCTTGAGCCGACCCGGCTGCGGCGCCGCGTCGTTCCCGGCAGCCAGGACGTGGCCGGCTGCAGCGCGTCGAGGCGGGAAGTTCGAGGCGGCTGGTTTAGAGCCGTCCCTGTTTCCCTTTTGCGCCTTTCTGGTGGAAGCGGGTGGGGTTTGTCCTTGCTCCGTGTCGGAGTTGGGCCAGCGCCCCTTGATTAGGGTGGGGGGCTGCTGTGGTGCTCCGGGGTTCGCGGGCGGGAGGTGCCGGCCCGCGCCCGCCCTGCTCTGCCCGGGGTGCAGGTTGTGCTTCTGAGCCCCGAGCAAGCGCCGCTTGTTCTTCCGATCCTCGCGGGTGGATGTCTTTGGGGATAGGTCTGGGCAGTCCCTGCTGCCGGGGTTTTTCCCATTTGAGGCCCAGGTCAGTTCTTTGGTCTGTGTTCTTCCGGCGGAGCTGGGGCGATGGGCTCTCCTGGTGGTGATGCTGCCGGTGAAGCCCCTGGACATCAAAGCGGAGCCTCTGTTGCTTTTTTAGAGAAGACAGTTTCTCCAGTTTGCCTTTTGATAATCTTCAAATGCAGACATGACCTGAATTTACAACACGGAGAAAGAAAACGAGAGGAAAAAATATCTGTGAAAGCTTTTAAGGTGTCTTTGACAGCAGTAAACTAGAGAAAATAAGCACGAGTTCTTCCCTCTCCCCTTTGCTTTTGTAGGTCACTTCAGGGGAAATCTGAGCAAATCAGAGAACTTCAAAAACATCCTCCAGTCCAATCGCTTCCACCAACTAACCAAAAAAAATCTCCTACCGCGCAACCCACAAACCTCAAATTCTCTTTGGCAGGCTTGTGTGAAAACCATCTTTGAATAGCTTGCCACAAAGGGGACATGAAGTTCCCTTGGTTTGGGAAAGTAAACACATTTATTTTTGTTTGCAGAAGCTTTTAGGCGGTGCAGTGCTCTGGCAAAGGCACCTGACCCGCATCTTCCCCTCGCTTGGTCTCACCGTTGGGCCCCGCCAGCTGCAAGACGAGGGCCCTGAGGCGGCGCGGGGGGCTCCTGTCGCCCTGTTCACCAAACCCCAGCTTCTTACTTAAGTCTGCAGCTGGGATCAACAGCTGGTTTTTAACACACCTTCCATCAACCTTTACCCTCCTCTGGTACAAATTCATTGGGAATGTGGAAGGCGTAGGTGGTTTAGGCAGGTTTACCGTGCGTGTTACTCTCATATGATTTATCCTGCCAAGCATGAAAAGCAAGCGGCGGAAGGAGGCTGCCAGGTGTCGGTGCGAGCCCCGCCACCGCAGCCACAGCCGGGGCTTAAAAGTTTTGTCTCGCTCCAGGCCTCCCATGAATTGCAAATCTCCAGGTTGCCACAGAAACTCTCCGGGCTGACACGCAGCCATCAGGAAGCATCACGGTCATCTTTTCCATCTTGTTTGCTTTGCATCAGAGCACTTTAAACTCCCTGTGGCATTGGTGCTCCGCAGAACGATTCCCTCCGCGCAGTTATTCTTGTGCAGTGTCCAAGCCGCAGTGATTAATCATTCCTGCTTCCTCGGCTGACATATCGAGGTGGGGAAACGACATCCTAAATGAGCAGAGCTGATTACCTGGGAAAGCAATTCTTCAAGATAGCACAGCTAACTAATAGCTCCATCTGCTACAAAAACACATTCCTGAGCCCCAGAAGTAGTGTCAGGATACAGCTAACAATTTCGTTGCATCTGCCAAATTTGAAATTGTTTGTCACAAGTTGCCACAAATATGTGGGGAGCACTTCACCATCTCTCTCTGCGTCGCCTCGGAGAGCGGGGAATCTCAATCAGCCCTACAGCAGCTTGTGACAGGGGAAGCTGAAGGTTACATCTGCCCTGAAGAAACCAACCCGATATTGCATCTTACGGGCTTGGCCAGAACAATCCTTTCTTTCCCCTCTCGCCTGTCCCCGTCTCTGAGGCGGTTTAGCAAAGGTCTGTGCCCAGAGTTTTCATGTCAAACCAAATTTTATTACAAAAAAAAAAAAAAAAAAAAAAAAAAAAAAAAAAAAAAAAAAA
>NW_020799133.1:556015-622851 GCF_003259725.1 Athene cunicularia | reverse complement strand
ACGCGCCCATCTCGCTCTGCGGCGCGCGGGGGCTGCGCCTCGCCCGCGCGCTCGGGTTACCTTGACTCGAATTGGTTTATGGCACGGCGTTCTCGGTAAAGCGGGAGGAGGAATGGCCACATAACTCAGCAGGGCTTGCCCTTGGAGTGATTTAGTTGGGCTGGATGATGGCCGAGGAGCCGTATTGATTTGGAGCTCCCGCTGGAGTTGAATTCGGAAAGCGCTGCAGCACCTGCAAGACGCTCGTCTGAATAGAGCCACTGAGAAAAGCTGTTGGCACCACTCCTAATGCGTTTTGTATGTGTCTGTACCACAGGGAGAAATGTGTGGCTATTGTTGAAATATTATCTACATGGGTTTTCAGAAGATGAAGAAAAGGCACTTTGCTGCAATAACTGTTGTGGACTTGCTATTGTGATAATGCTTTGGCGTTTTTATATTGAGATGTGGCTCAATATATTTTCTCCTCGCTGTGTATGTTTTTTAAAAACCGCCGAGTAGATATATCTGATAAATGGTGCTTTGACGGCTGCTTTCGGGTGTCCAGTAATTTTGGCTTGAAATGTTTATTTGCTTGAATCATTATTTTAGTTCAATCTGCTTGGATCTAGGTGGCAACACGTATCGGCTGCCCCACGTGTGAGCCGTGGTGCCGGTCACAGGTGGAAGAAGCGAACCTCTGCGAGTCGCTTTAAGTGGGTGCGTTTAGCGAGGTGAGCTTGTGGGAACAGATTTCTTTGGTCATCGGGAAGTGCCCTCTGTGCCCGGTGACTCTGCAGGAAGGGCTTGTGATTACCCGCAGCAGCAGCACAAATCCCGTGGCTTTTCCTCAAAGCCATTTTAACTACGGCTCAGAAAATCCTTCAGGTGTGGGGGGTCTTTATGCGGGAAAGCCGTTGGGCACCGCTGGCCTCGGGGCGGGTGATGCACAGGGTGGAAAAAACCCCCGAGGTAAAGCGGGCAACCGGGTGCCGTGGCCCAACGCTTCTGCCTCGTTTGCTCAGCTCTCCCCGTCGTTTGTCCTTACAAAGCAAAATGGAGTTTGTTGTCTAATCACCGAAGCTGCAGAGTAAGTACTTGTGTCCGGGGTGATAGTTGTCAGTGCCAAGAAATAGAGTGGAGCAGAATTAAACCCAAACCTGATGAGCTGACCTACTTACGGGATGCGGAAGGTGCTGGGATTCTAGTTTAAGCAAATTCCAAAACCCTATTTAATTGTTTTTCCTTGATTAATAATCCGTAAGTGAAATATCAGTCAAGATTTTTAAAAACAAGGGAGCAAATTTAAAACATTACATTTATTTTACCTTGGGAGAACTTAATTAGCTGTCAACAGCACAACACATGAGTGGTGACTTTTGAATGAAATTATGAAATCTCTGCTCCTGAGGCATTTTTCTCCCTCCTTCCAAGGCAGAGGGAAGCACGACAGATTTGTTTAGATAGAAGCTCAGTAATTTCAGGAAAATGCTTTTTGCCTGCACAGTCTTCTTGTAGTAATTACAGACCCTTTGGTTCTTATTCGGAAGTGCCGGCCTAAACCAGCGAGGATATTAAGCCAGGCTGGAAGTGCCCTTCCAGGCCAATCCGAGATGGTGGACCCCTGGTTCTCCGTTTAACGGGCCGGTTTCTGAAGTGACTGAACTTCTGTCGTTCGGCTGCATGCCGGGGTAATTTACTTATTTTTACAAACGCAATAAATAAAACACAGCCAGCAGATCACTCGAACGGTCCTAATTTAGAGCTCCTTCCTCTGCCGACACGCGACGGCCGCACCGGTATCGGGAAAATTGATGCATCGGTTGAGCGCAGCAAAGAGAGCCGAGGACGTAGCGGCGAGGCGAGGGAGAGCAGGGCGGCTTGAAGTATTAAAATATCTTAATGTTTTGATGGGTTTGCAGTGCTGTGAGTCGGTGAGACAGCGTGCCAGTATAAACAGCTTTGCGGGAGCATTAATGTTAAATATAACTCGCCTGTTTTACCCAAGGTTGTCTCACGATAGAACTGAGTGTCTTATCCAAAGGAAGCCTTGAAACCTGGGTGTCCAGGACAGGCTTATTGCCTTTAGATCTGTTGCTGCTGTTTAATGTGTTCTGTTTGTTTTTGTTTTTTGTTTTATTTTTTCCCTCAGAAACCTTCTCTTATTAATTTAAAAAAAACTCCACCAAAACCCCCAAAAACCCAAACCAAACCCCACGTTATTAACACTCGGATAGCTGCATCTCCCTGGGAAAGCTGGTAGTGCCTGCCTTGATAATCAACCCCCCAGGCATAGCTCAATTTGGGGCAAGGCCTTTCCCAAGAACCGTGAATAAGGGCGAAGGGTAGAGGAGCGTAGACAGAGGAAACATCTCCTGAGAGGACCGTTAGATGATTTGTGCAACTTGTTGTGTGACTCTGCTGAGCTTTGTAAAGCGTCAGGGTGACTTGGCGCTCCGATGTGGCTTTTTCTTAAATCATTGGAATATACCGAAACCTGCGATTTCAGAAGGGGGTGAGGGGAGTCGGAAGAGGAGGAACCCGAATAGGATGATCCTAGGGAAAACCCTGGGAAACGTTCGACCAATCTGGAACATCCTGTTGTTCGTGTCAGAGCAACAGTGAAAGTGGTTTTGGAAGGTTTCCTCTGTCTGTGGGAAATTGCCTTAGCTGCAGTAGAGGTGCAAGAGAAAGTATCAGCATACTTTAAAAAACATAAATAAAATTGGCCTGTAGAGTGTCCCTGTGGCTCATCAGCAGCTCAAGTGGCTTCGGTGGGACAGGGACCTCCCGAAAGGTCTGTTTGCTGATTTGCTGCTTTAATATCTCTGTGCACGTTTTTCTGGAGCTGTAAAGAAGCGCTTGTGTCTTGGACAGGGTTTGTAAAAACGTCATTTTAAACGGCCACAGAAGTCTTAACACACGTATTGGTCCCCCCTGTGACTTATTCCAGGAGGTTGCTTCTGTGATTGTGAGTATGTGGAATCAGAGTTCCTGAGTAAAAGGCGTTTTAATTTATTTTCTTTTTTATATATATGAAACAAGAAGTAAGCACTTTCTTTATGAGCCGGCGGGTGTTGTAAAAAGCTGGCGTTTAATGCCCAGCGAAGGTCTGGATTAAGGCAGAGGCTTCGTGTCGTGTCCTCCCGGCGAGTGAGGAGTGCCCGTCTCCTGCTGACGGTGCAGGAGTCGGTAGGCTTCTTAGTTTTTCTTTTTTTTTTTTTTTTTTTTTTTTTTTTTTTTTTTTTTTTTTTTTTTTTGTAATAAAATTTGGTTTGACATGAAAACTCTGGGCACAGACCTTTGCTAAACCGCCTCAGAGACGGGGACAGGCGAGAGGGGAAAGAAAGGATTGTTCTGGCCAAGCCCGTAAGATGCAATATCGGGTTGGTTTCTTCAGGGCAGATGTAACCTTCAGCTTCCCCTGTCACAAGCTGCTGTAGGGCTGATTGAGATTCCCCGCTCTCCGAGGCGACGCAGAGAGAGATGGTGAAGTGCTCCCCACATATTTGTGGCAACTTGTGACAAACAATTTCAAATTTGGCAGATGCAACGAAATTGTTAGCTGTATCCTGACACTACTTCTGGGGCTCAGGAATGTGTTTTTGTAGCAGATGGAGCTATTAGTTAGCTGTGCTATCTTGAAGAATTGCTTTCCCAGGTAATCAGCTCTGCTCATTTAGGATGTCGTTTCCCCACCTCGATATGTCAGCCGAGGAAGCAGGAATGATTAATCACTGCGGCTTGGACACTGCACAAGAATAACTGCGCGGAGGGAATCGTTCTGCGGAGCACCAATGCCACAGGGAGTTTAAAGTGCTCTGATGCAAAGCAAACAAGATGGAAAAGATGACCGTGATGCTTCCTGATGGCTGCGTGTCAGCCCGGAGAGTTTCTGTGGCAACCTGGAGATTTGCAATTCATGGGAGGCCTGGAGCGAGACAAAACTTTTAAGCCCCGGCTGTGGCTGCGGTGGCGGGGCTCGCACCGACACCTGGCAGCCTCCTTCCGCCGCTTGCTTTTCATGCTTGGCAGGATAAATCATATGAGAGTAACACGCACGGTAAACCTGCCTAAACCACCTACGCCTTCCACATTCCCAATGAATTTGTACCAGAGGAGGGTAAAGGTTGATGGAAGGTGTGTTAAAAACCAGCTGTTGATCCCAGCTGCAGACTTAAGTAAGAAGCTGGGGTTTGGTGAACAGGGCGACAGAGATACCGTGGAAGCAGCACGTTTTTATTCCTCTTGTGTTAAAGGCTGAAAATGAGATTTGTTTTTTCAATTGCTGGTATTCTTAAATTGCCAACAAAGAAGGTTAATCTTTTTTTTTTTTTTTTTTTTTTTTTTTTTTTTTTCTCTGGCAGACCTCCGGCTTAAGTCTGGTCACTGCCTCTATTTTCATGTCACCCCTTTGAAAGCAATTTGGAATATTTTGCAAGACTTAGTGTTGCCATGTACCGTATAAACATCAGGTGCGAAACAGGGCAGCCTGGGGTTTGCGATATGAAAGGGGATTGGCTTTAGCTCTGAAGTATGACCGAGTAATTTTAACTGGTTAGGCAGCCTCATCTTGTGACGAACGCGGCAGATTTTCAGCCTCGTCCCTTCTTGCCGCAGCCTTTGGGCTGAGCAGTTCTTGGCCTTGTGCTCGTGGGGACCTTCAGCCACGGGGGCTTCTCCAGGGCCACGGGGCCTGACAGGGCAGGAGGAAGCCAAAGGTGCCTCAGAGCTCAGCGCGGGAGGAGATAACGGCTGGTTTTCTGCTGGAGCCAATTAGAGCAACTTCAGCTCGGCGGAAGCCGATAGGCCACGGCTGTAGTAGCGACTGAGGGGAAGCTTAATCTTCACAAACTGTCACCTCGAAATACCACCCGTGGAAACGCGTCAGCAGGACGGCTTTCTGTAACCCTTGGGGTTAATCCGCGTTTCAGCTCGGGCTGTGCAGCAGCTCCTGAACTCTGAACATAAAAATTAGAGCAGCAGTAAAGCTGATGTTGTGAGCTCTGCAGTAGATGAATAATCTCGTGTAAACCTAAAGGGTTGTGCTGTCGGAGCCCATCACCGGCGTGTTCTGTTCCCCAGACGGCAGGTGCTGATCTGTGGACACACCGTGTGCTGCTCAGAGTACTTGCGTCACGCTGTTGCTTTTGGGGAAAACCTCCCTGCGAGGTCACCTCGCGGCGTTGGAAGGAATCTCCCAGCCACGTGCTTCAGGGTCTCTCGGTAACCGCCGCGGTGCTGAGCGGGCTGCCTCTCTCCTCGGGTTCCTGGGCACGGCCTGGGCGCCCCGGCGCTTTCGGCGCTCTCATCCTCGGCACTGCCGAAGTTGAGTACGAGGTCGGGGGTGGTTTTGCGCCCCTGACATCCTGGCGTGTTCTGTCCGTACGCGAAGCCAGGCCGCGCGCGAAGCCGCCGCGTCAGAAGCGAGATAACGTGCTGCCCTGGCGGGCTGTTTCCTGGAGCGTGTGCCGGCCTCGTCGGGGATCCAGGGCTGTAATTGGTGGCGTAGCGAGGATATTTACCTTTGAGCGCGTTGGTGAACTTCTCTTCTCCTTCCCTAGCTTAGTCATGTCTTCCTGAAAGCATTTTTGTTTATTTTCAAAGCAGCTCATGCCCGTAGCAGAATTGTGAAGTTAATTGCCTGGATGCGTACTGCGAGGAAGGGGGAGTGTTACAAGAAGATCTCTGTAGATAGAGGGAATAACCTCGGGGCATCTGCCTAGGAGCAGGCATGTACAAATATTAGGTTTTGAACTTTTGACTTCAAATGGTTTGTGTAAAAATGTTTAAGTGTTTTTTTTTTCCTATCAGATTTGATCTTTTTGAGTCACAAGACCTTTTTGTGGTTGGCAGGGCTCCTGTAACATATTTCTTTTTAAATGATCTCTGAAGTTGTCGAGTACATTGGTATGAAAGTGCTTGATGGAAAGCTGTACAATTTGTTCAGGCAGCAGCATAGAAGGAGGGTGTTTTCAGGGGAAGCCGAGTTGGCTCTTTGATGCTCTCTCCTCCTGGTTTCGGGGGAGGGCTCGCGGGGCTGGAGGTGCAGCCGCGGCTCCGGTTGCTCGTCCTGGCGCACTTGGCGGTTCCTGCTCTCAGGTATCTTTGGGGCAGCAGACCCGCCTCTTGAAACCGGGAAGTCTTTCCTAAAATCAAAATAAAGACTACAGGGATGTGGGCCTTGTTGTTGAAAATGTTTCCGTGTCAACTTTAATAATCTGTCTGTGCCCCCCATCTGCTGTCATCGTGACGGACGAGTTTCTTGGCTACTGGTTCCCTGCTTGTTTTGACTGAGTAGGAGCATCCTGACACACGGAGTCGTACCAGACTGCAGCTGAGTCAGAAATGATTGATCTAGTTAGATTATCACTTCCTACACACGCTCTTGGAAATTGTCCCCAGAATCCAAATGAAGGGAACTTCCACTGGCAGGGGAAGAGCTCGGAAGAGTTTTAGGCAAGTGTATATAAAAAAGTGAATGGCTGACCATTATTTCTGAATGTCGGGGAACTGAGAGCCCGCACGGCCTGAGCGAGTGCTCCTTGGGGTGACCTTGCAAACCTTCCCTGGGGGGCAGAGCTCGCGTCTCCAGAGCGTTGAAGGAGACGTTGGCAGCCACGTGTTTCTGGCTGAGACTCCGGCGTTGTCTCCAACGGGGCACTCAAACGCTGCTGTAACATCAGTCTGCCGGCGCACGGGCGGCGTTCTTCATCCAGATTAACCATTGCGGTGTAAATAACTCGGAGCTAAGAAACACAACATTAGGAGAAGCAGAACAGTGCGGGCATATTTCACAGATCAGGAAGGATCGGTCTGCTTCCGTGAAATTCTTGCATTTGGGGCTTGAGGCGTGTTCCCCGGGAAGTAGCAACGTGCGCCAAAGGATTTCTCAGTAGTCTGGAGCCTGGTTTTGACCCCAATAAGGCAAATGGACAAGGGAAAAAAGAGCAGCAGGGACGTGTCATCTGAAAAATTAAATGTTTTGAAATTGATTATGCTCTGCAGAAACACGGTCGTCTTTCTGGTAGGAAGCTGTAAACAAAACAGATTGGATCAATTATCTCTTTCTTTGCAGCAGCCATTGCAATTAGTGAGCATCTGAAGTGCAAAACACGTTTCCCAGGTGGAGTCGGAGCGAAGTGCTGGGCCGCCGGGGCCTGGCCCTCGCACCAGGCGGGGGCCCGTCTCCTCTGCGTGCGCTCGGCGGTCGCGGTGCGGCTCCGGTGGGGGGGGGCGGGGGGAACCTCCCTGACCCCACGTTCCCAGCAGGTTCCCCCGCAGGACGCGCGGGGGGAGACAAGGCAGGTTTTTGTGTGGGGTCCCCTGCAGGCGATGGGGGTCCCGTCCTCAGAGCGTTTCCACGGCGTTTCCCGGGCTCTTGGGGTTCACGTGGCCAAATGTTTTGCCAAGTCGAGGACTTAATGAGGTGCCATGTTGGGAATAGAGTTGCGCTCACGGACTGGAGTTCGTGGTGAAGCGTACCTTTAATGTGAAGTGACACTTGTCAAAATAAATGAGCAAGATTTTTATTGCATGTTCACTCGCTTGTAAAATTTGCTAGTCTGCAGTGGCTCTTAATCATTGATGTGAATTAGCCAGGTTCTCCTGTAGTTTAATTACTAGTATGTCATGTTTAAATTCTCCCTTGATGAACTAATGGTTAGATTATATGCACAGTTTCGTAGTAGGTAACGGGCAACACGCAAACACACAAGATGAGTGTGGATGGTGTGAAGTGCTCAGTCTGCAGCAGACCGAGGTGTAACCACCGATCGCAGCAGGAGGCTGGGCGGGAGCTCGGGGTCACCACGACCCGTCCTGCCCGGTGTCCATGTTGGGCCTTGGGCAGGGCTGTGTCCTAGGCTGGGATGTGTCCTAGGCTGGGTTGTGCCTTCTCCGTGAGTTGCGTGCTGGTAGGAAATCACGTTGGCGTTGCCGTGGGCAGCATCCCCTCGGGTCATCTCTGTGTCCCGGTAACATCCATCGCTGGCTTTGGACACTTCTTTCTGTCGACGTGGTGCTGCTTCAAGTCATCCTTTGATGGTGTTTGCTCCATAGGCACAGCCAGTTTCAGAGCAAGGTCTAATTATTTTGATAGGCGAAAGCGGGAGTGCTTTGTATTGGGTCCTACGTCTTTGTTCCTAGAGGATTAAATTAACGAGGAAACGGGCAGAGGATTGACCAAAGCTGCAGACCTTGGAGAGGATTTCTCCTTTCGATGCTGTTACAGCTTCTCAATAACCGAGAGCGCTTCTAAGCCCTGTCGTTCTGCGGAGAAGTCGCGTGCTGATTGTTCGAGTGGCTTCTCAGAAGATGCCTGAGCTACAGCATCTAAACAGATGGTGGGTGGAGCAACAGGTAATGGGAAGCCGCAGTTCTCTGCCCCCCCGGTTGTCTGAGTGTCTGCGGTGCCCTTCCTTGTGCGTGTAGCCAAGGGCTGGTGCAGCGGACGCTGCCATGGAGACGAGCAGCCTGACCAAGGCTTGGAGGCAGCGGGTAGCTCGTCCTTCTGGTGGCAGATCCAGCGCCTCCCTTGCCTTGACCTCTTGCTCAAAATGAAATTCTTAATTACTAAGGCACCCGATAACCGAGTCGTGCTGCCTGTTGTCAAGGAGACAAGTAAAGCCCGTGGAACTCGTTGTATTGGAGAAACTGGCACGTTTCCTCTTAGTCCTAGGAGCACTTTGAGACAGCGAAGTTCTCCAGATGTTATGTACAGCTGTTGTATTTACAGTATAGATTTCAAAATTACATACCTGGATATAAAAAAAGCCAACTCGTTCTGCTGTCTCTTATCTGTGCTCCTCGGAAATTCTCTGTTTGCCCAGATAATGAGCTTTGCTGAGCAGCCACACTTGATAATGGCCAGGTGAGACGAGACAAGATGCACAGAGGTTGCGATTGGGAAGGAAATAACATTTAAGAAGTGAGAAGCTGAGGATGTTTTCCATATGGAATAATATATAATCAGCCTCTTAAGTCCCAAGGATCGCCTAGCTGCTTTTTGCGGAGGGGATGGAAATTAGGTTTTGCTTCCAGCATTAATTTTACCTTTTCCCTTATGCCTTTGCCTTATGCTTTTACCTTTGCCTTACGCTTTTGCCTTTTCCCTTACGCTGTTGCTTGCCCACAGCCGAGCAGGCCCAGGGCAGTTGGGAAGCGGCGGGGTGGGAACGCTCTGTGCCGCTCGCGCCATCCTCGGGACGAGCCCCGCTCCGGGCCCACAACGGGCGCGTCGTACGGAGCCGCAGGCGTGGGGAGTGCCGTGGGCCAGCGGTGGCCTCGGGCTCGCAGGCATGGGCCAGCGTGTGTGTGTGAGGCGCCGTGACGCTGCAGGGACCTGCAGTCCTCCCGAGGATGGTTTTCTTTGGGTTGAGCGGATCTACGTGATTTCCGTGACATTGCCTTTGGAAATTCCAGCGCTGGAGCAGCCGGAACTGTGATGCCGAAGCAGCTGATGGCAAAGCAGCCGCCAGTCCCCGCTGACCTCGCAGCAGGGTTCCGCTCTCCCGACTTTGCCGTGTGCGGAGTGTCATTTTCTTCCATGGAAAGTTGAAATTAAGGGCGCGAAGTCCAGCGCCTTCAGCTCCGCACGGAGCCGTTAGGAGCCACGCGAGTCCACGCACCGAGCGGTGCTGCCCGTGTCCCCGGGCAGAGTCGGGCCGCGTCGGGTTTAGTCCTTGTGCCACGTTCGGCCTTGGCTGCGTGGGAGACGCCTCCCCCCGCCTCGGGGCTTGGGAGGATCCAGCTGCGTGCCCATCCGTGCGTCTGCCTAAATTAGAGGTGACAAATTATTGATAATTAGCGCTGCTTTCTGTTTTACCATTGCAAAAGACGAATTTATAAAAGCCAATTTATTTTTATCTGTGGCCTCAGGAACTCCAAAGCAGTTGTACTTATTCTTAATTGCTTGTTTTATGGGTGAAAATTAAGCTGTAATGTAAACGGCGGTGCGAGGAGCTTGGGATAGAACCGCTGCAGTGTTCGAACAGCAAGGAGAAAAATAGGTGCTGAGGATTGCCTAATACTTCACAAATTCCAATTTTTATGAAGTTTAACAATGCAACCATTTCCAACCATTCTATAACTAAATATAGTAATGAAATTTTATTTGAAGTCAGGAACATTATCCAGATATGACTTGATGTGTGCAAGATACTGCACATCAATGGAGTGGTGCAGATTGTGTTAAATGGGCCTGAAATAATCTTCAGGAAAGAAAATCGTTTTCTATTCTTCTTGACACAAAGTGTTTGTCACAGATATGCATTCTTATCCACGTCTTGTTAGTGAAATCATTATACTTTTCATTACAACTTTTATGCAAATACGCCGGTTTTCCTTGATTAGGTTTACATGAATAAGCTGTAATTATAGGCTGAGGTGATATTAATGTGCAACAATTAAATATGTAATTACTATGTGTAATTACGGCATGAAAAGTGTGCCGTGGCAGCCCGCACCACGCCGATGCCCGGCTTTGTGTCTCGGCTTCGGTCCGGCGGCACAGCCCGTTGCCTGGAAGGGCTCGTGCCGCGTGCGGGGCAGGTGGGAGGGCTGAGCCCGGGCGGAGCGGAGGGTGCGTGGAGACGTTCCGCGCTCAGAGCTGCGCAGACTCTGCCCCTTAAAAACCTGCTGCGAGGTGGAGTCTCGCTAAGGGACCGACTCGGGGCCGCGTCTCGGTGCCTGTTTTACCTGGCCCCCAGGACGGCTGGGCGTCGGTTGCTCATCGATACCCGGAGCCGGGATCTGTTTTCCTTTTAGTAGGTTTTTATTCTGATGCTGCGAGGATGATTTTGCTTTAGCTCCTTCCCCTTGAAGTGGAGGGCCAGGCAACAAGAACGCCTGGGGGGTACATCTCGAAGAGGGCTACCACGCAGCAGATAAAACGATAATGCCGCTTGTGTCGGGAGCATACCAATGAGGGACGGGGGAACCTCTGCAACTTCGGCTTTCCCTGTGCCGCAGAAGCGGCCGGGGAAGGCTGCGGGTGGAGCGGGGTTCTGGGGGAGGTGCTGGGAGCACCCCGGCTGCATCGCCTGCGGTGCCCGCAGCGGGAGGAGGAAGGGTGCGGGAGCCTGCAGGAGGCTGCGGGAGCCGCTGCTGCCTGTCCCAGAGCGGGTACGGGGTGGCTGCGGGAGCTGCTCTGGGGCCGGGTGTTGGTGGGGGCTTCTCCGCACGCAGAGTTCGAACCAATCACCGCGGTTTTTTTGGTTATAAGGAAAGGGAGGGGACGAAGTGTCCCTGTGGCTGTTGTCCCCAGAGCTCTACCGAGCCGCACCCTTCCCTTCAGTGCCCCGGACTCCAGGTGCGTGTTCAGCCGCCTTATTGCTCAGAGGGTGCGAAGATCCTCCGCAGGATTCTGGTTGCGCTGGGCACGCGCGCGCCCTTTCTTACCGTCCGTGTAAACGCAACGTCGTCAGCTCGGGGTTAACTTTGGTTTACCGATGTTACTGTGGCCCAGTTGGGTGCTTTTCAGTCATCCTACTTGCGTCCCTCCTCTTGCCCGCTGAAGCACATGTAGCCTTTGAAGTATTATATTTAAGGAAACTTTTCCAGGCAGCTCATTATATCTGCTTTAATTTCTGTTAATCTCTTTGCGCACATGGCTCATAATGTTTAAGCAACGGGGATTTTTCCTCCCTTACACGCTTTGCTGCATTTTCAGTTGGTGCTGCGGAAAGAATTAAAAAAACCCCAAACAAAAGCTCTGAAGGAGAAAGCCTGACCTCGAGGTACCTGCCAAAACCCTCCTCTTGGCAGAAGGTCAAAGGAGCTTTTCTAAAGGCTGAGGTACGGCAACGTTCCCGATGCGGAGGATATCCGAGTCTTGCTCTGGGAGCGGTTCGGAGGGTTCGTCCTGTTACTCAGAGTCCCCGCGGTGGGAGGAGGGTTTCAGTGTCACCAGCGCTGGAAATGTGCTGTTAGAGGTGACTGCGAGCAATGAAATGATGCGTTGGCGAAGGCACGTATTCAAATGTCTTTGCTTTTTTCACGGCGTCCTTATTCAGGAGTTGCCGTGACTGTAATTCCTTTATTTCTCGTTGGAGTGGATTTTTCTGTTGGCTGATAAGGCGGCGAGGCCTCCCCGGTGGCTCCTCTTTGGGGGGTGCAGCCTCTCCTCGCTGCCTTCCCGCTGATCTGCATCCCGGAGCTTGGATCGTACCGGGATTCCTAATGCACAAGCACAACTCGCTATCTGTAGCTTGAAGAATGAGTTATTGTGCCGGTAAGAATTGTTCGAAGAATTAAAATTGACCCATTTCCTTCAGGCACAGAGAAGTTAATACTCCAGAGTGTTAACATCGTAGGAGTGATTTGAGAAGTATTATTCATCAAATCCCTATGCTAATATGTATGTAGGTATAAATAAAAAGGCCTTAAAGGTTGTTTCAGTATTTATTAACCTCTCCTCTTCTTCAGGGGCTTAACTTGGCTGCCAAAGCTTGGTCAAGGCTTTTTGTTAGTTCTCTGCTTCGGAGTTGGCGGAACTGGGGAGGCAGAGGAAGGGCTGCCCACCCCTGCCGCAGAAACCTGTCACCTCTGTGACTGCCGTGGCTTTACCGTGCTCTTCTCCTGCGAGAAGGCGTCCGGGCTCCGGCGCGTGGCGGGGGAAGCTGCGGCTGCAGGTCCCCTTCCCGCTTCCTCGGTAGCGGCAGGGCACAAGTAGTCGCCAAGGGCCTGCGTTGGGCTTCGCGACTCTTCTCGTTCCCTCCGAGCTGCAGCTGGAGCCGGGGGCTCCCTTCGAGGCGTTTTAGCGTTGTTAGAGTAAGCGCGCGGAATCAAACTTTTCTCCAGGTTTTTGTACCCACGTTGTTGCGTTTGTACTAATTCTGTGCTTTCCCCGCTTTCTTTAGGTAAGTGAGCACGGTCGGCCCCGTCCTTCGCGTGGCGATGTCCTGCCCTCCACGGCTGCCGAGCGCCGACGCGGGGAACCGCAAGCCCGTGCTCAGCCGGGAGACGTGTCGGTAGTAAGTCCGGACGCGGTGGCCCGGGCGGGCTGTAGCGTGCTGGGGGCCGGGCTCAGGGGCACCCAGCTTCGGGGCTGTCCGTGGCCTGGGGGGTCAGCAGTGGCCTTTCCCCCCGCCGGCCAGGTTCTGATAACCTCCGAGGGCCCGTTGCCGTTCCAAAAAACTATGAGTAAAAGCTTCGGCGTCTTGAGGTTCTCTGGGGCTCTCCTGTTCGGGTGAGGAAAGGGGGACGTGAGTGCTTCCTCCCCGAACCCTCTACTGAGCACCCATGTAGCTCTTCTCATCTGGGGGTTTTGTTTCTGCTTTTCTGAAGTCTCGTTAGGAGTGTGGCTCTTCAAAGAGTTTTTAAATACAGCTTGATTCCTTCCTTGGCTTGGGAGCGTTCTCCAGTTTGGTGTTGGAAGGGAGCATGAGGTAGGAGGCAGAAAGGGTGTTTTTTTAAATAATGCTTAATCTAGAATTAAATTCAGAGCAGTGCCTGGAGAAAATAAGATCTCTCTGATCAGATTCTCCAAATACTTTTTGTCTTCTCTAATAAGCAGGAAGAGCTAGTAGAGGGAATTACATGCTGGAAGGGGAATTTTAATAGCAACAGATATGCAAAGAGGAAAGTATCTCAAGTGAATAAAGAATGCAGGCTGGCAGACGATGGATCATTGCCACGCTTGAAGAATGCAACTTGTTGTGGCACGGGCAATGCATGGCCGGCCATCCCAGCGAAGCTGGGGGGAGCAGGGGGCTCCCCCGAGCCCCTGGGGTCGGGAGGCTCCGCGGTGCCCGGCTGCTGGTGCCAGAACCTCTCTCTGGGGTGAGGGGGGCCAACGCGCCGTCTGTGTCCGTCTGGAATTCCACCTGCAGCTCCACTTCCAAGTGCCCAACTCCTTCAGGAAAGAGTCTCCGTGAGGAAGGGAAGCGTTTAAACTCAACAAGCGTCCCGCGGTTGAGATCCTCCCTGACTCGGCTGGCTGTTGGGGAGGGGGCTGTGCTGTAGCGGGGGGCCGTCCCGCTGAGCCACCTGCACGCGGCGCGGAGTGGCCTCGTCTGGCTGCGCCGTGGACACGTCCCGGGAGCAGCTGAGCGGCTCCTGGCGGCTGCCAGCGGCTCGCAGGGTCCCTCTGTCTGAGAGCGGCGCCAAATAACCCGGAGGTGGTTGTGCCATTCCAGGTCAGTTACTCGGTAGCGCCATAACTAATCCCCGTCAGAGCAGAAAGCTGCTCCCATCTGTTAAAAAAGTATTAAGAGGTTTAATTGGCTGCAGGGAGGCGTGGCTCGTGCTCGGAGCCAAAGGCGGGGGGACGTTCCCTAGGACAGACGGGTCCCCTCAGCCCGGGGGCCGCGGGGCGCTGACGGGCCGCAGGAATGAACTGCGGCGGCACCGGGCACCGGTCGGCCTGTCCGGGGGAGCCAGACCCGTGGGGAGCTCTGGGGGGAGGAGAAGGGAAAAATGGGAACGGGAGCAAGACAACCCCCCCTCCAAGTAGGAGCCATTTAGTCAAAAATACTTGTGTGATGTGTTAGAATCCCATTTTTGAACAGTAACACCCTCATCGTTGTATTCAAACACTGAGATAAATGCATCAATCTAAATTCATGATTTGGAGTTTTTTCATGTAGTTGCTAATTATTGAACATAACTAGCTTATTCATAATTTCTTTTCTCCTTCTGCTTGATAGCCATAATCCTGTATTTGTGCGGCTGTCATTCCCATGGTAACAGACTAGTGTCTGAAGCAGGAGATTATTAAATACAGAATAGTACATTAAAATAATGTTAAGGTTCTGACTTGGAGACTTTCACATGGGGGCAAACTTCAAAAAAAGAGAACATTTTTACAAAAAGCAATTTACTTTGCCAGTAATGTTCTCTATTCCCAGAGCTATTACTGAAGAGATTGGTTTGAGTAGCAGCCCGCTCCCTCGCAACCCATCTTCTGCTCCTGCTTTGCAGAGAAATCCTAATCTTATGTTTATGTCGTCAGTCTGTTGCCATGGAAACTCTGTCACAAATGTATCATGACCTCACAATGGGATGGCAAAGGAGGAAAATGTGGGCTGAAAGACGATATTAGCCATGATTATCGAAAGGAGGAAAACAACCCCGAGCCTTAGTGCGCGTAACGAAACACGGCCGAGGGGAGGGAGAGGGGCTGCTGCCGGAGGCGTGCGGCCGCGTGTCGCCTCCCGCTCCCGGCTGGCAGGAACTTGGCTGCCGAGCGCCGCGAAAGCCCCAGCGTCCCCGCTCGCCCCCTCGGGTTCGCAGGTGGCCGGGGCGGCAGCAGCTCGTCTCCTCCATCTCGCCGTGGCGGGGGTCTGCGCCTGGGGGGGCTCTGGGCTCTCACCTCTCCCCTGCCACGTGTCGCACGTGGGTGAGGAGCAGGCAGCGGCTCTGCGGTCTGGCTGCAGCACCCTCGCCCTGCAGAAAGCAGGTCTGTGGTGATCTGCAGTAACAGATTTCAAGATGATACTGTTTTATGCACTTCCATTAATGAAAGCTGCAGCTAACGTTTCAAAGAGGATTAAGCAAGGATTAATAAAGGATAGGTAGTGAAGAGGTTTGATTATCTGTCACGGCGATATCAGCCGGATAATGTGTCATGGCAATGAGATGAAATAGAAAATTCGTGCATACCTGGGGTATTGCTCAGATGTTGGAACTTACGGTGCTTCCCGCCCGTCTGCGCTGAGCGGACCGACGCGACGCATCTCCCAGAGGGAGGAATTCCCCCCTCCGAGCGCCGATGCTCTTTCCCGTGGCTTGGCACAGGCTTGGCTGAAGGGCCGCTGTGACCCACAGCAGGGCGCTTGCGGCCGGGACAGGCCCGCAGCTCCCTTGAGAGAAGGAAAACGTCGTGCTTGGGGGTTTGGTTTGGGCGATCTGCCTCCCTTGGGCTTTGGGGGGGGACGTTGGAAAGCACCTCCCCGGGCAGGCAGCACGCCAGGAGGGTGCCCGCTGCCGGGCTGGCGCCTGCCTGGGGCTCCGCTGGCGGCCGGAGCGCGGGCAGGGGCTGAGGAGCTTGGCGGGTGTTTCCCCGGCGCTCTGAGAGCTCTGGGGTACCCGGGCTGGGCACGGGGGGTCTCTCAGGGGAGCCCGGCCCGGGCCCGGCCTCTGCAGGGACGTTCTCGCTGCCGGCTGGGCGCTGCCTGCGGGGAGGGCTCGGGGCACCCCAGCATCCATCCGGGGAGCGGAACGCGGGGTGAGTGCTCATCCCGCAGCGCCCCTGAGCTGCGCCCCAGACATCAGCCCGCGGGCAGCCAGGAGGGCGAACACGGAGACCTGCACGCGGACGGCTGCCGCTGCTCAAACGTTATCTCTGCTTGCAGGCGCTTAAAGCGGTGAAGCCACAGAGAAGGGCGATTGTCTGCGCGTTGCACGGGGTTTCAATACAATCCTTCATTGTACTAATAACATCCCCGTGCAGCTTCAGCCTCAGCGAGCGCTCGTGGCCGTAGCGATATACTAATGGATCTGTACGAGGGCGTGTGGGGACAGGCCGAGGGTTAATGGCTTTAAACTGACAGAGGGGAGATTTAGATGAGATCTAAGGCAGAAATTCTCCCCTGTGAGGGGGGCGAGGCCCTGGCACAGGCTGCCCAGAGAAGCTGGGGCTGCCCCCTCCCTGGAAGGGTTCAAGGCCAGGTTGGACGGGGCTTTGGGCAACCTGGGCTGGGGGAAGGTGGCCCTGCCCGGGGCAGGGGGTGGCACTGGAGGGGATTTAAGGTCCCTCCCAACCCAAACCAGTCTGTGACTCCGTGCGTGGGTTCCCTGTTGCAGGCAGCCGCAGACCATCTGCGATTCCACGTACGCGCTGTGTGGGCGCTGCAGGTGGGCAAAGCCTCGCCTGGCTACCTTGCCCCTCACTGTGGCTCGTAGGGCAAGCGGAAATCAGGCAGCAAGAGTCCCCGTGGGAGCTGGCTGGCCTGCAGCAAAGGCAGGCCGTACTCATCTGGGTGAAACCACCCCCCTCGTTGAGGGCCCTTCTTGGGTGTGCCGGGGCGGCGCTGCCGGGAGTCGCTGCCCCTCGCTCTTGCAGCCCCGAGGTTTTTGGCTGGGAAGCGGACGGGGAGCTCGGCAGATCGTGCTGCGGCGTTCCCTTCTCTCCAAGCGCTTTCCCTGCCCTCTCGCTTCTGACGAGCTTAAGCATCATTTTCCTCTTGCTGTTGGTAATACTAGAAGAGATGAGTAAGTACAGATTTCTGCAATCCATAAACCATAAAGCCCTGCCTGCAACTTAAACCTTCACTTCTTTATTTGCTTTGTTATGGCTTTTCACATGTGTTAGGTTTTAACAAACAAGAGTTTTCCCTCTGGAGATAGACTTAAAAAAGAGGCTATAAGGAAGAGTATTGTTATCAGAGCATCTTGTCTCATGCTTAGCCTTGAGAAATATGTGACTTCAAAAGAAAAATAGCAGTAGGTCTGCTCGGTTTGTTCCACTCTTCCTTTGTTCCATTTGCAATGTCTGCTGTCTAAGTTTGTTTTAGACTGCAGCCTACAGTGACTTTACAAGACAGCTTTGTGAAATTATAGTGCCGTAACGCTTTCTGCAAGGGATTCGGCTCTTCCTCCCCGCGGCTGCCTGAGAGGGTTCCCGCAGTTTGAAAACTTCTTGCACT
Organism: Athene cunicularia; assembly: GCF_003259725.1. Classification (NCBI taxonomy): domain Eukaryota; kingdom Metazoa; phylum Chordata; class Aves; order Strigiformes; family Strigidae; genus Athene; species Athene cunicularia. The sequence continues at coordinate 605,284 of NW_020799133.1, read as the reverse complement.
TGTTGCGGGGCTGCGCGTCCGCCGTGCGGATCCTTCGCGGGGGCATCGCGGGCGAGGGGAGTGATAAAGTTACCAGCAGAATATCCTCTGAAAGTAAGGCATCCTCGCTTCTGCTGCTGTTGTGTAACTGCAGTCTTCCCTCTCCCTCCCCAGCCAGCCCTCTGCCTCCTGGGGAATTTATGACCGAGTTCACCGCAATTCTATATTTGGCTGATATATTGAAAAATGCATTTCCTATCAATGACTTCCTTTAATATAAAAGGAAGTAGATTTATGGGCAGAGGAGCGCTGGCATCACAAGTACCCTTTGCTTTAGTCCTTTTGTCAGTTCATTCCTGCCCCGTATCCGCCCGAAGCAGGGGTGTTGCTCAGGAAGATTCGGGTTCGGAGCGGGACGTGTACCTCGCGGTGCCACCCCCCGGGAGACAGCCCGCGGGCACGGGCTCGCGGTTATGTAAGACCCCGAGAAATGTTCCTTTTTGTGATCTGCCCACTTGTGAACTTCCCTGAGCTGATCCGGCTGAACATGGAGAGGGGGAAAAACAAGAAATGTGAACTGGGAAGCAGTGGTTTTTATTTTTAGCTCGACTCTTTTCCTGCTTGTGTCCAAAACTGTGACGGTGCTTTAAAACGATGCGGTAGGTCCCTTTTAAGAGTACGGTCCAAAGTTAGTGGAATTCACGGTTACAACCTCGGACCAGAAACCGTTTTCCGAAGCTGGTTTAGATCTGCCGTGCGTGGCTGCGGTGCTGGGACGAGCTGAACCCGAGGCACCAGCGCCGTAGGCTGGACCAGAACGAAGGGGCTGTTGGAGGCGGGGGCTGGAATAACGTGGCTGCCGTGGGCTGAGCACCTCCCAGCCGGTGATCTTGAGATGATCTTCCTGGCCTCCCTTCCCGGCTCAGTCGTCTTGCAGCGTGCGAATCCCCGGGCCGCAGGAGGAGCGAGGGAGCCCAGAGCAGGGCCGGGATGAAATTGGCGGCGGGGTTGCCTGGTGGGAGGAGGCGGGAGGTGCTGCATTGACTCACTGTCCTTTCACTTCTCCATCAGTGCGTTGTAGGTAACAACCTGTCTAGAAGAAAGGGGTAGAAAAGCTCTGAGGTCTGCAGCGGGGTACTCCGTCTAAAACTGTTGCAGTGGGTTTTGTGGGGAGGGGAAACCCCAGGGGAAACCCCGTGCAGTTTGGCTGGAGAAGGATGCGCTTACTGAGCGCGGCATGTGGCTGGTTTTCAGGGCGACCAGAGAGCTGATTTTGGATCTTTTCCGAAGCCCGGGAAGCGCAGAGGTGAAGTAGTTGCTGGTGAGATGGAACCAGCCCAGCTGGAGCCGGTCCAGGCGAGCGACCTGGGGCACAGTCCCCGGGAGTGCGGGGGCCACGGCGCGGTGGCCACGGACAGCGGGTGGGTGGGAGGAGGCCAGCGAGGAGCTCGAGGGGTTACAGCTAAAACCTGACCCGGGCTGCTGCGCCGATGGCTTCCGAGGCAGCAGGGAGGCTGGTGGCTACGCGTGAAAAAGGCTTCGTGAACCGTGTCTTGATCCCGATTCGTGTGCGGGCTGGACTCCTCGGGCTCTGGTGATGAGAACATGCAGGGAATGGCCGACAACAGCGAGGAATCATTACGTGCCAATCTTGTTTTAAGTAGGGGTATGTCAGCTGCTCGCTGGCGTGTGTCCGCGCGGTTCCTGACATCTGACTTCCGAAGCTGCATTTCAGAACCGCGAGCCTGTGGCAGAAGCCCGGGGTGGAGGCGTCATTGGGAAGGGCGTCGGGGTGGGGAGCTGTGGGGCCCCGCGGCCCTGCGTGAGCCCGGCACGGACAGAGCCTGGGGACGCCACGAAGGAGAGCCAAGGCACGGGGCTGCGGGAGAGGCAGCCTACTTCTGCAAAGGAGCCACAACTAAATAGAAAACGCCTTTATTTTTGCTCATTTTGATGAATTCTCTGAATAGTATGTCTAATTGTGCTCAATTATTACAGCCTAGCGCAGATAGGTTAATAGTTTCTAGGCAGTGAAGTACATTGATTTCTTTCAGAGGCTTTGAGACAATAGTCAATTTATAAAGAACGACTAACTTTGGTTTACTGTCAATTGTGGGGGGGTTGCGTTTCTGCTGCTGTATTATTGGCAGCCTTTAAATTGATTCAATTTGAAAACTGAATGAGAAATTAGTGTGTTCTCGTGTGGACATGTTTCAACTAAATTATTAAATGAAATGGTTGACTCTTCTATCTGAATTAAACCAGTAGAAAAACTATAATTAACTATTTCATTGACTGGGGAGAAGCTGCAAAATTGATGTGAGACATTGACCTCATAGATTTTTCTTCTCCTTCCCCTTGGAAGTGCTACGTGGCGGTTCCGGCGCGATGATCCTTGCTGCTCGGTGTCGTGTCGCTCACCCTCGTGACAAGGTGCCCTCAGCTGTCCCGGGCCATGAGCTCTGTGTGAGACCTTGTTTGAACTGTGGTTTGAAGGGATGGGGATAAAAGGGTTTCTTTCCTTCCACGGGAGAGACACGCGGGTGCTTCAGCCTTGTGCTGGCTGGGGCTTAGGCCGCCTGCGGCAGCCTGGGCCGTCGCCGCCGGGCTCTCCTGGGCAGCCTGGCTGGCTGTTCCGTAGGAGAAGAGACAAAGCAAGCACTGAGCGCTGCCTTTGCCTCGGGTATTTGTCTTCCAAAACACGTGTGCCACTGAAATTCTGACATAATCAATTTTTCCAGGAAGATTCCAGCAAGTCTCAAATCCCGGCCAAGGTCACTGGCTCCGGGCTCTGGGAGGTGAGGCAGTGCCCGGCACCCCGCGTTAGGGCGAGGTTCAATAGCTGCTCTGCTGCCAAACACGTCAGGGGTGATGGGTGGGCGCTTCCTTGGCACAGCTGGTGCTGCTAAAGCGCTGGAAAAGGCTCCTGTGCATGTCCTGGGAGCCCACAGGTGGAGAGCGGGGCCATAAATGCTCGGGAAGAGTCGTGGCAGCAGCCTTGGCCGCCCGGCTCTGGGCGCGTCTCGCTCCGTCTCACCGCGGGCTCGAGGCGCTTCGGCCGGGCGCGGGCACGGAGGAGCCTGTGGCAGAAGCCGGCCTGTCCCGGGTTTTGGGTCGCTGGGCCTCGTGCCCGTCCTGCGAAGGGAAGGCAGCGGTGCTGGCCGAGCGCCTGCGCCGTGACTGGGGCCGCGGGGCTGCAGCGGGCGCGTTGTCCTCGGGCGGGGTTGGGGCCGTGCCCGAGCTCTGCTGGAGGGGCCACTTGTTCCGGCCGCTCGTTCCAGCAGGCGATGGCGTTGCGGTCAGAGTAGCCGGCGGTTTTCTGGGCGTTCTTACGGGCAAAGTGAGAATTGCTGTTTTGAAAGCGGGGAGCGCGCGGCTCGGTAACGCTGCCAACCAGGAGGTGAGGGCTTGCGGCTCCTGAGGGCTGTGTGCTACGATGCTGTGGCATCTGAGCCCCTCCGAGATGGGAAAACACCTGCTCTTCATCAAGAATTTTAAAGAATTTTAATCAAAAATCAGCTGCTCTCCCAATATAAAGTTATATTAGCTTTACAAAAGTGCACTTTATGTTATTTTCTATCCAAACTTTGCATCTAAGTCGATAAACCAGCGTATTACCTGTACTGACTCCACCCTTAAGGCTTCACGAGGAGCTGCTTGGCACTTTGTGGGGGGTGCTGTGTTTTGTTACGAGGCAGGTGTGTGAGGCACGTCCGTATTGGCTCTATTTGAGAAGTAAACAGAGAATGCTTCTTTCCCTTGTGCCCCCCCAGCCCCGAGCCAGCCCAACATCCCCTGGCCGGGGGCTCTGTGCAAGGTCCGTCCCTGTAACGAGACCTACGGGCAGCACCGCGGGGCGGGGGCAGTTCTGCAGCCCGACAGTCGTGGCCGCCTCTGTGACGCTGGGGGTGCGGTAAGCATGTTCAGGTGCCCCCGCCTCACCAGTGCCAGCTCCTTGAACTCACCTGTTTGTACTCCTGCTGTGGTGCAAGAAGCCGGGGCACTAGGTGCCCGGTGGGGAGGCTCCAGCCGCCGCGCAGGCAGGTTTTCTGGAAGGTTTCCGAGCGCGCTACTAGGACACAAATTTAAGGCGTGCTGTTAGGAGCAGGTGAGCTATCCATCAAATGCACAGTCTTGGATTTGAGTCTTCTATTTAGATTAAGCCTGTTAAGAAAGATGGATGGTAAACGTGTCTCAGCAGCGTTGTGCCCAAACCAGAACGGAATATCAAGGCTCTTGAGTGAGGATTCGTTTGTGTTGGCAAACAGCTCGAACAACAACTGGGTGAGGAGGGAGCTCGTAGGGCGGTGGGATGCCGGTTGTGGATTTGTATCGTTTTAAGAGAAAACCATTGTTCTTTTCCTTAAACCCTCCCCTTCACACAACACCCCTACGAGCTGCCCGCTTGTCTGCTGTACGTTCCGGAGACAGACCTGTTGGTTACTGCGGACGGCGGGTTTGGGCTACTCCGCTCTGTGTGCGGCCGTTGCTGCGTGTGGCACCCCTTGCTGGCACTTGGAGGGTTTGTGGTTTTGCTGGGCTTTGCCTCGGTGCTGGTGCCTTTTGGGTGATGTCCCAGCAGGCGCCAGTGCTGCTGGGGAGGGGCAGCTCCTGGAGCAGGAGGGTGGTTCCTGCCCGGCTTTGCTCGCCTCGTCCCAGAGACCTTCCGGCGTCGGCGCCGCCAAGGAGCCGGCCCCGTGCGGCACCAGGGAGTCGGCACTGCGGACAGGTACTGCCAGCGTCTGGTTTTGCTTAAAATAACAAAACCATCTGCCCCTTCCAAGCAAACTCCTCTTGTTCTTTTGTCTTTGAATATTCTTCTCCTAAAGCAAGATTGTGTCAACAGTGGGGAGCTGCTCTAACTGGTGACTGAAGGGTGATGTTGGCGTTTGGTACCTTAGGTACACAAAATCAGGAGAGCTGGGAGCCTGACTGAAGCCTTGGATAATCTCCGTATTCGCTCAGGGGTGTGTTTCTGCAATGCTTTAATGCAGCTGGAACAGGGAGGGCGGCTTTGCTGGTTATGCCCAGAGAGCATCAAAAGGAAGAAACGAATCATCCCCGGAATGTGTGAAGGACGTACTTGGGAAGGTGCTCTGAGAGGGGAAGGCAGGAGAAGCAGCTGCGACCCGTTGCTTCCTTGGAAGATCAATTAGCGCCTAAGACAAATGTTGACCAGAAATGGGGATTCTGCCACAGCCCCGGGTTCCGGGGGAGCGAGAGCAGGGCTGGGTGCGAGCTCCCTCGGTGCAGCCGCAGCTGAGGTGGCGACGGCGGCTGCTGCTCGCTGCGAGGGCTCGGCCGCCTCTGGGGGCAACCACAGGGCCTGAAGCGTTGTTCTTTCCCTCCCAGTCTAGCACGTGGCTATTAAGGAAAATGTGACGCTTGTACTTTGATCTTCTATGCTCATTTCTAAAATCTCAGAACACTATCCTGTGCTTCAGAGACGGGAAAATACTCGCCATTGCTTGGACCCAAAGCTGGTACAGGGTTTCAGTGTCAGGACGGTGTTTTGAGGGATTGTGTGTGTTCATTTTACTCCTCGTGTGCCAAATGCACAAAATAAAGAACCCCCAAAACCTACCCGGGTGGAACGCGTGCCTTCAGAAGGCTGGATGCCTCTGCTGGCGCACCTCTCGGAGCGAATCACGGTGCAGCGAAGTGTTAATGTGTTTTTATCCTCAGTTGCAATTATTTTAATTGAAGATAATTTTTTTTTCTTCCCAAATTCTTGTTGCTCCTCTCTGTGTTCAGTTACTTGTCCTCATCTCGACAAGACAGGAAAAGCCAGATACCAGTCCTCATTCAGCATCCCATACGGGGCTGAAAGCAGCAAGGCGCGGGGAAGGGGGGGTGCCTGTGCTTCCGCCGTCGGAGCGCTGCGTGCGCCCAGGGCCCGCCGGCGCAGGTGCCCCGCGGTGCTCGGGGGCTGTCGAAGAGGCCCCAGTGGTGATCGCTGAGAGTCTTTAACGAAAACAAGAGGAAAAAAAACCCAACACCCCCCCCCTTCCCCCCTGAATTTACCCAAGATTTCTCCCCTTCCCGAATCCGTCTGGACGTGCTGCCGCCATAGGGCACCGCGGCCGTGGCTCTTACTCCCTTGCTGTACACGGGCCTCATTCGGTAGGTTTTGTGCAAGGTGTTTGGTGTTTTTGTTTTTTTTTTTTCCAGGGGTGGTGGTTTGTGTTTAATTTCCTTATAGCTCTGAATGAGCAGTGAGCCGAACGCCCAGTGTTTGTGTTTCAAGAAACCTTCCCTTGTTCCTTCCTCCCGTGGGGATTTCCCAAGGCAGCAACACGACTATAATCTCTTCTAAGCAAAAAAATTTAATCCAACCGTGTGGATTTTCAATACCAGTTTCCAGCCCATTTTTCTGGTCGCGGTTACTGTGCAGGTGGCAGAATCCTCGACGCTGGGAGGGGCTCTGGGAATCCAACCCCGCTGACTTTTGTAGCCTCTGAGGAGATCAGTCAGGTGATTCTGTAGCGGGAGGAACTGGCAGGAGTCTTCTTGCAGGTTTTTTTGTGTCTGTGGCTTGTCAACCATTCAAATTTTTCTTCTTTCTCCAGGCTCAGTGGCCGGCCAGTGTTTAAGATGTTTTTCCCCTTCGTCACCAAAATCTTTTTATTTAATTCTCTTCCCTGAGCACTTTAGGTACGCCAGAGCGTGTGGGCCCCTTCTGCTGCCGAGACACCGTCACCGTGCGGTGAGCCCGGTCCCAGGCCTTCCCCCCTGGTTCTTGGAGGTGGTGGAGAAAGTTGTGTAGGTCAGCTTGGAATCATCATGCTTGCAAGGAAAAAAAATTAAAACTGACTTCAAAGGACAACTCTGACACGGTCAATTAATAATTAAAACAGTTTTTTAATGAGCTATGCAATTACCTGTGTGTCCCTGGAGATGATAGTTTATGGTATTATTGCTCAGTGCCCTTTCTTTAGTCGTGGCAGATGACATCTGTAATTTAAAGCAGGCTAGACATTAAAGTGACAGAACTTTCATTAACCTTGTCTAAAGTTTGTTAATGACAAATGTCTCATAAAAAAAAAAAGCTATTGTCAAAACACCAGCTTAGCAGAAAGAGGAGCCTCTCCTGCAGCGGCCTGGGGGGTTTCCTTGTGGCCAGCAGGCACGCGTGGCTGCTCCGCGTGTCCGGAGGGTTCAGGCACCGGGGTACACTTGTCTCCATCTGCGGCTCCGTCCCCGGGGTGCGGGGGGTCACGGGGATGTGCCCCCTGAATGTTTTGGGCTGCAGTTCTGGGAGGAGATGGACCATAAAGCGTGACTTACCATTGCAGCTCTAATTTGGTCAATCGAATTGGAAAAAATGGTCTCAGCACGGTCACAAGACCCTTTTAACGGGAGGATGGTGGGAGGGGGCGGGACGTTGGGACCCGCGGGCTCTGGGATGGGGGGTCTGCTGCCAGCCCTGGCGGGGCTCCCACCCCTCTTCCTCCCGCTCAGCGTGGCCTGAACTTGGCAGCTCCTGGCGCCGGTTTCTCGCTTTCCCCGCGGAGCCGCGGTGCCAGGGCATCGTTCCTCGGAAGCTCTGAGCCGTCGCCGTGCGGCTCGGGGGCTGCCTGCGGAGCCCCCCGGCAGCTCCTTGCTGAGTGGCAGCGCAGGGGGGGTTCATGTTTTTGTTGCCACCCCGATCCCCCGCTCCGGTGGCTTGGGGGGGCTGGGGAAGGGAGATCCGCGCCGCTCGGTCCGTGCGTCTGTCGGCACCCGGCTGAGAGCACCGGGATGGATCCCTAAATACCTCCTTAGAATATATTGGTAAATCCGACAGCCTCGCCTCCTCGAACGCGAGTTCCCTGACGCAGTGCTTTCCATTTGAGGCACTGAGAAGTTAATTTAGTTTCCACTGGAGTCTAGATTAAAGACAGAAATTATCTGCTTGAATCATGAGCAACTTTGGAGGAAAGGGATCAGCCACGGGGAAGGCTGGTGGGGAGAGATGCATTAGCGGGGAGATTGCTTTGAAAAGGATAAGTCAGATCTTAACATCTCAGCATTGAATGTCAGGCTGCTTGGAAATGGAATTTTTGCAGCAGCGTGCCAATGAAGATACTACAGAAAAAAACCCATTTTGTTTGGTGTCCTCGTAGTCTCCAGGACGGAACAGGTAGGAAGTGCCTTGTTAAATTATTCGATACCTTCAGATGCACTTCGAGGGGTTTATAGCGGCAGCACAGCGCAGCCTCAGACTTTGTTAAACTGGATTCATTTGTGCTTCCAATCCTGTGAGACTTAAGGACCTTTGGATATTGACTGCGGTATTTGGGAAGCATCTTTCATGCAGAATCCCGCTACTTGTGGCGTATCTCAGCATCCTGAGGCCTCTGGTTCATCCGCTGGAAAGAAGCGTTGTTTCCTATTTAAATTAACAATAAGGAATGTAAATGTCTGTGTCAGGGTAACGATGTGCTTCATGCCTTTGTTTGTTGTGGCAAATTGGATTTAAAAAAAACTTGTTCCTGCGGAGGGTTTTATTTGCCCCGAAGAAGGGATTTGCTGTGCTTGCTGGGGCCCTCCGCTGTGGCGGGCGGCGGGTGCGTGCGTGGACGTACAGAAACGTGCAGAGATGCGTGTTGGGACAGAGGGGGCGCGTGCCGGCCTCTGCGGGCAGAATCTGAGATGCAGGTTGTTGCAGCCAGAGTCGTTCTCGCTCCGGTGTCTCCTGCTCGCCCTCAGCGTAGATCTGCAGTTGGGTTTTCACTGGCATGGGATCGATATTGCATTTAATTTGGGAAGGAAACGAACCATCTTGATATTAATAACGTAGTTATAGCAGGTGTAGACTCTCTGTATTTGCTTCTGTGAGTACTTGTCCAACAGAAGAAGTGTTTCTCTTGGGCGAAGGGCGTTCCCTTAGGAGGACCTTTACTGTCCGACTTTGTCTTAATTTCCGTGTTGGAGCGCGATCTGCGGAAGGCTGAGGATCTCCAGAGCAGTGCCAGTTGCTCCTGTAAAGCGCTGCTGCTTAATAAAGCCAAGACAAACCCATGCTGCGGCTGCCAGTCCTGGCAACGCGGACGAAGGGCAGCGGGCGTGCTGCGGGCACCAGCACCCGTGGATCTGGGAGGCAGCTGAGGTTGTTGACAGCCTCGTACGTGAGCTCGGTGATGCCAGAAGCGCGGCTGAAGGCCTCTGTGCACCTAAAAGATGAAACCAGTTCCTGCGTGGCGGGTCTGACCTTCCTCTCCGTGAAGGTAGCGAACCTCCGTGGTTATTAGTCGCTTCAGCTGGTAACGGAGGTGCTGAGATGGGGAATAGCTGTTATGTGTGTTTATCTAAAGAAGACGTAATGTGTATTCCCCGGATAAATGTATCATGTTGCCAAATTTTTTGTCTACAAATTGCTAAAACCGGTTATGTGAGCACGTTTGCAAATGCACATGGCTCTAGGGAATGTGCTTTTCTATAAAATAGCCCGTTAATTTGAACAAAACGTTTTGAATAGTTTTAGATGATTTATTTCTAAAAGCTTAGTGCTCTGAGGTAACAAGTAGCAGAGGGGCGGATGCGCTGGTGCTGGTTCTTGCGCGTGGCAGGTCGGCTCGACAGGAGCCTCCTCGCGTGCTCCTTTGCTGCTGCCGTGCCAAGAGGTTGGGGAACGTGCATCCCTCGCTCGGTAACGAAGCTGGCGAAGGGGAGCACAGGACGCAGATGGGAGTGCGCTGAAGCTGGGGCGCGGGCCGGGGAGCGTGGCTGCGTTCTGGTGCTCCTGAGAGGGCTGACGCAGGCGGGTGCCTTCCCGGGCGGATGTCAGGGATGTTTGGGATCACGTGCACCCCACCCATTCCCGACGGGTGGTCATCACCTCCTTCTAAAACAGCCGGGACCACCCGGAGCGTGTTTCACTTCTTCCTACTTGCGCAAACCTCCCGCGCTGTGGTTTATCCCGTCGCAGCTCACCGGGGCTGTGGCGTGTGTGCCTATCGCCGTATTTTCTCTTCCACTGCAGCTGCCTCTTCTGTGTTTGAAGAGCTTTCTCTTCTCTAGGTCCTCTCAGGAGGGGGCAAGCCCGGTGTGCTTAGTCTTTCTGCAGAGGTTGTGTCTGTTCAGGGAGCGTGCGGCGGCGCTGAGCCGAGCCCTGAAGGCCGACGCTGGGGCAGCTCTGGCCACGTTGGTTTCCAGCCACGGTGCTCTTCGCGGGACAGCGCCGCTGCCAAGGCAGGAGCAGGAGGGCTGGGGGACCGTTTCTTGCCAGTTTAGCTGATCTCGACCTGTGGGTTAAGTCCGAATGGCTGTCCCAGAAGCTCTTGGTAATGAAGATAACGCGAGGGCTGAGGAAGTGGCCGGCGTGGCTGGGCTTGGCTTCGCAGGACGGCGGGTTCCTCGCTGGGTGCCTCCTTGAATTGCAGCTGGTTTTATTGCAGACAGTTCAGCTTCTGCCCATCTTGAAGAAGGTGAAAATAGGAACAAGTTTGGTTTTAAAGACGGCGAAGTAACTGGTGCGTAGCTAACTTGTGATTATTGCCGTGTTTCTTGGTGTTTTATAACCACAAAAATATCAAATGCTGTACAGTTCAAGACTTACGATGTTGGGGGGAAGCAAGGTTAAATAGCATCTCACACCTTTCACTTCACATCTCATTATTCATTGCTAATAGAAGCCTAGACCATCTGTCTCCGCACAGAACATTTGGATGTGACAGGCATAGTAGATGTTACAAAACTTTCTCTTGGAGATGTTTATTTCTGGCGTGTTCTGCTCGCGGCGTCCCTGTGCCTCCTGCAGCTCTTGGGGACGGGCGAGCCTCGAGCTCGGGCTTCGCCATGGGCTTTTGGGGCTACCAAGAGCTCTGAACGTTGCTTCCTTTGCTCTTCAGTTCTGTCGACTCGTGAACAACCGCCCCGAGAGCCCCGTGAATTTCTGCCCCGCGGTAGGAACGGGCGCTGGGTGTGCAGCGCACGCTTGGCCCGGGATCGGGCGGTTCTGCCGCGCGAAGGCGTTTCCCCCTTTGGTGCCGAGTGTCGGCGGGGGAAGGCGATCATCCCTCGTGATTGTTAACCTTGGGGAAGACCTTGTGGCAGTCGGCCCCTGCCTGGGCAGTCTGTGGGCTCTGGGCGCCCGCTTGGCTGGGCCGAGGACGCGGCGGGGAGGGGGATTTCCTCTGCTGCGCCGTGCCCACAGCGCTCCGGAGAATGACGCCTTTTGGTTTTCCTGCAGTTTTGCCGTAGAAATACTTAGAATATCAAATACCCATCTTCCCTGGAGGGAAGGAACTGCTGGGGGATTTTGTTTATTCTTTTATGTTTTCTATCTGCAGTGGTGAGGAAAAATATCTGTTTGTTTCCATCAGTTAAATTGATGCTTGTAAAAGATTTAACAAATACCTTCTTTCCATATGTTTATCGGGCTTGTGAATTGAAGCAGTAATCGGGAAAGAAAATACAAAGGGTCGTGTGGAGTAAAAATCCCTTCTGTTCAGGTTTCGCCCTTCTCGGTGGTCCTGGTGCAATTCAGGAGTTTTGGCGGTTGTTTGCAGCTTGCTTCCCCCTCCCAAGAAGAAGATGAAGGAGACTTTGTTTTTGCTGCTGTGCGATAACAGCAAAGTCTAACTCTGTGTGTCAGAACCCAAAGGGCCTCCCCGGGGTCCTGCCGAAACGGCGCAGACGGGGAACGCGGGGCCCTGGCCGAGGCGCCCGGGAGCAACGCGGCAGCTACCGGCGTCCCCCGAGCAGCCCACGGTGGGGCCTGGGCGTCACCCCGGGACCCGTCCCCCACGCCCCGTGTCAGCGCGAGCGGCTGTCACGAGGGACAGGGATCAGTTTAAGCGCTGAGAAATGGAAGGCGGGAGCGCGGCGGGGAGCCGCGAAGGCTGGCTACTTAAGTAGGAGATGATGGATTCCTGCAGAATCCCTTTTTCTCACTTTTTGAAGGCGTTTTAGGGTGACAGTCTTCCTAAGGGGATTGAGGTCGTGGCTCTTTCCTTTTTAAGACCTGGTGAATTGCCTCTCGGACACTTCATCTTCGGAATGACATGGTGTTCAGTCAAGGGGTTCTGCTGACAGCACGGAGCGCACGAGCGCCGCTCGCTTTGTAACATCAGCAGAATCTGAGATTGAAACGCCGCCGTAGCGCTGATGATCTAGACATGGGGTGTAAAGAATTTTCAACAGTAAATGCATCGGGATTTGAAGTGTTTTTATCCTCTGCACAGTTTTAACTTAGATGGCAAAGGGATATCAGTATTCATTTTATAGAATTTTTTCCGGAAGATTTTTCTCCTATTTTTTGCCAGTCTGATGTTGTTCGCGTTCAGTTTTTCCGTTATCAATAACTGTAGAAGCGACCCTAGCCGAGTTTGCAGAAATTGCTTTGTCTGTGCTTTACTCCTCCAGTATTTATTGGTTGACGCTATAATATGATTATTTTTCTGTGTTCCTGTTAAAGATACAGCTTTGAAAGATTCTACCCCAAGATGCAAAATCTGCAGTTTCTTCTACTGATGAATTTGTAGGAGAACCACTGTTTTTACTGCAGGCAGCTGATTTGAAAATTATTCCTTTGGAAGCTGAAGATGAAGGAGTGTTGACTATTTTTCATATTTATGAAAGATAGGGCTCAGATATGCGATGAAACAGGAGTAATATTTCCTCGGAGGTATCTGTGCGATCAACAGTTTGTCTCGGGACGAGGAAGAAGCACCGCGCTGCAAAGCCGGGCTTGTCGGATGCCACGAAATTCCCTGCCAGCGTTGCCTGGATTCCTGGAGACCCTCTCAGGTCCTGCTGTGCGGGGGGCTGAGCCACTCCAATGTTTTTCTCCCAGAAAACCTACACTCCCCTCTGCACACCGGAGGCGTTGTGGGAAGACGGGACAGAGGAGAATCTTTCCCAGACAAGTGTTTGTCAATCGACCCGGCACTGCCGCCGTGGCTCGGGGGGAATCTCCTGCGATGGGTGATCGCTGCGGAGGTTGGGCGAGGCCCGGGCTGGCCCCAGCGGAGGCCGTGGCTCCGAATGCGGGTGCTGGGAGGAGACCCCGGCTGGCTGGGCAGGGGTCGCCCCCGGGGAGGGTAACGGCGGGGATTTCGGCTCAGATGAAGTTGGAGAGCAGGCTTTCAGGTGGGATTTGGAATCCGGGAGCGATGTAATTTGTTATGCTGACAAGAGACGGTAGGAGAGAAGTTTTAATAGGACAAGAAACAAGTTGCTTAACTTGCCATCTGCAATGAATCTCTATTGGCAATACATGCCTTTGAGCAGTATATTTGGCCACTGAGCTGGAAAATTGTTATCATTTGTGGAAAGGCTATTTTTAGTCAGTAACATCTGTGGAACACCATTTCCTCAAACTTTCACTCTCTTTTGACAAGTCAGCCAGATGTGACTCACTTGAGCATATTGGATGGAGAGGAAACAACAAAGTGTTGTGTTTACCAGAAATGCAAACATGACCTTTTTCGGATGAAGGCAGCCTTTCTTCCCCTCCTGTGGAAGAGGCAATAAGACGAGATTGATTTTCATCATTGGTGTTAGACATCCTTACAGTTTAGTATCCTGCTATAATGCTCCTGCAGAAGTCATGTTGAACAGACTTCTGCAAAAAGCCAATTTTCTCTCTCCTAATTTCAAGACTGAAGGGGAAGGTGCCTGACGACTGCGTTCCCGTTCTCGCCCTGTGCGTCCCCTTCTGTAACGGGGCTCGCTCGAGCTGAGGTTTTGGCTCTGCCTTGGGAACCTGTTCTTGCCTCGGCGGTGGCTCTTACCGTTTTGTAGCGTCCAGCCCTGGGAGCAGAGTGTTTCTGCTCGAGCTGGAGCCGCCACGAGCCCACGGCTCAGGTTTGACGTAGGGGTTGGTTTTCTGTCGCTGCCAGGGCTGACTTGCTGCGGAGAGTCTCCTCGCCTTGCAAGACCCCGAGCGAGGAAGCTGCTGAGCGTTCCGGGCTTTTTATGAATGATGAACGCGGCTTCTCTTGGCTGAAGCCGTTGGGGTGGCTCCAGCTTGGAGGCTGTCACAGTTTCAGAGTTGCGGTAACATCATTTTCTGAAGTTGGCGCTTGGCTCAGGCGCTGCGGCTCCTCGGCTCGGAGCCCTTCTGCAGCGCAGGCACCGCCGGCGCGGCGGCGTGTTGGAGGGCCCGGCTGTCATCACACGTGTTCCGCGGGGGAGGAGATGGGCTTCTGTGGAAACGGCTTCCAGCTTGAGGTGCTGCCGCGTGGGAGTGGGACCTCGACTGCAGGTCGCAAAAACAGGTCTGCCTTCAAATCGGCTGCTGACTGCTAGAATCCGAAGCAGATTTGTTTCAGTAACTAAAAATTTGACAGCGTAAGTTAACTTGCAGCAGAATAATCGTTCGCTTCCTGCCTTCGTGCGGGTGCTGGCAGAGGAGGACGGGCTCTGAGGCTTCTGGTGGCTGTGGGGAGGGTTTGGTGCAGGTTTTGGGGGCCCGGTGTTGCCTTCCAATCGCGGCAAGCTGACGTGCAGTAGCCACAGGTCAGTACACAAACTCAGCGGAGCCTTTTACCGTGTGGAAGAACTCGCTGAGTGAAGGGCATCTTCTCCTTTAACACGGCTTAGTCAAAGCAAATAAGCCCCAAGAAAATATTACCTGCCAGGCTTCAGCTGCGGCGTTAGAACAGGAGTCAGACCTTGACATTTGATGCCTCTCAAACAGGTTTTGGCTTAAATTCAGTTGTTTACTACTGCAGTCAGGAGCAGATTTGTTAGACAGGGCTAATTATATGTGCATGTTCCAAAATCATTTGGAAACTGTAACATTTGTTGCTTTTCAAACACTTTAAAATATGCAAATATTTCAAGCGATGAAGAGAACTGATTTTTGCAAGAATCCACAAATGGCGTGAAAGCCAAACATCATTTTAGAGGTGGCCCAAAGCGAAGCCGTTGGCTGTCCTGCGGGAGGGGGGGCGGGAGGGTTCCCGCTGGGGCTTTGCTGCAAACCCCTGCAAGCCGGGATGAAACCCGGGCAGGTGCAGCACTTGGTTGCTCTCCTCGGTAGGAATTTGTGGAGCGGGAGGCACCTGCGGTTGCAGACGAAGTGACGCCGGGGGGGTTCTGGAGGGGGTTTGGCCGCCTCGCGGCACCGCGCGGCAGCGGCATGGGGCTGGCGCGTCTGGGCACGGAGCTGAGCCCGGTCCCATCTTCAGCAGCTGCTCCCAGGCTCTGACCTCTCCGGCGAGGATTCCTCAAACCACCATATTCTCGGTTTTTGTGGGTTTCTGGTTTCTGAGCATCAGCTCGTGGGGTTTGAATGGGCGCGCGGCGCTCTCTTCCCTTGGGTCAGGACGGTTCCGCAGCAAACGCGGGGCTTTGGGGCTTCTGAGCCGTTGGCTGGAGGTCCAGCCTTCCCCAGCCGCAGGGCCAGAGGAGACCCTGAGTTTCTGTGGGGGTGCTGGGACCTGAAAGTGTTTCCTTCAGGGCAAAAGGTGTTTTGGGGTACTCCTGAAGGCTGTTGGTGCGGCCGGAGTCACCGATGCCTTGCGTAATTTAAGTCGGGGTAATTTTTTAAGCAGCCTACTTATTTTGTTTGTTTCTTTGCTGGAAACCATGTCTATCTGCCAACCTTTGCAAAATGTCATGATGTAATTATTTTAACAGGCCGTCTGTGCTCCTTTATTTGGGGGATATTAACCTTTCTAAACAAAAGAAATGTTAATATACATTGGAGACGCAGCTAATGGGATTTCATTTTTCTTATTAGAACAGACTTGAGTTCTCTGTTTAAATTATTGTAAAAGAATTCAGCAAGTCAAGTAATTGCCTTCAGCTAATCCATGATAGCAAATTTGAACGTGAATATCCAGATCATTCTGTATGGATTGGAAAAAGTAATGTGATTTTCTTGTTTTTTATTTGCTTTGGCTAAACAGTGTTGAAGGATGATATAAATTCATTGAATTCGAAACAAAGAAAATGCTAATTATTAAGGCGCTAAGTTCTGATACGCTCTAAACCGCACTGTTTAATTTGCAAAGCCTGTTGTGGCCTATTTATATTTCACTGCATATTGATTCAAAGTTTGTATTTGTATTATGTTGAGCATCTCTGCCTGAGAGCCTGGAAATTTTGGCTGGATCGATGGGCTTTTCCCTCGGCGGGCCGGGTGAGTGGCTCCTCGTTTCGGAGCTGCGGCCGGTTGGGGCTCTGCGGGCGCCAGGATCGGCCCCTGGGAGGTGTCTCCGAAATCAGGAAACAGAGACCCCGCAGGGAGCGGGCGCGAGGGGGCCCGGCGGGTCGGGGGGTATTTGCCTGCGTTTGGACGATGTTTTACAGAGCTTGGCTCGAGCTGACTGTATTAATTAAAAGTTTAGATATGTGCAATCTACACTTAAAGCTGCTTGCTGCTTCCCAACCAGCCATTTGGCTTGCGGTGTTATTTTCGGTGCAAACACTATTGCTTTTATGAGCTGATGCTGCATTTAAAGTCATTCCTCTTTCCCCACAGTGCCTTGCGGTGGGAACGCGTGGAGATAAATATCCCAGCCTCGAAAGGATTTATCTTTCAATCTTGATTTTAAACGAATATTTCCGAGCGCTCTAATCACCTTGCTTTATCTGCAGCGAACCGAGTGTGTTTTGCAGGGCTGTAACTGCTTCAGCACCTCTGTTGAAATTCTAAAGGAGTGATGCTTACAGTTAACAAATACATAATAGAATTCAATATAACCCTGTGATGCATAAAGGAGGATAAGTGGAAAGCAAAGTCGATTGCATGTCTGGAAGAATATTTGTGCCTGATTTATGTTCTAATTTCAGTATTGGGTTTTCTTCACGATAGTAAAATGTCACATTAGCATGGCCCTTCGCATCTGAGGCACCGAAACCAGATACCGGCGCCGAGCCTGTAGTCCGGCCTTTCCTGAGCTTTGCCCTCTGCCGACTTTCTAACAGCGAAGCCTCGGGTAAAGCGCTCTTGTTTCTCCCAGGAATACTTGGGTAGGAGTTTCCTTCCTTTTCCCCCAGCCTCGGAAGGGCTCCTCGCTCACCAGGCGCTCGGGGAGATCTGCCCGGGACCCTCCGTCCTGGCCCCGCAGCCTCGGGGCGTTCCTTAGAGCTTGGACTAAAGCGGCCTCCCGCGCGCCCAACGCCCGGCGCTGCGGGGCCAGGGCCGAGGCTCTGCTCCTCCTGCCCAGCCTCGGCGTCGGCTCGTGCCCGAGACCAAAGCGGGCGCTGGCGGTCGGTGCCGGGGCCCCTCGGTGCCGGGAGTTGGCGGTCGGGGCTCGCCCAGAGGCTCAGTCCCCATGAGAGCCGCCGTGGGGAAGCTCCGGAGGGCCCGTGTGGGGGCCGCTCTGAACTCGTGGTGACATACAGGAATTGATAACTCATCTTCTGTCTGTAGGAGGAAAATGAATATTAAATTTTATTAGTAAATGACAGATTTCAGCCTGGTAACTTGCAGCCTTTATTAACAAACTGGTAAAACTTATCAATAACACTAGAAACCTCTTTATTTGGGCAACTTTACTGCAGCTGGTACCTTTTTTTTTTTTTTTTTCCCAGGAAAAGAAGTGCTGGCGTTCTTGAGTGAAGCTCATTAAGGCTCTAGGAGCCATTTCACTTTTACACGGTGCCTTTCTCTAGTTATATGCCACAGATGAGTCACGAGCCTGTTTTGATTCCCGGTAGTTCTCCGCGTGCTTTGCCAAATCCCCCAAGATTTCTTTTTGAGATGCTACTCAGTGGTTAACCACGACTTAAAGCCTGTCCACAGATTTTATGTGGGATTTTTGGGTTTCTATCAGGCGGTGGTATGAAACATGCTGCGGAGAAAATAGTAGCCATATGTAGTACACTCCTGTCAAAAGTTGGGAGAAACTGCGGAGCAAAGTTTTCCAAAGCCTCGTTCCAAGTTGGCTTGGACGGGCGGCGCTGCCGGCGCCCGGGGGTCCCGCTGCTGCGGGGCGGTCGCGTTCCCCTCGGGCCGCACCGGCAGGTCCCAATGCGGACGATGCGCGGGTGTCGGTTCCCGCAGTGCAGCGGGGCCGGGGGGGTTCCCTGAGGAGGAGGAGGCTGGGCCGTTGTGGTCGGACCAGCAGGGAGGCCGCGGGCTGCTGGCGCCCTGAGAGGGGCTGGTGCTGAGCACTGAGGAGAACGTGGAGATTTCTTATGCAAATTTGCAGCTCCGAGTTGCATCGCGCTCGCTTGGGATGATGCTGTTAAAAGTTGTGCTGCTTTTGTAGATAAACACTAAGACATCCGCTTTCAACTTCACATTCTTTAACCTTGTTTTATTCCTTGCTGAGTGCTGGCACTTTCAAGGCAGATGAAAATCAGACTAAATTTAGCAGTGAGCGAAGCCCCCTATTCCTCCTTCCCCCCACGCTACCCGTTCCAGGCGCAGCGCCTGTATCCTTTTGATTAGTTTTGCCCTTGGTTTCTGCTTCAGATGTGAAGTTTTGCAAAGCGATGCTGACAAGAGGCCTAACGTTTGGATGAGGCGAGTCCTTCGCGTGCGCGCGGGGCCGCTGTCCCGCCGCCAGGGCAGTGGCTTTGCTGTGCTCCGGGTTCCCGTCCCTGCGATGGACGGTCCCTTGCTCTGTTCGTTAGCGGGGGTTTGGGAGGCCGCGGGGTGCAGGGGGGCCCTTGAGG
The DNA here is from genome assembly GCF_003259725.1 of Athene cunicularia. NCBI lineage: Eukaryota > Metazoa > Chordata > Aves > Strigiformes > Strigidae > Athene > Athene cunicularia. The sequence continues at coordinate 586,744 of NW_020799133.1, read as the reverse complement.
CGACGGCCCCACCAGCGGCAGCGCCCTGCGAGGGGGGTGCGGGGGGCCGGCGCCTCTGGCAGGTGTCGTGCGGCCGAGCAACGCGCGGGAAGGTTTCTCGTTCCACAGTGGCGCTTTGCACGTGCCGTTAAGCTTTTCGCGTTCAAAAGCGCCCCAAACTCCCGGAGCTCTTTTTCTTCTGAAACAAAAGGGGCTACGTCTAATATTTCACATTTGGATTGCAACCGAGTTTCCCCAACCCAAATCTCATTTCCTTATTGCTGTTGAGAAGAAAGTTATGACTTCTGTAAATTCTCGTACACAGTTGATATGTTTTTTTAGCGACTATGCTGATAACATTCTTGAGCAAAACCGCAGCGGCTCTCCGCTATGATAAATTGGTGCTGTTTTTTAGGTCCTCTATTAACTTTGTTCCCGAGGAATCAAATTAAAGTAATCTTCTATTACAGCATGGTAGAACCTGCACATACAGCTATTTTTTATGGTCGCCGTAGTTCTTAAGGTAAGTTAAAGTTATTTCAATTGTTACTTATCTTTGGAATGACGGTCATGACAAATGGCTGGTGTAATTTCTTCCCTTAGTAGATGGATATAAAGTGAAGATATTACACGGGCTCCTCACTGAATTCATAAATTTTTAGATTGCGAACACTGAGTTAGATATTGAAACATTTAACTTGACAAGGAGATAGAGAATTGTTTTCTGATCTTGTTGGTGCCATAAAGTGAAACTCCAGTGACGAACTTTGTCAGCGGCTTTTTGTTGCTCTGCGCTTCAGGCGGGAAATAATCCGAGAGAACAGGATTGCTGTTTGTTTGTTTGTTTGTTTTGTGGTGTAGCCTTTCCTGCCGTGTAAAGGGGCTGCGAATTAAGCAGCAGGTTCCAGCGGGCGCTTCGGGGACCCTCGGGCACCCCCCACGTTTTGGGGGGCCTGCCTCGAGGCGGGTGTCATGGGCTCTGGGAGCGCTCGCGGGGTGAGGTGTACGCTGGCACCGCCGGGCCTCGGGGGTGTCTTGCTGTAGAAAGCAAATAGCAAAATGTTGTTTGAGTATCTCCTCGAGCACCGCCTTTGTTAGCTCCAGAGGGTGAGGGTGTTTGGTCGGAAGCACGAGTCGCGTGCAGGGATGAGCTTCCTGACCTCCGGTGGCAAACAGGCGCGGGTGGGAGCAGCACGAAGGGCATCCAGAAGCTGAAACAGCTCCATGTGGGGCTGCAGCGTAACATCTTGCACCACACCAGTGGCGGTGATGGGAATAAACCTCTTCCCTGACTCAGGCTGGTTCCCTTCCCCTTGCCCAAGGTGCTGGGGGCTGCGGGCGCCGATCCGGCCCCTTCCACGGTGTGACTGGACGTGGTGTTCGCGCTTGATTCTGAGCCGGGCAATGTCAGCCCGTGAGGTTTGCTGATGCGCACTTTTTTCTGTGTGAAACGAAGTTTTATTTAGCATGATGTTAATTGGGTGTTGCCCTTCAAAACACATCGTGTGATCCTTTTAGTTTGCGAGGTGGATGAGAAAGGAGCGACTCGGTTGAAATGCAAAACTGACACTTGCGGCTCCCTGACTGCATCTGCAGTGCTTATACTTTCATTTGTGAGAGGGAAGGAAAATTTGGCTTCACATTTTGCCAGCTATAAAGAAAATATTTTGATACGAGCTCATGAGTCATCAGTGATAAAAGGGAGGAAGCCTGAGCACTAGAGCTGCGTGTGGTTTCCCAAGCAGCAGAGGAAGAGGCTGAGTCTGAAACGCAGCGCGACGGGGCGGAGGGGCAGCTCGCTCGGTTCTGCGGTGCCGGGGCCCCCCGGCCTGGAGGCGCGCTCGGCGCGCACCCGTCTGCTTAGAGGACCCCGGACTGGGTTGGGTTGGAAGGGACCTGCTGGCGCTCCCAGAGCTGGACCCAGCGCGTGTGCCTGCCCTGCGCCGGGAGGCCCTGCGCGACCCAGAGGTGCCGGGGGCAGGGGCTCAGCCAAGGGCAGCTGTTTCTCTGGCCACCATGTTTTATTTTGGACGAGCAGGTGGCTCAGAGCACTGCCAGTGCGCTCTGGCATTGTTTTGCTCTTTGAAATGATCGGCCGCTGCTGAGCAGCTGCGTCCTTTTTACAGCCCGTTTTCTCACTTGCGCTGTGTGACCACCCCGACGCTGTGGCAGGGCTGCAGGTTCCCTTCCGCTGCCTGCACGATAGACTTTTTAATTTTAATTTTATTTTTTTTTTTCCCAGGAGGTGGGTTCCTTATGAACCCCAAAAGGCTCATCCGTCTGCGTGCCTGCAGGAAGTCTTTGAAATGTGCGTGTTTTGCGGTGCTCCCCGAGCGATGGTGTATCTAAATTAATGCAAAACTTGGTATTTTTATCCCATAACGCTCCAAATTGGCTTGAGACTGGGTCTTATTACACAGACTGGCAAACAGATTGGCATAATATTAAATGAGAATTTATGATACCTGGAGGGAGGAGCCCAGGAGGTGCTGCGGGGATTGCCGCTAAACGAGCTTGTTAATAAAGGTTCTGTAAATAAGAGGGAAGCGCGGGCGGGGGGAGCAGCTTATTAATCCTCTGTGAGCTACTGGGGAGGCGCTGGGTGTGCGGGAGAGCAGCGCAGTGACACAGTGTGCTCGAACGACTGAAAAACGAGACCCAAAACTCCCTTACCTGGAAGCATTTTAATGACTGCAGCCAGGGAATAGTGACCGACTCCTCGGAGAGAGGCCGGGGAAGGCTCTGGGCCGGGGGGAGCACAACGAGTCTCCTCCAATTGTCATTCTCCATGTACCAGTTTTTAAACGATAGTCATTTACTGCTCATCTTTCGTCTGTTGGATAGCTGTTCAGAAAAGATATTTTTTTCATTTTCCCTGTGCTTCTGGATGGTTACCATCACAAAAATAAGCCGCGTGTCTTGTGAGCTGGTTGCAGGAAAAGTGGCTCTTAGAATAAATAACACAAACGCGCGTAAAGCTGAGGCCGTTCGGCAGAGGAGGAGAAAAGGGAAAGGCTATCGCATGGAAACCGGGTCGCATGCAGCTCTTCATGTATCCCTTAAAGGTTACATCTAATACGTCAGAAGAGCAAACACATCCACGCCGCGCGCGCGTGCATCGCACCGTTTATTTTCTTCGGTACAGAATTCTGAATATTAATTTGAAACCCTATCGGTGTGCTAGTTACGTGGTGACGTGCAAACGAACAGAATCCTTTGGTCTTCCAGGGACTGTTTGTTCAGTATAATTGCAGCTTTAAACAAATTCAGTGGCCAGAAAGCTGTAAAACATTTGCAGGCAGGAGCATGCTTTTAATATTCATCATCTTTAAGTGTCACCAAGTGACATCTAAGACTAACTGGGCAGAGATGGGTGCCAGGCAAAATAGAGAGCGGGGAGTCTGGCGTGGTAATTTGTATTCGAGATGTAAATCTTAAATTAGTTGGAGATTTTAAAATGGATTTTTAAGTGCCAGGCACAGAAGAGGCGGAATTGATATTAATATTAATAGGCTTAAAAAGATATTTAGTGAAATATTTGTATAATTTAATTTTCTTCCCAATCAGGTCGGAAGAGTGTTGGGCGAGCAGGGGGCTCGCGCCCCTTGGCTGAGCGGCGCCGGGGCAGGCGGTGCCCATCGAGGCCCAGGCGCCATTTCGCTCCCGCTGGGCCCGGGGCAGGAGTTTTCCCGGTGCCGGCGGACGCGCTGGGCAGGAAGCCATCCCCGGCACCGGCCCAGGCTGAGCGAGCCCTGGCCCCGCGCTGGTCCCCGGCGCCGCGCTCATGGGGCGAGGGCAGTTCCCGCAGCTTGCCCGGGCCAAAGCGGGGGCTCGCTTCCGCGAGAGCCTGCAGCCCCACGCCGGGAGCGGTTCTCCAAGCAAACAGGACCTCAGAAGAGGCACGAGTGGTGTCCTGCAGCTGGAAACAAAACGAGGACGGCTGCGGGAGGAGGAGGGGGTGGGAGAAACTGAAATATTAACGAAGATCTAAAGCACGGCCCCTGCCCTGAGAGCTGCGGGATGTTGGTGCTCGTCTCCCCGCGTTGAGCTCTAGCTGGAGCTTTGCGTTTCCGAGCCCGGCGGGAGCAGAGGGGCCGGGTTGGGCCGCTCACGAGAGCGCCGTGGCTGCGCTCGCAGGCGGTTGATGGCTGGAAGGGGAAGGAGCCTTGTGCCCGGTTTGGCCCTGCCTGTTAACCATCAGCCCCTCGTCCCCGCGTGCTGCCGCTCTGATGCGGCTCAGCCTGGGCGGAGGACGGGGCGTATGGACCCCTCTGCGCCTGGGGCCGTGGGGCGAGGGCAGGATGCCCCTACCCGGAGGCAGGCGCGCTCGTGGGGCTGTGCAGAGCTCACGGGGGGTGAAATGGGTCACGGGGGTGGGTACGGCCGTGGGCAAATGCTGTCTGCCCAGGAGGGGTGACGTCCGCGGGCGCGAGGCACAACCACCATTTTAAGGTCTTCCACCACGAGGGCTCTGGGGTGGCGTCGCGGTGATGTCGTGTGCCGGGCGCTTGCTGCGGGCGAAGGGCTTCAGGACGGCCCCGGTGCTCGGCCGCAGGAGAAGGCGTCAGCGGAGCGATGGAGCCACTGGCTCTTCTCCCGCAGCTGCCGCAGGTACCTTCCAGCCCTGTTTTCTCTGAGTCCTCCTCTTTTTCAGCAAGGAGTTTGCCTCCACCTACAGGAAGCAGAAAGAAAAAAAAAAAAAAAAAAAACAAAACCCCTCACACAATAGCGCCTGTTAGTCCTCATCTTTCCAAGAAGCTCTGTAAAGCATCTCATCAGTCTCCATTGCTGCGTAAAGCACTCAGGCGTGCTCCCGAAAGGTGCCCTGGCAGGCTGAGGGCTCCTTACCCATTAGACAGGTTTTAATTCACCTTTTCTCCTCTCCCAAGCCTCGAAAAGAAAACGTGCGAAAGCTGACAAGCTAGTAATTGAATTTTGGTTGGCATTAGAGAGGCTTCTGCTGGGGTTCATGGTTGAAAGACAAAGCAGGTATTTCCGAGAACAAGAGTGGTGCTGGCAGGCTTTGGGAAGTGGCAGCTCTGGGGGCAGCGGAGCATTGAGCGTGGCCGGCTGGAGCAGGCGCCGGGCCAGCGGCACGGGAGCAGGCTCGCTCCGCTGCCCGCGCACGGGAGGAGGGACCGGGGCCCGTCACTCGCCTCTCCCGCACCGCATGGGCTGGGCAGGGGCTTCGAGCAGGAGTGTCGCGCTGGCCGGGCCTGGGGCTGGGGTAAGCAGAGGTATTTCAGTTCCGCTCCACGTTCACGGTTCTGTTTCCCTTTTCTCTACGCGTGAATGCAGAAGGGAAGGAAGGTGAACGCAGACAACTGCTCTGGGGCGTCTCCGCAGGGAACCCCTCGGTTCCCGTTTCATTCCCACACGCTGAGCAGCTTGGCTCGCTCTCCACCCGCCTCCACCGCTGTATGGGAACGGTCGCTCCCGTCCGGGTGCACGTGTTGTTTGGAGGAGAACGTTGGGGTAGTTTTTTGGTTGAACAGGTTTCGAATTGGGATACCCCTGTACGGGCTTGCAGGGCGTGGCGCGCCGAAGGCCGGGGCAGCTCTCGAATACTGGCGTTGGAAATCAGTGCGAAAGCAGCGGGGTGGCCCGGGCAGAACCTTTCAGCTGTTGTGGATGGGCACGGCCTTTGGCCTACGTGTTCCAGGTCTTTGGGCTGGCGTTCTCCAGAAGTTCTCCCGATGCTCTGGAGTGGGAGCCCACCGCAGCCCCACCGGCGGCACGCTCGGGCCAACGGAGGAAATGGTGTCTTGGGCTTTGCAGTCCGTTGGCTCCGGCTGTCAGGCCAAAAGTCACGGCATCGATCCGGTGTCACGGCGCTGGAATTAGGTTTTGTGTGTCAGGCGGGTGGCGTGGTGTTTGAGTGACGTCTGGGCCAAAGAAATTCCAACCTCCGCGTTTTATATACAGGGTACCTGACAGTAAAGCTGTGTGATGACCTTTATCTTTATGAGCTGTGAGAATTAAGGAGTTCTGTATTTTAGTTTAATTAAGCAATAAGGCATAACAGATGGTGCTTTTCTGGGTGATTATTGAATGTCTCTGGTTTGACTGAGAAGTGCAGTAACACCGTGGTCGTAAGCGTATTGTAATTGGAAATATTTGAGCTCTCTGAGAACATGTGTCTGGAGCTGGGTGTCTGTCGGCCGTTGTGCTCTCGGCCGGGCATCGGCACCTCTTTGCTTGCGGCAGCGTTCCCCGGAGCGGGGGCCGGTGCTGTCAGTCCTGTTCGGCCACAGCGTCCGGGTGGTGCCGGACAAACTGCCGCCTCGGACGGCTCAGCTGCCCGGAGGTAGGAGTGGAGTCATCTGCTTCCCCTTCACGTTGACTGTGAAATTCTGCAGGGAAATATTCTTGTTTTATTAACTGCCCGGAGCGGAGGCGACTCTTTGATGCATTCTTCTAATAAAATTGACAAATAAATTACCCTAGAATTTCTAAAATGATACAGGTTCAAAAAAACCCCAGCTTTCACTATTTAGAAACATCTTGCCGTAGGAATTTCCAGCCTGGCCAGATCGCGTTGTTGCCAGCACGGTGAGGAGAGGCTGAGTAGCACAGCAGCCAGGAAACCCAAACCAACAGCCACCTCCTGTCTATGGGCATCAGGCACACCCAGGGCGTCAAAGACTGCGTTATTCCCGTATTTGCCTCCGTAAATGGGGTCAGATGTTGAAGGCACGTCGTGATACGGTTGACGTGTGGGCGCTCGGACTCAGAAAACCAGGAATACCCGAATTCGTGGCAGGTTGATCTCCTGCTTCATTCTTATTATTTGTTTTTTTCCTGACCTATGTGAGAACTGTGCATGAAATTTTCTCTGCGAGATGTTTCTCTGCGCACTTGCAGCTGCCCTGTTTACTCCAGAGGACGTTAAAAGGCGGCAGAAGCAAGGAGGAGCGTGGAATTAATGGAGCAAATCTGGCCCGTCTGTGGCTCTTGGAGCAGGGTGCCAGGCGCTGAACTCCAGTTGCGGTTTCTCCCGTTGCCGTGTCGTAACCTTCCCCTTTTCTTGTCCCCGACACTATCAGAGCTGTGAATTGCTGGCAACCTGGCACCGAGCTCGCACTCGCACAGTATTTTAGATTGCTGACTAATACGCCTCAATTTTTCTCATTAATGGAGTATTTAAAATGATCAAAATGAAATAGATTCGCTTACTGGCTGTAAAGTTGTTCTAAGGATGATCTATGAGGAGTTTTTAACATAGCTGTGGTCTTTCTGGAGAAAATCACCCGTTCGTCTCCGTCTCGCGCTGTTCCGAGGGGATTCAGGATCGCACCTTAAACCGTGAACTTTGAAAATCGACGTTTCCTATGCGAGATGGCTTGAAGGGTGGATCTTGAAGGGCCTTTGTCCCTTCTCGACCTTTCCTCTTGTTTCACGAGCCGTTTCCTCGTTAGGCCTTGGCGTGGGGCGGTCGCCTGGCCCCGCGCCGGGGCCATGGCCCCCCGTGCTCGGGGAGCGTTCCCCCCGCCCGCTGCCACCATGGGTGCACCATTTCGGAGCTGTACAACGCAATTAAAGCCAATTGTTGGTTGTAGATGAGTTGGCTTCGTGCCATTTTCAGAGTCAATGTCCCACTTAAATACCCTGGATTGGGCTGAGAAGAATAATTGCTGCTATGAAATAATTTTGCAATTACCGCTGTAATTAAGGGCAGTTTGTTAATGAAAGTGCTTGGTGAATAATGACTGCAGGGCACTCCATCCTGCGGCTCCGCACCAGCCGATTGGTTGGGGTGGTGGAGATGGTTGGGGACGCGGTGACACAGCTGTCACGCGCGCGGGATGGATGGAAATACCCGCTGCCGCGCGTGATGAAGTGCTGTCATTAGCCTTCTGCCCTATGGGAACTGGTCAGACAAGGAAAAATAAACTTAAAATATGATGGCAAATGCTCTTGCTGATGGCTGCTGAAGGCCCCTTTTTCCCTGCCCGTGTTAATTTGATATGCAGATGCCCTTACCCGGCTGATTCATTGTTCAGTTGTGAGCCTCCAAATCCATTTCTCAGGAACAGGAGCTTATTTGGCCTACAGTTCTGCAGCTTCCCTTGTTTCAAGCTTGCTTTTCCACCTCGTGTTTTCCTTCTAGAACACAAGCCGTTACGGTTTTTTTCCTTTGTATCGGTTCAAAAAAACCAAATGGTAAAATGTCGACACATTTGCATGTTTTAGCGTACACGTAACTGTTGACTATGAACTCTAGTGTAAGCCATCTTGAATATATTTTTGGGTGTTTGGGGGCAAGAGTTAAACTAATGGAGTGTTTGAAAGCTCTGGATGGAGGCGGCTGGCACCAGACCCCCGGTCTGGGGGCTGAGGATGGGCGGGGGCTCACTGCCGGGGCCAGCACTGGCGTTGGACTTGGCGAGTCACTGTGAGGCGTCTCCTGCGCTTGGGGCTCAGGAGCAGGATTCCCAGCAGGAGAGAAGGGTTGGGCGTCTCCTTGTCCCCGAACTGGGGCAGCTTTCCCGAGAGCTCCAGGTCCCGGTCGCTCCTCCGGTGCTCCAGCGCCGGGTTAGCGTCGAGGCAGCCGCGCGCCCGGGTGGCGCTGCTTTAGGGCTGTTAAAGTGCGTCTGCCCGGGAGGTCGGGGCCCTCCCCTCTCGCCGTTTCTTGGGGGGAGCAGAGCTGAGGGAACTCGCGGGAGAGATGGGAGCAGGATTTACAGAAGGGCAGAGCGGCGGAGGCGGCTGCTCGGCTCAGGAGTGAGGCCGCGGGTGCCGGCACTGCCGCTCGCGTTGGCCCTGACCTGGCAGGAGAAGCGGCTCCTACAATCCCACCGCTCCGCAGCGGTCCGGGCGGGCGCGGCCTTCCACGCCAAAAGCAATCTTCTGCAGAACGAGGAGATGTTCTCGTCGGTGCGTCATTTCGGAGGGTTGGTTTGGTTTTTTTTACCGGCGGCATCACCATCCAGCCTTTTGTTTTAATTGGATTTGCAAACACACCGGAAAGGCGTGATTTACAGGGCCTGCTTAAGTATGCACAGCGAGGGCTTGGGAACTGCTGAGGTGTTCATTTGACCATCAGCGTGAAATAATTCAGGCCCGGTATGTTCCGTTTGCTCAGACAGAGCTCGGTGAAGCGAGCGGAGGGAGGGAGGGCGCGGGCCGGGGGGCGCGTTTCTGCCGCGTCGCAGCTTCGGGGTTTGGGCCGTCTCGTGCGGAAGCGCCGGGGCAGGGGCGGGACGGAGCCCGTCTGCCTCGGGCACGGGGCTCCTCGGAGGTGTTGTAGGTCTCCGTAACGGAGACGGATCGGGTGCGTTCTCACTGCCAGTTCCTCTGTCAAAACAGTCCTAATTACCGCAGGCACACGTGTTACGTGCTGCCATCTTCTCCCTTAAAAGCATGTTTTGTGCCGCTTACAAAAGATAAAATTGAGGCAACTTTTCCCGTTCTATTTTTGGAAAAGTAGTTAGTAAAGGAGAAGGAAATTGATTTTAGTGTCACAAAGGACATTTCTGACAGGCGCATACTTTGAAATGATTCAAGGCATCTGTTTCTGTTGCTGACACCCAACGCAGCTAAGAGCTGTACCTAAATTAAACTGTTTAAGATGTCAGCTCCGGGTACGAATGCAATTTACATCCCGGTAGCATGGCTGGCATTTTTATCATTTAATGAACTTTCTCACTCAATTTACGAACAAAGTCTCTCCCATAGCAACTGTTTTTGTAGTACATAGAGATGTCCAGGTGGGGTTTCGATGCTCGTGGTTGGGTAGGATGGGGCCGGGTCTGACGGCACGGGCAGGCTGGGCGGCGCCTCGGGTGGGCTGTCTGACCCATGGCTGCCTCCGACACGTCAATTTTGTCGCCTTTCTGTTATAATCTTGATTACTGTGTGGTCGAGCCTTGGGAAAACGTGTTCCGCCTTCCCGGAGCTGTTCTCCCCCATCCTCCGCGCTCTCTGCAGGCCTGAAGAGAGCTCGCGTTTCAAGGTGAACGTTAAATTAACATGAAAGACTTCTGGAGCTCTACAATTAAAAGGTCTTTTACTTTCCCCACTTCAGAACAGATCTGATGGTTTATTGCTGGAGCCTTGGCTCTGAGCCTGGCTGACCTTGGATCCATGCCTTTTAAGTATCAGCAGGGTTTCTTGTGCGCTGTTGTGGCCTTTTATGCGACGAACAAGCTGCTATTGTGGCTACCGGCTTTGCAAGGGAATCCGTGATACTTGGTGGATGTTGGAGAAGGCGGGGATACTCGATTTCCCCCTTGCACACGCATCTCACAGTCGGTGCTTACTGTGCCAGGGAGGTGTTTGCGCATGTAGATGCATTTTCCATTTAGATACTTATCTCCCTGAACTCTCCTGAATGACTCGAGGCAGACAAGGAGTCCGAGAAGGCGCAGGCTGCGTTCGCCTCTTGCAGGTCCGGAGATCGGGCGTCCGGCTGCTGCAGTGCCCTTTGCGTTCCCAGCTCTGACGCTCTTCGGCAAACGGCCTGGAAACGGCAGCGAGGCCGGTCCCGTCCCCTGGAAACGAGCTTTGCAGGTTCCTGCTCCGCAGGATGGAGCAGCAGCCCCGGCCCTTGCTGCACAGCCTTCGCTTGGCAGGGGAACCCCAGCGTATAGTCTTAAAAAGGGGCTTTGAAACGTGGTTCCGCCGTTTCGGGCGTGTTGGGAGGATTGCAGCAAGGCGCTGTAGCAATTCCGTTGCCCGGAGTAAATTTTCAGTCAACTTTGAGTCATCTGCTTGAAGGGGAGAATAAATATGAGAGTGCTAACATAAGGAGCATGTTTAAGAGGTCGCGGGTGACGTGTCATTATCATTTGTATTAGTTTATATTGGCTGAAAGGACAAAAGGGGAAACAAGAATATTGACTTACGTTACTTAATATTGAATTAGCGTCCCTTTGCAAAGGGCTTCTGGCTTAAGCCGTAGCTGTAAATAGTTTCTGTTCCAGCAGGGGCGGGGAGGTTCGGAGCAGGGATGTCCTCGTCCCCTCCGACAGCCTCTTTCTGCCTTTTGCTGTTACACCAAGTGTCTTAATCTCAGACCTGGCGGTGCTGTAGCTGGAGTTTGTTTAAGCTTTGACTTCAAACAGTGGATTACCTTCTATCGTATTATGGAATGAATTATTGATCCCCTGATTTTGAATATTTCAGTGTAGGCGCGCCGAGGAGGGCTGGCGCCGGCACACCCCGGCCCGCTCTGCCCTTGCTGTGCCCTGGAAGCAGCTGAGCCACGTCTGGCCGGGCCCTGGGCTGGACTCTGGGCCGGGCTCAACGCGCCTCGTCCCAGGCCAAGGGCAGATCGTGGCGCCCCGTCCCTGCGGACCCGCTGCCATCGCGCAGCTCCGCGGGCACACAACGGACCGCAGCGCCGGGGCTGTTACCGCGCCGGGGAAGAGACGGTGTCGGCCCCGCGGCTGGTGGCGAGGCTGGCGCGCAGGGTCGCAGTCCGGAGCAGGAGATCTCTGCAGAATGACATCCTAGGTCGGGCCGAGAGCTTCCTGGGGCTTTTTTTCCTCGTAAATGCAGCTTTTGTCTGCGTTCGCTTCCACTGAAGGGACCATAATTTGTGTTTATTGAGTGGCTGACTGGGAGGCGGTGCCGGTGCAAACGTGTGCTATTGGAAATCTCAACTTCGTTAAGTATGTGCAGGTAAACGGTGGCTCTTGAGGGACCAGTTCTGATTTCAGCACGCGCTTCCTGGGGGACCGAGGGAGCAGCGGAGCACAGAAAGGCACGTTGCCATTGTCCTCCCCGCTGCAATATGGAGGCAGGAGATAAAGCAAAACCCATACGTTCTTCTGGCTGAAAGCTGCCCGGACAAGATGTTCAGGAGCTGTTTGCACTGAAACCGAGATGTACAGCGCATGCAAGAAGAGTTGTGGAGTCTGATCGCCATCTGCAAAGGCAGAAGATGTTGTTGCTGGGAGCGGAAAGGACTTCAGGTCTTTGAGATGAGGGTCTGATTGTTCTGCTTTGCGCAGAGTCCGCAGGTCCTCGGGCGCGGTGGCGGGCGCTGCTGCCGGTCTTTGCATTCCAGCTGCGTTGCTCTCGCTGCATCGATCGATCCCCGGCGCTGCCCTGTGCGCCGTATTGACAGACAACTGAAATAGTTCTCATTTTAAGAAGTGCAGCGTGGATAATTAAGCGATGCACTCTACAAGTTGGTGATCAGCTTCTTGTGGAGGACCAATAATGAATAAAAAGTACATTAACTAAATTAAACTCTTGATGCCTGTAGGTCTGTAACTGTAGAGTTGCCTTTATGAAATTCATTACAGTTTGTAAGAGTTCTGTTAATCAAAATGCTCCTGCAGAAAACATTCTGGGAATTAAAGTTTATTTTATTTCTGTATTGTTCAGGACAGAGATGAGCGTTGCTGCGGCTCTGTCTGAATACTTAACTACGCTCTGACTCTGGGCCCATCCGATGCAGAGGAATCCAGTTCAAACAATGAAATGGTCTTAACCCCCTCCCCCAAATCCGCAGAACGAGACTTCATGCCGTTTCCTGAGGACATCTCGTCTCTGCATGCCAGCGCTGTACCCAGTTGTGTTCAGGGGGACTGAGCAGAGACCCAGGCTGAGGCTCCTGGTGTCTGGCAGCTGACTCGCCTGTGCGAGGACTCCTGTGCTTCTCAACGCGTGCTGTTTGAACGTTCAGGCTCCAGGAAATGTCTGGAATTCATCCCACGCTGATGGATGTATGTTTACTTGGTGGTTTATTTAGATCTTGTCCTCTGGGGTGCTGAATCTGGGTTCCTTGCAGGAGGTTGAGTGAGAGGCTGGGTCACTCGCCGGAGCGGGCCAGGAGCTGGGACGAGTCCGCGAGCGGGGCCGGGGCCATGTGGGCTTCCCCAGCTGCTGGGGTCCAAGCCCCGGAGCTGGGCTGCCTGGCAACCAACTGCGTTTCAGGGACTTGGGTCCTTCATGCTTGGGAAAACAGCTGTGTAATTCTTAAACGTTCTTCTAACAGACCCGCGTAAGCCGGCCCAGGTACAGGAGACCTCCCAGCTAATGGCACGGCCAGGGCTTGGCGTAGGGGCAGGGACCTGGGCAGGATTTGCCCCTTGTGTGCTCCCCGCTGTGCTGTGGCTCAGCAGAGCCCCCCCAGCCGGTCCTGCCTGTCTTGGTGCCCGCTGGGCTCGGCCTCGACACCTGCCCCCTCTGAGCACAGCCCGAGCGCGGGCAGGACCGTCCGCCTTGGTGCGATCCCACGGGACGTTCCCACGGTGTCGCTCCGGGCGTGCGCTGCCCTCGTCGGGCCCTGAAGGCTCGTTACCTGCCAGCCCCTGGGCCAGGCAGAGGCTCGTCTTGCTGGGCAGGTGTGGAAATGTTTCCAACGACATGAACATACTGCAGAACCCGTGTTTGCTCTCCCAACTTTTTTTTTTTTTTTTTTTTTGTGAGAGGCTGCCAACTGCAAACTTGGATGGGAGCCATTTATTTGTAGCACAGTCAATCTTCCCTTAAAGAAAACCACCAGTGAATTAGCTTTTGCATAGTGTTTCAATCAAAGCACTTGATCCTTGTTTCTGCGAGATAATCCTAAGAACTTCTTATTTGGAGAATAGAAGACCGTGATGGATTTAATTCATAAAGGGAAGCAGCCGTAAGGAATGTAAATGTAAGAGGCTGATAAGGTAGGATTTCCTAGTTGCTATGACAACCCCTGGGTCATGAGCCTGAGAAAATATAAAGTAAGTCCTGGAGCTGTGAAGATGATTATAAAATTTAACTGTCATTCTTCATTTGGAGTTGATGGCAAACATTATTTACTTAAGTTTATCTCCAGGCAGACGAGGATCCTTTCTTCCTCCTTTAAATCGGAGGCTTGGATCACAAATGAACGTGTTGTGCGCGTCCGACATTATAAAGCGAACCTGCTATTTATTATTCTAACCAGACAATTTGCATGTAATATCCCTGTAGATTCGGTCAGTCTCCCATAGAAAGCAGCCGTGTTATCCGGCGGATCCCTTGTGGAAGCCTCCCCGATGCCACTCGGCGTGGGGGGACGCTCCCGGCGGGGGGGGGCTCTGCCCAGGACGGCTCCCCCGCCCCGGCGCTGCCCTTACTCCTGGTTTCTCACCCCGGAATCTGGGTTTCGGTGTCCGTAGGGGAAGGCGTGTTCCAACCTCGCGGCCCCTTGGGTGAGTTGGGTTTGTTGCTGTCCTCCAGCATCAAACGGGCCGATCGTTCCTCTTCCAGCCCGTGAATGTGTTAAGGGCCGAAAGAACGGGCCCAGCTGGAACGGAAGAAAGAAAAAAATATCCTGGATTAACGGCTCCGGGAGCCGGGCGTCGCCTGGGTACGCGGCAGCGGCCAACAACCAGCTGCCTGATGCCGGGTTGTCCCAGATACACCAGCTGCCGCAGAAACGCAGATGAATTTAGTAAGAGCACGTCTTAAAGCTCTCTCCAGGCAGGAACTGGGGAGTCCCTGCCTTTCCAGTGCCTTCTAGCTAGGTTTTGAGCATTTCTGGCGCCATACAATTAAAAAATACCTATTCTGAGCAGTTGCATTGTGAGTAGTTTGAGGATGGGCGGCCGTGCCCCTCTGCAGTGGCCTCTGGCCCCCTCGGGGAGGCGGGAGCTGAGGCCGCAGGGGACGGTAAGACCGGCTGCGCCGATCACGCCGGCGCCAGGACGGGGTCACCCGGCCGCGCTGCACCGGCAGGGACGACTGTTGTTTTTAAGAGTTCGGTGTTGTAAAGATGTAGAATGTAAATCATCCTCGATGTAGCGTTAACCCTCCTACTGCTTGAATCCCTGCGTTGTTCCCACCTTCTTTTTAAAAAGGCAGCAAAAACTCTTGCAATTACTTTAAGGATGTTCCAGCGCTGGTATCGGAACATCTGACTCAAATGAAGAGCACTAAAAATCATCCAGAATCTCACTCTGAACTTTTTTTTTTTTTTTACCGCATTTGAAAGATTTTTCTATCGCCACTCAGCCTTACTTGAGGTGATAAAAAGTGAAGTCATTTCATTCAAAGCGTTCACATAAACTAAATTCCTTTTAAGGCCTTTCACTGACTACTGGAGTTAACACAATGCTATTTTTGAGGCCGATCTCATGATTTCAGTTGGGAAACGCTTTCACCTTTGCAGCTTTCATCCTGAAATGAAGCTGGTGCGGGCGAGCAGCGAATTCTGGTAAGGATCAGAGTTTATAGCCGTTACTGAGGAGAAGTAGCTCTCATGGAAATGGAGCAGGGAATTATTACTGCACTGAAGAACCCAGAGGTCATTACTTTTCCGAGGGTGGAGACTTTGGGAAGGCTCTTGCCCAGGTGGGAACTGAAGCACCCCGAGGTTGTCCTTCGGGGCTTGTGTTAGCCCCTAAGCTGCGTGGCCCCATGCCGCCGCTGCCCTCTCCTGCCTCGAGTCCTCAGAATGAGCCAGCGTCGTGCCCGCGGGGCCGCGTCTGAGCCGCAGGACCAGGCCTGCCTGGACACGGAGCTGCCGCAGCTCCACGAAGGGGGAATATGATCCTGAGAGAATTTTGCTAGTGTTGTAACGTGGGCACCTCGGCCCTTTCAAGACTCTATTTTGCTCCTATTTAGCTGTAGCATGAAAACCTGTTCCCGGGCTCATTCCATCGCCGAGGTCGGTGTTAGGGTTTTGCCGTGCCGGGGGCTCTCGGAGGAGCCCTTTGCCTTTGGCTGTCGCGGAGCACGTGGTAGCTGGTGTTAGAGCGAGGGTGGGCTTCGCCCCTGAGGGGCCTCGAGTGGGGAATTGCGCGGGAGAGCGATGAGACGCCAGAGGAGGAGCTCGTGTTGTCTTGGCTGTTGCTCTCTGTGCTTTTAACATTTGCTTCGGGGGCTGAAGACTGTTTTAGTGTCAGAAAGGCTTCAAGTGCTACCTAAATGTAAAATAACATCATCTGTTCTCGCTCCTGAAGCACCATAGTGCCTGGGAAGGCTGAGCCTGCGCTGCGGGTCCCGCCTGGGCTGGCAGGGGCTGAGCAAGGCGGCACATTTCTGCGCTGCGCTGTGGCGGCGGCGAATCCCGGCGGCGAGTCGCGGCTTCGCCGTAGCAGTTTGGTCCTGGCCAGTGGCCGCCCACTCCTGGGCAAGACCAGAGCCCCGAGCTCTGGAGCGTCTCTGCGCAGCCCAGCCCCGAGCGGCTCTTGTCCTTCAAGGCTCAGGGTCTCTGGGTCAGAGCTCCTGTGGGGGACATCGGCCCGTCTCTGCCCCGATCTCCCGGCGCTGGCATCCTGGGGGCGTGTCGGTGCGTTGTCCTGCAGACCCGGACAGCACAGCCGCCCCATGGGGCATCTCCTCCACCAGCTCTCCGCAGCACGTGTATCCATGAGAAAAAATAATCAAATACAAACCAACTTGATTGTATTTTCCTACGTGGAAAAATGCGTTCAGGCAGGAGGAAAAAAAAAGAATGCTTGTGTATCTATCAGAGTCCAGCACAGCTTCCTGCAGTAACTTATTTTCAGAAATTTTGACTTGATACTAAACCGGTACTTTTCTCCCTAGAGCAGTCGAGAAGTTAGTTTCCCTGTTTATAACCTAATTTAGCCGGGATAAAAATAAAGCTCTTAGATTTGCATCTACCATACATTTATAGCTAATCTGAAATCCTGTTTTTCTATCAGGAAGGAATTTCGGCTGCTTCTATACAGAGGTAGCTTTAAAGTGGTTTTATTTTTTTTTTGCTGGGTTTGATTCCCTCCGCACGCTCTGCACGTGCTTGAATGGGAAAACAAATTTTTCCTTTGGCTGTGCTAAAGCCTTACCAGCCCCAGACGGGAGCCCGTTCCTGCCTTTGGAAGAGGGTGGCTCTGGGGCAGGCGGTGCTGAGCGCGTCCCGGTGCTCGGCATCACCTCTGTCCTTGTGGGGGATGACAGGGGGTCCCGGCACGGGGCACGGGGCTGAGCAACCAGGTGGCCAGCCCGGAGCCGGGGGGACGAGCGTGCTGGGCATGGAGGGAGGCAGCGCCACATCGGGCGGTGCGTACGTGCAGGGTCTCTCTTGGCTCTCTTTTGGCCCCGGCCATTTTCAAAATCTGTAGTGTTTTCAGGTTTTATTTTTGAGACGTGAAGGCTGACTCTCAGCATCAGCCGAGCGCAGTTTGCAGCAGATATTCGTCCTCAGGCCTTCTTTGAAGGGGCGTGGGTGAGTGGTTGTGTTTCTCTGTGTGCTGTTTAGTCATTCCAGGCCACGTTTCGGGAAGGGACATCAAAAAGTCTGGTCCTAAAGACTTCCCCAGGATGGACTGTTGTGCCAGAGCTCTGAAGTGCAAACGAGAATCGAGACGTCTGAGCGCGATGGGTCTGGACACAAAAGAGCGTTTTTATGTAGTTTCTCATCAGTTCTCTTTAAGCATTGTGGTGTCTCTGAATTGATTGGATATTTAGCTCTACCACCCTTACCCCTGCTGTAAGACGGAAAATAGTGTTTTGCAAGCACAAACCCGAGTGCCTTTGGAGTTAATTAAATCTATGAAGAAACGAGCCGTGAGCTGAGCATTGTCGTTAGCCCTTTCCAACACCCGCCGTGGACGTGGTGATACAGCCCGAGCTGCCAGCGTTCAGGTAGCGTCAGATTCCTCTATAAAATGGAGTTTTCAAGCAAGATGCAGGAGGCTGCGCATGTAAATCCCAGCCAGAAATAGCTGCTCTTACAAAGAGTGACAGGTACATGCCATTCTCTTCATCTGGCACATGCTGTCTGCGATGCCGCTATGGGAGCTGGCAACAGCCTTGCAGGGGTGGGTGGCGAACAAAGACTGTTCTCAGAAATATTTTCCAGACAAAGTTAGAATTAAAAGCACGGAGCTGGTATAAAATAACGGTGATAAAGATACGGATCAGGGGAGTTGCTGGCAACACACAACTGAACCGAAATTCGTACAGTGAGACTCTTTCTCCTTGTGCTGAGTTTTCCGGTGTTGCCTTTTGCGAAGCGCGGGTTGCTCGTGCTCTGCGTGGCCTGCCTATTGTTGATACAGCGGCAGAGATCAATAATTCATGAACGCGGGGAACAGAATTAGCTCTCAAGATGCGGTCGCCCGATGACTCGGGCAGCCAAGCTGGCCCGTCTCAGCTGAGCGTGGTCATTACACGAGATGTTCGCCTTTGACTCATCTTTGACTCACCTCCAAAAGACCGGAGGTGGAGAGAAGCGCAGTCATCTGCCAGATCTCTTCCCAGAGCTCGCAAAACTTGATGCAAATGCTCTTTCCCTCCCACAGCCCCCTTACGCGCTGCCTTCAGCTTTAATCTCATCGCTCGTAAACACTCGGATAGTGTTGGTCCTGATAGCTCAGCAGAACCCACTCACCGCCCTCCTCCGCGAGGAGAATCGAGGGAAGGCTGCTACTCGCTTCCCAGTTCTGGCAGTAGGAGGCATACGGGGTATTTGGGCAGAACCTGCTTGCTGGCAGAACCGGGAGGGGCCGGGACGCCGTCGGCCCCGTGACCTGCGGCTCAGCGCTGTTTCACACCGTCGCTGCCGCAGCTGTTTCCCCGTTTTCCCTGTGTTAAGCGTTTGCCGGAGGCGGCCGCGGGCAGAGGCAATCCTGGCTGCTGAAGGCTCTCTGACATCAGCCCGGGCAGGGAGCAAAGAGACTCTTTCCCATCAGCTTGTTTCTCATGGAGGGACCGAGCGTCCATCCGTCCGTCTGTCATCTGCCTCTCGGTCGCTTCAGACAGAGCCGGTGTGGTCGGCGTGTCTGTCGGTGCCTCCTTGCTCTGCCCCCTTGTCGCTCACGGCTGCCGCAGACCCTCGGGCCGGAGGTGCCGTCGCAGCGGGTGACCGGAGGAAGGCGCTCGCGTACGGCCACTCCTGGCTGGAGCCCTCGGGAGCTGCCCCCCATTACTGCCACCCCTCCGCTCCCCTCGTGGGGCGCCAGCAGAGGCACCGACAAACGGCTCTGGCAAGTCTCAAGGTGCTGGAACTTTCTGAAAGGTTTCCCTGAAAACCTGTGAGCCGAGGGAGTCCTTCCGGAGGCTGACAGGGTAGGGAGGGTCCGACTCGGCTCACGGGAAGCCAGTTGATCTCAGGGCTGATAGTGAAATCCCGCCGTCACGCTTGTGGCTGTCCCCAGAAGCCATCAGCCCTCCCCGCTGCGCCGGCAGCGCCTTCGAAATGGGCAAATCATCCCAGGGTTAGTGGTGTGATGACAGTAGGTGTCAGAGAGGGGAAGCAGCGTGTCCCGTGTTGGGAACAGACCCGGGCTGGCGCGCAGGGTAGCGTGACAGCTCTGCTCGCTTCCCTCTCCCTTACAAGTGTGCGAGATGAACGGCCGAAGCTTCGCTTTGGGTCCTCCACCGGTGTCTGGCCTGGAACGCGCTCACCCGGACCAGCAAGTTTGCCAGGGGGTGCTGGGGGTTACCCCGTCCCTCGGAAGCGCACCTTGGGCCATCCCCATGCCCAAGAACGGTTTCGAGGACAGAGCGAGCTCCTTTCCAAGCTCATCTGTCATGCAGGAGAAACTGTGAGGCAGGGCGGAGACGCGCGAGTGTTTCTGGCCAAAATGAAGTTGGGCAGCAGTGGGTGTGGGTGGGATCCCGTGGTGACATTTCAGATACCTTCAGCTAAAGTGAGAGATAATTGCGAAGCGGCAGTGGGAAATGTCGTTCGTTCTGCTCCTGTAAAGGAGACGAAGCAGCGCAAACAAGTAGGCAAAGATCACGCAACCAATAAAGATCATTATGAGTAAGTACAGAAGTATAAGATCAACCTCTGTTCCTCCTGCCAGGCTCTTTAGCTGCCAAAACGCAATGATTTTGTTAAATGCGCGGCTTTCCAGGCAGATCACGTTCAGCCTGTTTGTGGGTGTACTTTGTCGTAGGAGGTGATAACTCTGTTCCTTCGCCTCCTTGGAGGGGAACACGGGTTAGCACCCCCACCCCAGCAGCGACTCTGGCTTTTGGGGCACTTCTGGCTTGGGTTTGGCACTCCGGAGTAGTTTGGTCGGACTAGGATCGGGAAAAGGCGTTCTGTGACCTCCCCACGGACTCCGCCAGCAGCTCTGTCCTCCACGTTGCGCTCAGCTCCGCTTCCGGCCTGGCTCCGGTTTTGATTTGAGGTTTTTGTAGATGTTGCAATACTGGAAGGGTTTGAGAGGACGGGTCTTGCTCTCATGGACAAGTTTCTTTGCTTCGTACGGTCTCCGTCTAGACCAGGTGCCGTTCAGAGCTCCCGCTCCGGGGAGCCCCCATCATCCTGACGCCGTGTGAAGGGGCGACTGCAGCGGCGACCAGAACAGCACGTGGCCGATAAAACGCAGCCTTCGTTTGCTCGCCCTCTCCTCAGCCGCGGGGCGGTTTGCGGTCACGGTTCTCGCGCCCAAACTTTGAGCCTCTGCATTTTTCTTTCAGGTTTGGCTTTTCTTCTGTTTGCCTGTGACGGGATGAGCTCAAGACCCTCAGCAATACCCAAACCAAACCAGCTTTGTGGAAAGCCCCAGGGACTGCTGGCGAGGCGTGTTATGATGCCATCAGGACTCTGTTTAATTTATGGAAAAGAAGGGAGGTTAACACATGAGAGATAGAAATCCGCTGTTCTCTTTGTAAGTGAAAGGTCATGTTACTGAGCCCTGCAGGGTGGATTTGTGAAAAACGAGCTCCTGTTTGCAAGGAATTAGAATGAGTCTCTGATTTTTTTTCCACTTGTGACCTTTAAAGATGCTGCTCTTAGATTGATAAGCAGGCTGATGCTTTTAGCAACCCAATCAAAAATTTCTTTCTTGTAGAAAGACTATCTTTCAAACACCGTGGCTACTGCTTCCAGAAAATGTTCCTTTCTGTAACCCCCTCTGGGGAAAGGAGGGATGCAGCTATGGGATCTTGGCTGACAAAGGAGGAAAACTCAGATTTGTTTCAAATGACTGGAAAGGTAAATCTCATGCTGTCTGGAGCCTTGGCCCGAGGACTTTCCGTACCTTCTTTTTTCTGGCAATTCTACTTTCTCCTTTTTCCGCTAGTTGCCAGGCTTGCGGTGCTCCTGCCTGGCAGGCGGGCGGAGAACGCTCGGGGAGGTTGACTTTGCATGGGGGGGCAGGAGATGCTCTTTTACCCCCCGGGCGGCTGTGGAGCCACGTTTCGAGGCGGGGGAGAGGGGGAGAGCCCGTGCCCGTTGGGGGGGTGCTGTGCTGGCAGCAGTTTGGTGCAGGTTCATCCGGGTCATGCTGCCCAACCGGCCGCTTCCCTGGCCGCTGTGTGTGTCCATACGTTCGCGCAGGCTCCTGAACCTCCCAGCGCTGCTGGACGGGGCTTTTGGGCCCCATCCACAGCTGCACGGTGCTTGTTCTGCTCGTTCACCCCTCCTGAGCTGCCCGCTTGCAGCTCTGGTGGGTGGCGGGACTCCAGGAGCAGGTGATTTCAGCAAACCATAGCGCGAGTGGCCAAAATAATGGCGGCAGCAGATGTGCTGACCTCAGCAAACCCCTTGTATTCGTGGTGGAGGGCAGTTCCATTTTCCTGAGGTGTGCTGATGCATCCTGCAGATGGGCAGAGGACGCTCCCCGGTCCTGCCTGGCTCTGTTAATTAAATGGAGGGCTGGCTTCTGGAGCTTGGCAGTCTCGCTAAGAGGCTTTCACTGTGTTTATTTTATGTTCCTAGAGTGCTTTTGGCACTGATGCGATGCGGCTGCAGACACCCTCGGTATTTAGATTCCTGAAGCAGGGCTCTCCTGTGCTGGGGGTTCAGCCGGTCGTGTCGGGCCGTCGATGTGCGGCTGTCCAGGACGGTCTGACGGCAGCGGGTCTCTCCCGGGGTGAGTATTTGTTGCAGAGAAATAGGTGCTGTTCTGGTGACGTCTCCTCTTGTTGCTCTTGGGCATCCCTCATCCTCCAGTCCAATAGAAAGGGGAAGATGTGGCTTCAATCCAGACTCTGCTCCAACCCCTGTGAAAGGAAGAACATGGATAATTCCACCGCGTTGTTTTGGTGACAGTTACGGGGTGGGGATGTTGATGCACGAGGAGCGCTCTCGCCACGTATCCAAGTCCGCGTTCGGGCCCGGTTCCCTGTTTTGCAGAGTTTGCCGAAGCTCGCGTGCGGTTGGTTCTGCCCTGATCCGCACCGACGTGCCGTGCCCGGGAGCTGCTGGGCTGCCGTGGGCTCCGGCGCCAGGCCCCAGCAAAGGAGGCAACGGGCCAGGCTGCCCCCGGCCCGGCCCCGGCTCCGTCCGTGTGCTTCCCCTTCCTTCAGCTCCCGAGCCTGCCCTGCCGGCAGCTGCCCCTCTCGGGGCAGGAGATGCCTTCACCTTTCTAATTGTGCAAAACTGCTTAAGGAAAGGAGCTGAATTTCTTCCTAGCTGTTGTACGGATTATGAAACAGCAAAGACTGTGTGCAAGAAGCTTGAAAAGGGTAAAAATGCGTTTGGAGAGCAACTCTCAGAGTCTTCAGTCTGGAGCTAAACGGTGCGCTGAGGTCCAATACATCAAAGTGACGTTCGAGGCGTGAGTGTCTGCGCCGTCTGTAGCTTTCCCCGAGGAGAGCGCTCTCCCTGCCGGGGGGACGGCGCGGCCTCGCCGGCAGAACGCGGCCGCTCGGTGCTGGCCAGGGGCTGTTGCCGATGGCCAAAGGCGCTGGGTTCCTGCGAGGAGAGCTGGCCGGCCGCGGCTGCGATGACGCTCGTGCTCTTACAGTATCCCTTTGTGCCCGCCGCCCTTACATAAGTACCGTGCTCTGGCAGCGCCGCCCGGCACCGTGTCAGCGCCATGGCAGCCTCGCTGGGCCGGCCAAGTTCCCTGGTTTTGAGCCAGACATCTGGGTTTGGGGTTTTCAGGGCATTTTTCAGTTGTATTAGGAGACCTCATAAAGCAGCCTCTCCGGGGTATTGTGCTGCGAGCCGCGTTCCCAACCAATTACAAACCCGGGCTCCCTCAGTAATGAGCGCTGGCTTTGGGAAGGGACGGCAGGAAGACAAAAGCAAAACTTGCAGTGAAAGCTGCGAAGCCTTTCAGCGTGAATAGCTGGGGGCCTGTTAATTGGGATCGCCGTGTGAAACGTTCCCTCCGGCTCTGGAAACGCGGCCCGAGCTCCAGCCGGGGGGAGGGTGGCAGTAGCGGGGGAGAACGGCCGAGGAGCTGCGGCTCTGCTGGATTTGGCCATTAATGGTTTGGGGATGAGGCATGATGGAGCATTTTTCAGCCCAGGAAAGTCCTGCGGGCTGTTTTCGCAGTTGAGCGGGTCTCATCGTAGCGAAGCGATCCCGCCGTACCCTGGAGGAGGGTTGGCTTTCCCTGCCCTCCTTGGCTGGGGTGTCGCGGCAGATGGAGGAGCTGTGCCAGCCCAGATTTGTACTCCACAGCCCCAGCAGGTCATCGGATTGAGCCCGGGCTGGCGATGGGCGCTGTGTCACGTAGGCTGGTGGCTGTGCCCCGGCCCGTGTGGCCAAGGGCCCGCTCGGCTCGTTAGTGAGTGCGAAACCAACAGCTCCCCCCGCCTGGACGCGTGGGGCCGTGGGATGAAGGCGGCTGGGCTGTGGAGCCCGCACGGAGGGACTGAGCCCCGAAGCCCCAGAACCTGCTTGTTTCAAACCAGCCGGCGCTGGCGGGGAAGTCTTGCAGCTGAGCGTAAGGCGGGAGCTTTGCAAATGGCGAAGTGTGGTGGGCGGGCTCCAGCTCCCGCTCACAAATAAACCCGAGCACAAGCGCAGAGTCGGCGTGAGCGTGTGGCTGGGGCAGTGGCAGGACACTCCCGGATGAGAAAGTGTGTTAAAAAGTAGATTTTGTAAATAAACCACCCCCCTGTTATGTGTACCTGCCGACGGGCCGGGGTTTGTACGTGGGTATCTTGAGCTTCTTCTGAAGGGTTTCTTCAGAGTTCGGTACCGAACAAGGAGGGAAGTTTGGCTAAAAATCCCTCTGGCTTCTGCAGTTAATTACGGCCAGGTCTGCTCGGAGCCGGGCGTGTTTGTCCCGTCGTGGACGACTTGCCTGTCAGCGCACATGCTGCTGATGTTTGTTAGGCAAACAGACCCAAACCCCTCCGAGCTGGCACGGAGGCTCGTCCCGCTGGGGTTTGGTGCCGCGCGGTTGCTCTTCGGCGGAGGCCCAGCGCCAGCGCTGCTGCCGTCGGGTGGCGGCAGCTCTGCGGGTTGGGGTGAACCAGCGCCGACTCGGCACTTCCCCCGGCGCATCTCTGCTGCCAGGTTGGGCGGTCGGTGTCGCCCATCCCACAAACCAGAGCTCGCAAACGTCCCAGTCGTCACCGCCTGTGCCGGCGGCAGGGCAGGACCCGTGGAGAGGGACACGTTTAATTCATCCTGTTGCGTTTCAGATTGAAACAAAGAATATGGCAGCTGAAATTCCTTCTTCTCTAATTCCTTACCCCAATTTGATTGTGCTATTGTTTCTTTGGGAGTATTAAAATAGAATTTGACTTCGCTCGTTATCCGCTGTCCCCCGCGCTACCTCCATGTAATCGGCTTGCTGTGCGCGCTCAAAATCCTCCGCTTTGTGCAGCAAGGTTTACTAATGAGCAGAATGTAATTCGTTTTTTTTAGGAAATTATACGAAACAGCATACCCATAAAACCTTATGATTCATGATGGTTTGTTTTGTTCTCGTAACGCAACCCAAACTAAAAAGCCATTCATCAACCTGCAAAGGCTGCTCCTGGCTGTCTCTGGGTAGCAGGCGAAGGATAATTCATCCCCAAGCGGAGAAGAGCCGGCGCTCGCTGATCCATTTCCAGGCGCGCCGTTTAGATCTCCGTGTTCGGGGTGGTGACAGGAAGACGAGCTGCTCCCAAATTAAATATATGCGGTAGGAAAACGAAATTTTCCTGGTTGAAGTAACCTCGCTCATTTTCAGTGTTAAGCATATGGTGTCTGTGTCAAAGTGTTTTTCCACAAAACCCGAGTGTTTTATCTCATCAGCTCAGCTTAATAAATTCCATTCACGGGATCGTTATTCCGCGGTAATGAATTCCAGCAGCAGCCCAAGGAGGCGAGCTGCCGGGAGGAGCTCTGCTCGCACCTTGCACTTGTTGCAGAGAGGATGATGTTGCTCAAGTCCGGGTGAGTTATTAACGTAACTCGGGAGGCGGAACCCTGTGCGCGCCTGGCAAGGATTCGGTGATTTATGATACCTGCAAACCGGTGTAACTCTTCCAGCCAAGAGCCAGCCTACTGCACGGAGAAATATTCCGGTAATACGCAGCCCTGGCAGGTTTGGGGGGGAAAAAAAAAAAAACAAAACCCAAGCAGAAGCCCCTCCAGTACAGAAGCAAATGCCCAAGTGGCATTTCAGCAAAAGCCATTTTAAAGTTTAAAACCCGCTTTTAAAAGCCAGATTGAGCCAGACTGTGATCTCAGGGACTTGCTGGAAAAATACCCACGAGGAATTGCACTTAATGTTTGTAGCTCCACAATATGGTGCGCCATACTGCTGGTTGACAGCAGCGTTGCTGAAAGGTCGGGCTTTCTGGATTTTAAGGAAGGGCATTCTTGGCAGACCTTCCCGTAAGTTGGAGAGGCTTTTATCAAATGTTTTTCAGTGCAAGTGATTAGGGGGGGGAGTTTCTCTTGCTCTTGAGTGCCAGCGCAGCTCCTGAATAAAACAGTCAGCTGCTGAAAACTGAAACTTTCATGACCGTGCTGCTGAGTTATTTATTGCAGAGTGCTTCCTGTAAAAAGGAGTCTTGTTTTAAAAAATTCTGCCCTTGATGTGCCGAGTATGAGGGGGCCAATCTTAAGAGTTCATTAGAAGTGGGCAAAAATAAGCAGATCTCTTCAAACTGTTGGGGTTTGAGAAAAGAACTGGGAAGAGTGTGTATAATTTAAATTGTTCTTTCAAGAAATGCTAAGCAAATGTCTAGTAGATTTTCAGCTGCTGTTGGCAACATCTGTAAAAGGTCTCGTGTCTCTCTTGTGACGTGTCAGCAGAACGGTTTGTGTGCGCTTCGCTCTGATGGCAGGAACACCAGGATCAGCCCCGAGAGGGGGTGATTTTGAGGTACAATTACCGTATTTACAGATATTTCCGTACCGGCTGCTCCCGTCCTTTGAATGGCTGCTGGGCATTGCTCTCTCTGGCCCAGACGCCCAGGCAGGGTCCCCACCGCAACGGTCAACGCTGGCTTTGTACTGCGTGGTGCGGCGGCTTGACCCGGGGGTTCCCGACACCCGCGGTGCCATCAGGCCGCTCCCGCCCGGGGAGTTCCGGCACGGGAGCGCGGTTTGGTGAAAAACGGCAGCAAAAAAGCCGTTGATCGGATCCTTCTGGGTGCCAGCGTCACCCAGGGTGGTGCCGGAGACGATGGGACTTGGCAGGGAGGAAGAGCCGCAGTGAGGGGTCACCAGCACGAGCCCAGGTCAGAAATCTGGTGCTTGAAGGCGAGAGCCCGGGGAGCGGAGAATCCCTCCAGCCCAGCATCCCTCTCCTGTGCCCCTCGAGAGCGTTTCCAAGGGCTGACCCACAGCGCCGGGCAGCGTTAGGTGGCACTGAGCGCACGTTTGAGTCTTGTCACGTCGAGGAACTGTGTGGCTAATCGTCGCCATCACCTAATCCTGGCTAAAAGAAGTGAACTCTACGGTGAAGCCGGGCACGGCGAGAGGCTGCAGGTTTTTTGAGGTTGCTTTGTAATCCTGGCCGCACTGGTGCGTGCGAGGGAGGAGAGGCTTTATTTAATTCTAATAACGGCGGAGATAATGTTGGCTTTGTGATGGTCCCGGGCACAGCTGTTCCCTAATACCCCCGGCGGTACTCGGTATGAATGGCCAGCAAGGTCTCAAGCCTCTAGGAGGTTTTCCTGGCTTTTCAGGGCTTGAATGGATTGCATTGGTTTATTGGAATAGCGCTGACTCTCTGCTTGCAGTAATTAATTCTCTTTTCCGGGGATGGGGGGAAGGTTGGTTGTAATTTCCTGCATTCTTTTATCATAAGGCCGAAGGAGAAACTCAGAATAGCAAACAGATAGCAGTGCTGCGCACATGCATTTCAAATTCGGTTTCGAGCAGTTAAGAAGACGGATTTTTAGTTGGAGTGGTCTCTCTGTATCTGCACAGCCTTTCCCAGCAAGGTGACCCGCAAGGTTGGTGCGGAGATGGAACGCCCGCTGCTGCTGGGCTGGGAATCTGCACCCCCCTCCCTCCTGCGGGACCGCTTGGGGGTGGGAGACGGGACAGGTGTCTGCTGCGGGGCTCCGGCGGCGGGACGGGCGTTGGAAGAGGCCACCGATTCATCCTGACCAAAGGCCTCTCACCTCTGAGGCCTCGTCTTTGAGCTGGGCAAAGGAGCAGCCCGGGAAGCGCATCCTCCCGCCGACCTGTGCCGAAGGACGTCCCTGCAACCGCCGCAGGACGGGGGCAGACCTTCCTCCAGAACCAGAAGGGCAAGAAAACACGGGGAGAATGGGTTTCTTGGACATTTTCACAGGTTTTGGCTTTTTTCCCCGAAGACGACAAATGCCTGGCAGCTCTCACTGTTCTCAAGTCGCTTCTAGTCGCCCTTCTGCCTCCTGGCCGTTGCTCGAAGGCCTGGGGACAGGCAAACGTGGGCTGACACGCGCGCAGAACACCCCGGGCAGAAACGGTTCGTGTCCTGGCCGCAGCCAGTGGCCAGCGAGGGTTCAAACAGCCTCAACAGTCCAAGCAGGTGCCGGGTCGAGCACCCGCGCGACGCCGCGTCTGCCCCCGGTCCTTCCCGGCGCGGCCGCCCGCCGCCCTCCCTTCACCTGCCGGCACCTTGGGGCTCAGACCCCGCCAGCTCGGCTGGGGAAGCTGCGACGGGGACCACAGCCCGAAGTACTTCCCTTCCCAGCGTTTCTGTTTATTTTATGCTCTCATTGCCGTGGGTCCGGAGGCGATAAGGGAGATTGGGCTAGCACGGCTTGTGAAATCCTGGGTTTGTTTTCGTGTGTGGGATACGGTTGCTTTTCCCTTCCTTCCCCCCTTGCCTTTGTCCTGTCAGGCAGCAGACAGACGCAGAGTCGCTGCTGAAAACAAGGCTTGAAGAATGAGCCCGGACCAGGCGAGCGGCATCTTTAAAAACAAACGTTGGATCAGAGCTTTGTGCTTCCACTCAGCTGGCAAAGCGGTGACAGCAGGCGGTAATGTGGTCGGGAGCATCTGCCCTTTCTCTTCTTTTCATGGATTTACTCAAAGCAAATCCCATATATGAAGGGAAAAAAAATACTAAAATGCATTTTATTTTCCCTAGTCTGGATGAGCTGCTGGGCCGAGGCTGGAGGCGGGGACGTGCAGAATCTACAGCGAGTAGATTAATGTTCAAAGACATTAGCACTGGTCTTTCACTAACATTTGTAAATCTGATGAGTGGCAGATTGAGGGCTGGTTCCCCATTTTTTTGTCCTCTCCTGTGAAATAATAAATATGGTGAAGTAGCTCTCAACTGCCTTTATCGCAGGGATGAAGCAGGACAGTTGGTGTTGCAAAAGACTTAGAACTTACAGATACGTTGCCCTTTAGGCTAGCATTCGTCACTGTCTGATCAGGGATCGAGACTAAGAGCTTTTGCCGTGCCGTACCTTTTGATCCTTTCTTGGAGGTATAAACTGGAAGGAGTTCTCACTTTGGTCGTAACGCTGCTGCTGAGATTTTCCCCTACCCGCTTTTTTGGGGTGGGGGCATGTAACCCTCGCTGAAGGTGCCTGTCCGTCTTCGTCAAAAGGTCTTGTCTCTGCCGTGTAAAAAAAATAAAAGGGAGGGGGGACCCTTAAAAAGAGAAAGGAAGGATGAGACACCTAAAGAGGGTGCCCCGGCCTCGCTGAAGGGTGCCCCTGGGGGCCGACGGCTGAGTGACCCCTCCAGGCCTGCCGGCACGTTCCCCACCCACCGAACGGCTGCAGAATACCGGCGCCAGAGCCGTGAAGTGGAAACTTCCTTGGGTTTTTTATGGGAATCGGCGGGTGTTGGGAACAGGCAACCAAACAGGGCGCTGCCCCTTGCTGCCCGGTGCGTGTCCCGACGGAGCAGGAGCGGCAGAGCACAGCGGCTCCACAGGCCGCTGTGTGGGCAGGGATCGGGATGGGGATCGGGATCGACTTCGTCCCGTGGCTGCGAGCTGGGAATTAACGTAAAGGGCAAAACGTCAGCTCGGCCTCGTCCGCGGAGCAGGACTCACCCTTGCGCAGTGTTCGATGGGTTGTACGCGGGGAGGGGTTGGGTGTACGAGCTCTCAGCTGCTCGAGCCGGTGAATATTTTTCCTTCTCATTTTATGTGATCATAAACCCTTTAGATAGAAGTTCTGCAGCTGAAGGCTTATGGAATAACTTCTGTGTAGAATGCAGCAAGTGAAGTGTCGTCATTGAAAGCTGACTGCGTGCTGCCTTAGCCAGAGAATGGGAATTGGCCAGAATAGCCCAAGAAAAACATTGTCTTCCAATTTATTATCTATTACTCCATTGTGCTTCAGGACATCTTCTGCAGGTTTCCACATTTGTTATTAATTTTGTCATTTACTTCTCGCCTATTGCAGTGGCGGAACTAAAGATTTCAGGAGGGCTCTGACTTACATGTGCAGGCAGTTAAGGGAGATCCTGTCTTTAGGAAAGGGATCAGCCTGATGTTGATCAAAATTCATCCTGGGTGCTTTATGGAAAGAAAGATTTCTTGGGTTTAAAAGAGATTATTAAGCTGCACATTGTGACAGATGCTACTGACAGTAAAAAGAAAAGGATGTTAAGAAATCTGCAAGAAATGGGTTACAGGTACGGCTATAAGACATATCTGCTCATTAGAGTAAAATGAAACCCATCATCTGACGTGAAACACTTCTCCTCGTTACTGGAGAAGCCCAGAGCTCTGCCGACTCCCTCCTGGCGCCGGGGGTGTGGGCATCGCACCCGGAGCGGGTGTCTGAGAAGGGAGTGTACCCCAAAAGGGCCGTTATTGGCAGCAAACCGCTGGGAGGTGACAGGGAGTGCCCAGGAGATGAGGGGTTGGGGGGTTCGTGTCAGGGCCCCGCCGGCTCCAAGGCAAAATGGCGCAGGAGGAGCCCTCACGCTGCGGATTTCCACCTTTCTGACCCAAACGTTCCTCTCCTGCTACGTTCCTGCTCCCAGCAGGACGGGCCGCGGGGAGCCCTCGCGCAGCGCCACGAGGGAAGGGACTCCCGGAGAAGCCCCACGTGGGGCCCTGCTCCTCCGGCCCGCGGGACGGGCACGACGCCTTTACTGGACTTCGGCGAGCGGCAGCGGGAACCGCCACGTTTGTATTTGCTCCTCAGGCCCCCCGATTTGTTCTATCACCTCCCGCCCTCCCCATCTCCGGCTGCCAACGCAGAGCGAGTGCAACGCAAACCCAGAGCCCTTCACCGCGGTGGCAGGGTGGTGGGTGCCCGTCGTGCCACCCTGTCCTCCTGGGGGACGTGTGGCCATCCCGGCCCCACGGCGGGCCAAGGAGCTACGGCACAGACCCACGGCGATGCCCGCGGGCTCACAGACGTGTGGGCTTCTGCCGCGGCGGGTAGGAAGCCCAAGCTGAAATGACGGTTTTGTGTCTGCTTATACTGGTTAAGGGCACATTTGAGCTACTGCAAAGGGGATGTGAAGTGTAAAGAAAGGAAAACACAAGCAACGTGCACAAGACACTGCTGTGCTTGTTCTATTTTAAAATCTCAACGTTTCTTGTTTTCTCCTGAGAAGCATTAAAACATGCAAACTGAGCCCACTAGAAGCAATTTTCAATTTACTGCTCCTCCTTGATATTCACACGGTAAACACCAGCAGGTATCAGCTCCATCAATAAGGATCGCAGGCACCCAGTTGACTGTAAACTACGTCGAGCTCCCTGACTTTGCAGCTTCAGACGGAAGAAAAGGCAAGGAAAAAAAAAAAAA
>NW_020799133.1:538995-555965 GCF_003259725.1 Athene cunicularia | reverse complement strand
GCCTCGCTGCCGGACCCACGCCCGGGGTTTGGCGGCAGCGCGGGGGGGCGGGGAGCGAGCAGATGGGCGAGTTTCCTCCGAAGGCACGCTTGCCAGCTTGGGGGGTGCCCAGCGCCGAGCTAAATCCGCAGCAGGGCGCTGCTGCCGGCCTCTGCGGTCCGGGAACGGAGGTGGGGAGCGGGGGGGAACCTGCACGTACGTCAGCTCTCCCCTTGCGTGTGACGGGCTTGGGCAGGGGCTCCAGCCCTCGCGGCAGAGGCAGAAATGGCCGGGAGGCGGCAGGTGCTGTTAAATAACGTCTGATAACGTCAGCGCGCGGAACCTCTCCTTGTCTGGGAAAACTGAGTGTGTCACCCCCGCTGCCTCCCCTTACCTGCAGCAGCCCGCCGCCCGTCAGGCTGGAGCTCCTGATGGAACAAGTCCTGACAGAAAGAGGAGATTCCACGGGTGTTTGAAACTCCGGATTAATCAAGCTCTCCTTCCCTAGATCTAGGCTGAGCGTGTCCTTGACAGCGATGTAGCTGGAAGATAAAATGCAGATACGGAATTCTGTATTAGAGCGACATTAATAATAAATGAGTGTTGATCGTAATTGAGTATTATTTAAACATACTGAATGGAGACAGCAGTCTGCGGGGACTGGCTGACACTGGCAAACTACTTCTCCCGCGCAGATGCTGCTCCCGAGCAGCAGCAGGGAGCCCGAGCAGGGGATTTTAGGTGGTGTCGTCGACGGATCGTGGCTGCATGTAAGGAGGGACACGAGGGAAAGGCGCCTGCCTTGGGTTTGCCCTCAGCTGCCCTGCCGCTCGCTCCTTCGCGCCCTTCCTCGCTTCTCCCTTTTAGCGTCCCACCAGAGCCACGGGCAGCTTCCTCGTCCTGCCTCCCCTTCTCAAACCCCTCCACAGAAAGGTCTTCGCCATCTCCCGCGTCCAGCAGCCCAGGAGCGGTGCTCACCGATGTCCTTTGGGTGATGCTCTGACAAACCTCTGCCCTTACCAGCGCAGGACAGGCTTTAACCAGTGACCTTTTATTGTCACGGCAGCGGGCCGCCAACCTCCAGAGTTAAATCGGGAGATCGGCTGCTTCTCTTCCGTGGAGCTCAGCTTCTGGAAAGTTGGGTGAACTGTTTGAGCATCCCTCCAGCGATAGAGAGGTATAAATAAAATAAAAACCTGCAGTAGCAACATCTTTTATTTAAGAACTGTCCAGTGGGATAAGAAATTAGTTCTAAACCAGGCAAACAGCTTTCTCCCTCAGCCGCGGCAGCAAAGCCTGTCAGTGGGGCTTGTAGACAACTGAAGCTGCGCTGTGGCGAGTGTGACTCGTAGGATTCTTCCTTCAAAAGCTCCAAATGTGTTGGCTTGAAACGTGACCGTACTGTGAGAAGCCAGATTTCTGGCAATTGATGGAAATGGTTTTCCATCACAGGGTTTGGTTAGAAATGTGAAATAAAAACCTGAGGTTGGCAGAGCAGCAGGCTCTGCTGCAGGAGCCGGTACTGGTGCTGCAGGCCCTGCCAAATTCCTCCCCCGGTTCCCGGGAGCCCCGCTGGCCGTGGCCCCCCTGCTCGGGGCCAGATCGGATCGGTATTGATCCTCGGCACCCGCTGCCGGTCGCCTCTGAAGGGACGGGCGATGCGTGGCCAAGGAATTGTATCCATCAGTGTCGGGGTAATAGAAAGACGAGCCTGACATCCAATCCCTTCACGGTGACAGGTCATAAATCCGCGCTGAGGGGGACGCTGGCAGTGGCAGGAGCGCGAGGCGGGGGGCGAGGCGGTGGCTGTGGGCACCGGGCAGTTGGGAAATGCTCTGTCCTGACAAAGCTTTTGGCCAAAGGTGCGTAAGATTTTTGTCCTTAACATCCAAAGCAGTATTTCAGTCAGTCACGGGGCGGGGGCTGGCACGTTTGCTCGGTGGGGTGTTGTACCGCACGTGGGCGCAGCCCCGTTGGCACTCGCTCTTCCATCAGTCCTTCGGAAACCCCTGGACTGGGGCGGGGGGCAGGTCCTCCCGGGGCTCTGTTGGAAGCGGGGAGCTCCCGGCAGCCGCCGCAGCCGGGCGGTTGGTAACTCGGGGGAGCGTGAATCGGCGGAGGAGCTGCTCTCCTGTGGGCCACCAGCAGCGAGGCGGCTGCCGCGCTGGAGCAGGATTCCACGTCCCTTCGCTATCTCTGTCGCGCTTTGGTTACAAACCAGCAGAAAGAATTCCCCGACGCCATTCCATCACGCAGGAACTCACAACTGTTTAAAGTAAATACAGCCTCTGGTGTCAATTCCCAGCTATTGTCATCTTTTATTCTTACTCTTTAAGCAAGAAAAGCCGTAAAGGTGGCTGTAGCGTTTTTTTTCTCCACAAATTTAATAGCTGTGCGCAACTGGCTTGAATTTGCAGTATATTTTTCTGAAGCGTATGTTTCGTAACGTAAACATGCTCTGCACAATAAGTAATTTTTAGCACAATCCTGCAGGTTCTCTCTGAAACATGGAGAGTAATTCAGCGGGGAGGCGTGAGCTGCAGCTCAGCGAGAGCCAGGAAAGGGGGTCGTCTGCCCAACCGGGTGCGTGGCTGCGGAAGGCGCTGGAGGCTTTCACCCGCGCGTGCACCCGCTGGAGCACGTGCTGAGGCCGAGGGGAAAGAGGTCCCTGCTGCTGCTGAGGTTGGGTAAAGCCTGCGAGGACAGCAGGTCTTCGTGCAGAACTGGGCTCTGCGTGGCGTCGGAGGCGTTGCACGTTGTCCAGGGGCCATTCCTCCGCTGGCGATGCTCAGCAGTACCGGTGTTTTTACAGATCCAGATACCAACGTTTTGGGAAAAGCTTTTCTGAATGTTGAGTCCAGCCACCCCTCCTTTTCTTCCCCTAAACAGGAGCTCGTGCTTTTAGCATCATCGGGTGATGTCAAAGCTGGTAACAACTGAACCCTCAGCAACATCCTTCCACAAAGCAATTCTCTTAAAGTTACCTGTAGTGGCAAGGAAAGAATAATACACGTTAAATTTGAAAGTAAACGTGTTAGTCCAAGGCAGCCGTTGCCGTGAGGATTTGCTGTCGTGTCTGCGCGGGAGAGCAGAGCTGTGAGTTCCCCTTCCCTTCCCGTCGCGCCAGCAGGGTCTCTTCCCTTCGGCTCTGATGCCGCGGGGCGACGTGTTGCTGCTGCTCTTGGTGCTTTGGGAACTTTCACAGGCAAAACTCAACCGCCACGTGTTGAAGGTGATGTGGGACCTGCGCAGCAAACAAGCTTGAAAAATCCTGGAGTTCTATTTGTTTGGCACCGTTATGGTTTCGGGAGCTTTTTGCCACGGGAGGCAGATCTGGGGCTTGGCCAGGCCGAGTCTGGTGCTGGCCACAGAGAAGGTGCTCAGGAGGGGATAAGAGCTCCTTGAACACAGGAAGATCTCAGAGATGCTTGACTCAGGGTCACGAAACGGGTAATTACATCTCATTAGAAGGGAAGGATGCCATTTCAGAACGACACTTGTAAATCTTGGTGGAAGACAAAACTTTTCTCTGGGGGCGAGGATCAGATTAAAAGAATTGTTTGGAGGTGCCCGCATGTGGCTCCAGACTCCGCGGCCTCGGAGGGGTTCCAGTAGGGGCGATGCTCGGGTGCAAGGAGCAGCTGGCTGCCTTTCCTCTCGCCTTCCCTGCGCACCAGAGATCTCACAATAAGCTTTTTCAGGCAAGCGGATGACAACGTCCCTATCTGTGTGCTTCGAACGCACAGCGGGGAGCACGGATGGCTTCTTGGTGGTTTTGAGCACCACGGCCCCGATCCCGTGCGAGGCCGGGGCAGGAGCTGTTCGGCGGCAGCAGCGCGCGCGTGCGTACGTGTATTTTGTAGACAGCCCGATCTAAAATTGTTACCATTCTTCTGCCCCTGAAAAGCTGATGTGAAATTAACTCTGTAAAAAGCAATTGCCTTTTCTTGCCAGCGCAATTAGCGTGGATTGTCCATTCTTCTCCAAAGTTCAAGTGTGACGACTGTAGCTTTTTAAAACAGTCACTCAAGACTTCGAGACCAGATGCACCGAGCTCCAGCAACTTCTTCCAGCACCGCGTTGTCAGTTCTGTTTTCCCTCTTTGAAGCAAATCTGCAGACAAATTAAATGGCAACTCAATTTGCTGCTTTTTCCTACTCTGCGAGGCTCCTGTATCTGATCACAACCAGAAGTCTCTTTGGTTCCTGTAGCCGCCCCGAAAAGATGGGTCGTGAGGTTTATTTTAAGGGGATGCTGTCTCCGTGATGGATGGAGAGAGCGTAGAAACTGCTCAGGGAAGAGAACTAGCAAGGAGCCCAAGCTGCTGGTGTAGGTGCCTCGCTGGGCACCTGCGTCCAGCTGAGCTCAGCTCTGGCCGGTTATTTCACCGACACCTTCCTTTAGCTGAAAGCGATAGATGAGTTTTGACATTCAAATTACGCTAATTCTGTGGATTGATCACGGTGCCATTTTTTTCCTTGAGCGCGTGAACAAAGGGTTTGTGTGTCTGTGTGGGTTGTTTCCTTTGACTCAGTTTATTAAGTGGAATTTTGTTTAGGTTTATGGGTTTACATAGCTCAGGCATCATGAAAATAACTCTTTCTTGGAAAGCGTTTGTGGCACTATCCTGTAGGCTGAATCGGCAGCGGTGCTGCTCGTGATAGAGTACCTGTGGCTCGTGTTTTGTTAGAAATTGAAGCATCGTGCTCACAGGCATGTCTTTTTAATCCTTCCCTCCTTTCTCCCTGATGCTTCACTCTATCTTGGTGTGCTACAAGTGGAGACAGAATTGATTTTAAATGTGACCACTGTGTGTGAGCCGAGGTCCCTGGGCTGCGTCCAGCTAAGAGGAACTTGTTTGAAACACGATTTCCTCATCTATTCTATCTTAGTAGTCTTGAAAGAAGAGACTGGAGCGGTCTAAGGCAGAAAGACAAGCGCAAAAATTAATTGTATCAGCCCCAGCCAAAGCCACTCCTCGAGCGTTGCGTCCCTCGGCCTTACTCCCCCTTGCAGTAAGTGTGAAATACGACGGCGGATTTCACATTGCACGGGGAGATTCAGTAAATGGGGCCAGAGAGTTGCTTTGGGTGGTGTCGGAGGCGCGCGCAGCGTTTCTTTCCTTGCCCCTGCCTTACAGGTGCCTCTTTGGGCCGTTACACCGCCCCACCGATACCCGCAGCGTGCCCGCGGCCCTTCGCCCTGGAGCCGCCCTCGGCTTGTCCCCGTGTTCCTCCCTCAACAGCAGCCTCAGACTCGAGCTCGGGGGCATCAAGACTCCAAGTCAGGTCTTGGAGTCCATCCGTCACGCGTCGAACGTGGGGGAGAGGATTTGTGCTTCCTGTTGGGCTCGCCAACAGGGAACTGTTGTCTAACGGGAGGCCAGTGCACGGGGGCTGTTAGAGTCCGTTCCCCTGAGGGGTGCAAACCCATCCCCTGTAGTTGCGTTGGGCTGCTCTTCCCCTTGAGGCCACTCGTGCCTGGGCCCCCAGGCTACTGCAGATTGAGAGCTGGTTCAGGGTTGGTTTTCAGCTGGAGCTTTGCTTTGCTTCTCTCAACTTCCGTGATTCTATGGTGGGTCCATAAACCTCATTTTCTGCCCCCCCCCCCAAGTCTTTTCTCCTCTGTCACAACGCACTGTAATTCCGTAAACGTGTCTGCTTTAA
This sequence comes from Athene cunicularia, assembly GCF_003259725.1. Taxonomy (NCBI): domain Eukaryota; kingdom Metazoa; phylum Chordata; class Aves; order Strigiformes; family Strigidae; genus Athene; species Athene cunicularia. Next base: position 550,320 of record NW_020799133.1, on the reverse strand, counting down.
CACTCCTCAAAATACTTATATACTGCCAGTAACTGTTTACCAAAAAACTCCCTGAAATGTTAACACAGAGATGGGTCTAAAGAGTTATCACTCCACGCTGCATTTTTGTTTAATTTGGAGTTTGTAATTGATGCTGTTCCTGGAATTCACTTCCTTGTCTGGGTAAGCGGGAGTGGATGCGAACACAGACACCCCGAAGCGTTAACGCGTACGGTCTGGAGCTTTGGGCTGAGCCAGCAGATCCGGGTCAGCAGAGCGAGAGGAGCTTTGCAGACAAGGGCCGGATTAGACGCCCTTGGGTTGGGAATAGACACGCAAAGCCTGGGAGGCGGGAGACGCGGGCGGCCTCCCACCACGGCGTCGGCGTGTCCTGACGCGCCCCCGCCTCGCGTTACCCCGGGCCCTCGGGGACAAGCGATCCCTTCTGAGGGGAGCCTGGACCGAGAAGCTGGACTTCTAAAGGCAGCGCTCAGCGGGCTTAATGTAGCAACATCCCGGCAGGAAAAGCTTCAGTGACTTGAACTTCAAATAATTTATTTCTAAATTACTTCTACTGTAATTCTTATTAATTCAAATAGGCTTCTAAGCTGATGTAAAATTCAGTAAATGCAAGGAACAGTTTAATGAATTGAAAATAGGATTGAGTCTTTTAAAGTAAATGTAAAAAAATATGCTAGCAATAATTGCTTAGATGGAAATCGAATCTTAATAGCTTTGTTAATGATTTGTAGTGAATATTGCGTTTATGAGAACATATCAAGCTGATCCTTGTGCAAGAACCTTGTTTTGAATAGGTTGGATAAAATTATTCCCCAGGAGCAGTTAGTCGGGTTTAATATTTTCGCTTGCGCTGCTTTTGAGGTATTTGCTCGTGGTTTACGCTGGCGCCTGCCCGGGGCTGCGGAGGGCGAGCTCCTCGGCGAGAGCCCCAGGGTGTGCGCGGCCGGTCCCCGAGCGCAGGGGGGACACGGGGCAAGGCAGAGAGCGGGGTAGGACCAGGCAGACGTCCCTGCCGCGCTCGGCACCTCTCGCTGCGGGCCCGGGGACCCTCCTCTGGTTACGGGTGTTACTCTGTTCGATAACAACTTTTCACGTTGCCAAGTTCATCAATCTGGAGAAAGGGAATTTATACCGGGAGCGCAGAGGAACGTGCGCGGGCCTCAGCTCGGTGCCATCAGGCGTGGAAAGGTGTCTGACGGTTTATCAATCTCTTTCTTTCCAAACGATGCAAACTTTTTGTCAAACATTTATTTCCGAGGCCTGTCAAATAATAAATGCAAGTCAGGAAGAATGAGAGAAAAATGGAGAGAGTGCAGGACGAGGAAGACTCGAGCGTAAATAACATCCCCAGATGTACTGCTTGCAGACTTTATCCAGTCCTGGCGTTCCTGCGATTTCAGGGCTGACTCGGCGGCCGGGCTGTCCCCGCGCTCTCTGTGCGGAGAGGCCTTCACCTGGCCAGCGCCCGCGTTCCCTCGCTTCGCGTGGCCCTTTGGCCATCAACGTTCAACGTTCCTCCCACTTCGCTTTGCCTCCCGGTCCCCAAGGCCGGTGTGGTTTGGCAGCAGGCCCGAGTCGTTCCCAGAGGGACCCCGATGGGCGTTCCCCCAGCCGGCGTCCCCCGGGTGCCGTCCCCAGCGCTGCCGTGGCTCCGCGCTCCTCCCGCTCGCTTGACACTCCTGAGATTCCTGCTAGTTATGGAAAAATTGAAATGCAAAGGGTTTTTTTTCAAATTTCCATCCTCTGCGTTCTTCAACATGTGGAGCAAATTTCTCAGCGTGCATGTGATGTAACGATGCGATTCATTAGGAGGAGAGTTTGGGAGGTGATGACCTGTAAATGATTACAAGGCTCCCACGGCATAATTGCATCAAATTCTTTTTTTCCTGCCTCTGGACATTAATAGCGCCTACTGATTACACAGAGTGAGTAAAAACTGGTTCCCTAAAGTCTCTCTGCTCAAGTCAAAGGATAAATGCTTCTTACAGCGAATTGTTCTTTCGAGGTAATTTAACAAAATTCATCTGTTGAGAGAGGAAGCGAATTTCTGCTATTTCCGTGCATGTGGCGAGGAACTTGCTCCCCTGAGGCCGGTAACGCGCATTGAAGTGTGGAGGGGTGTGCGGCAGCCAGGGAGATCTTTCCCTCGTCCTCTGCCTTTGGTCAGGCTTTAAAATGCGGCCGAGGGTTGGTGCTGGGATAAAATGGCTTCTTTGCATTCAAAAGCGCGGTCCGTAATGAGGCCGTACAGCGGACATTTCGCAAACAGTTACCCATAGAGGAGTCCTTCTCCTCTGTTCCCTCCAGCTACTCCTCTTTAATTCAGTGGTGGCCAGTGCAGTTTGTGGGGGGGAGGATCCATAATTGTCTTCCCTGGCGTTGCTGGTTTGAGTGTTTGTCGCGCAGGTAATTGTGTCCGAGCGCTGAAATCCGTCCCAGCAACAATCAGGCTGCACAAGGCCCGATGGTGCAGTCACTGCGGGGGGGTAAAAGGGTCCCGGTTGTGCCTGGCTGGGGGCCCGGGGCGTTATTGCCCCCTTGCTGCCCCCGTTCCCCCGGCCCAAGGCGCCGGTTCTTGCTCAGGTGAAAACCCCCGGAGCGCTGGGCGGGCCGGGCTGTGCCGTTCCTGCAGAGCGCGGGGCGCACGCCGGCGCTGGAGCTTCTCCCTCCCAGGTGCCACTTGCTGACGTCGCTTCTGATTCCGCTGTTGGGTCTTTGCTCTCTCTTGAAGGTGACGGCCAGAACTTGGTTACTGAAGACGTGACGGTGGTGGAGGGGGACGTCGCCACCATCAGCTGCCGCGTCAAGAACAGCGACGACTCGGTGATTCAGCTCCTGAATCCCAACCGACAAACCATTTATTTCAGAGACTTCAGACGTAAGTTTTGTCTTTCTTCTTTGATAACAACTTTCCCTGCGCCTCGCTTGGTGCTCAGGAGAAAGCATTTGCAGAGATCTCTTCTTTTAATGTAATGCTAGATGCTGAAAGTTTAGTCAATTCTTTAGAGGGTAGATGAGACAGGCAATCATAATCTTTCTCCTTAATGGAAACCTTGATGGTCCCCTTTAAAAGTCAGACTGTCTTACTTTGCAATAGGAATTGATTGTAGTAATTCAGGGTGAATTACAATTGAGTGCCAAATATTTAGCTGACACAAACAAATTGAATAGGGCAATGCCGAGACAGTGCAGTGTTCTCAGAGGTAATCTGTGCGCTTCGAAGGCTGAAAATTTCAAGACAGTCTCAGCTTCTTTATAACCAAACCAAAATCTCCCGTCAGTGCTGCGGCCGGTGAATGAGTCTGGCTTTGTTTCCTGTTGTGACAGTGCCCGAGCACGGTGGCTGCAACCAAACGCTTCAGATCGTCTGTGTTCATGTCACTGCGGGGCCGGGACACGGCGCTTCTTGTGCCTGGCGCTGGGGAGACGCTCGGCAGGGGACGTGCTCTGCCCAGGGGTCGCAGGATCCGACAGTGCACACGAGCGGGGGCCGGAGCAGATTGACAAAGCTCCGTTTCCAAATTCGTGAAGGAATTTGGGCGGACGTTACTGGTCAGGAAACAATCTTAAACTCGGCTTGTCCCAGTTCTCTTGTCTTTCACGCTGCCCCCAGCCCGCTGGCAGCGTACAGTCAGAAACGGGTTCACACAGAAGTGTTTTCACAAGGAGCATTTTACTGACACGTCCAAACCCGTCTGATAATAAATCCGCGTCCAAAGATTCAGTGCTGTGCCCAGTGATTTGCTGAGGCCGATTCTTCGTGACGATCTCAGAACACAAACGTTCTCTGGGTGCGGACTGGACGGTAAGCAGCAGGGGGGTGGCTGCAGTCAGGAGCCGGGGGGCTCGTCGAGGCGCTGCTGCTGTGTCTGTGGACGTTGTTGTGTGGTGAGAGGGGCCGCTGCGCCTCTGCCGGCGGTCGCTGAGGCTGTGCTTGCTCCGCAGCGCTGAAGGACAGCAGGTTCCAGCTGGTGAACTTCTCCAACAGCGAGCTCCGAGTGTCCTTGACAAACGTCTCCATTTCGGATGAGGGAAGGTATTTCTGCCAGCTCTACACTGATCCCCCCCAGGAGATCTACACCACCATCACAGTGCTCGGTAAGGACCCGACGGGCGCTCGCGGGGGGGTTCAGGGTTGCTGGGGGCGCGGGGTCAGCGGGCCGGGCTCCGCACGGCGTTCAGGGAGCTGGGGGCACCCACGGGGGGAAGTGTGGAACGGGTCCAAACACCACGGGCTCACTCAGCGCAGCCGGGGCCTGAGCCCGCATACACGGGATTTTCAGGGGTGGCCGATGGGTTGTCCGGTGGCACGGCAGAGCCCACGCGTCCCCTCCTCCCTGCCAGGCGTCCCCAGTGGCACCCTGACCCTCTCTGTGCAGGTCACATCATATTTAGTGTCATTCTTGGGTCTCCCCCTTGCTCACCCACGATTTCTGGCTGCAGAGAACAGCAGAGGTGTAAGCGTGAGGGCTTCTCCGGTTCCCAGGCTCTCTCTTACCTGGGCAGGTCTCTGGGGAGGGTTTTCCTGCCCTTTACGGAGCGGGGTGTAATACCCGCCGTCGGTTGCAGACAGCCTGCCAGGGTTAGCCGTTAGTGCTGTCGCTGCTCTGCAAGAGGATCCGAGTCCATCCTTCGGCTTTTCGGGCGAGTGCAGACCCGCCGCGGCCCGGCAGGAGCGTGGGTCCGGCCCAGGGCTCGGTGGGATGGCGGCAGCCGCACCAGACTTGCCTCCCTCTGCCTTGACGGTGCTCCCGGGGGCGCAGAAGGCACGTTCCGGAGGGAGAAGGGAAGTTGCAGCAGTTGCGTCTCATTCAGTGAGTGAGGAAGAAGTCAGCCACACAGTAGAAGCTGTGGAAAATGTCTTCAATAATTATCTGACATGCAGAAGGAAAATAAATTAACATGAATGCTTTGCAGCACGGTAGAGCTGTTCAGTTTATGAATTCTGTGTGTTCAGTAATCAGACCACTCTGATCACACGCCGAATCTTTCCTTCCAAAACTGGGGGGTTTGAGAAATTGCATCTTAATGACCAATGACAGCATCTTTGCCCATCGATGATATTCCTTAAGGGCAGATATGACTCACAGCATCGCTGGCGGACCTCCTGCCGTGCTGGCGATGCGTAAGTTTGCGCGTGTTTGTCAGTCGACTCATCCAGTGGAACCCTGAGCTCATCTGACGGGCAGCGAGAGCTTCCTCTCAGTCGTAGCGCAGGTTTGTCTCACGTGGGCGCGAGCGCTCGCGCTCCTTTCAGGCGGTGCGTTTGCGCGCGGGCTGTTGTCAGAGCCACGTTCCTCGGCTACCCCAGGCCCGTGCGGCTCCGGCTACCGGGGCTGCCTGTGGGACTCTTCATGGGAGAACCCGAGTCACTGAGGGCGACTGCCTGTGAGCTCTCGCTCGCTGATCAGTCTGACCCTTCCTCCTTCTGGCTGATGAGATTTTCTTCTCAAGTTTGTGTACATGATTCTCGTAAGCAGCTCTACTCTAGCTGTTACAGTTATCCTCAAAGTTCCAGTGCATCTTCCAGGATCTATAGCTCCCCCCCAGCTCTTGTCTCCGACCACGCAGACACAGTTTGCTGGGTTCCATTTCTAACAACGCTGAGAAGGTGTTGGAAATAAGAGTCCTTCTTTGTTCGCCTGTAAACCAGCACTGCCTGTCTTTCGAGCAGGAGCAAAGACGCGGGTTTTTTGTTGGGGCTGCTGCGGTTTTTTAGAACATGAATTGTGCTTCAGAATTCAGAGGGAAGTCTGTTTTCTTGCCCCGCACTTGAGTGCTTTCGGAGAAGGCCTCTCCCTGACCTCCGTCCCCTTCACCTTGGGCCAAACCTCAGCTTGCAGAGCCGGCGAGGACAGCGGGTGTTTACTTGTCGCAGGCTGGGGAGGGGACTGCTCACCTTAGCTAGCACTTGGGCGGAGAGATCAGGTCCCATCGCGGCACGGAGCGCGTCATTCCTGTCGCCAGTATTATCGACTCCCTAACTAGGAGAAAGAATCAGCTGGGGCGGAGGAGTGGTTCTGCGTGTCGGGGTGCGGCCAGCCCTAGCGCTGCGCTCCCCACCAAAGGTCTCGTGGCCGCTGCTCAGGCGTTGATGTATTTTAGGGTCTCTCAAAGAGCCCTCCTGCCGATCTGCTCCCAGCGACACTCGCTCCAGGGAGCCGAGCAAAGCGGGGAGTGTCCTTTGCCGTCAGCGTTTGCAGAGCTTCACGTTTGCTTTAGCAGCCTCCCCCTCTCTCCCGTGTACTTTAATGTCTTCTGTAACACAATATGTAGATTTATTCATGCTTAATTGGAACATGTGAAAATCTCAAATATGTAGCCCATTCTGTTCTTTTTAGAGAAAAGCCACAAGTGACTAATTAGTCCATTTGATCATCTGGATGGTATTTATACATATTTGTTCTTCATTAGCTCAAAAACGTGTTAGTCACATTTGAACTATGCAGTTGCTTAATCATATTGATCAGAGCAAGGTTGAGTTTCCTTTGGAAGTTCTGGGTTTTTTCTGAAACTGCAGCTCAGTGTTGTACGAACTCTTGATGTTCTTTTTTTTTTTCTGTTTTTTGCCTCACTAGCTAAGGGTGCTTCCATGGGGAAGAGAATCCTTCTTTCTGTCAGATTTTTAAGCCCGTTTGTCACATCTCTGGGGCTGCTGTGGCCATGGTCCCCCTGAAGTTGTAGCCTGTTTCTGAGTAGCCCTGGGTTATTTTTCATTGGGTACAGCCTTCCAGCTCGGTGCTCTGGAAGGAGGTACCTGTCTGGGGAGAAGGGCAAGCTGCCGTGCTAAGGACCTGCCGTGGGGTGCAGGTGCCCATCGCGGGGTGCGGAGCGGGCGCTCAGCCCCCTCGGGGTGGCTCTGTGCCGGGCGTGTGGTGGTGCGACGGGGACGCGGTGCTGCTCTGAGGGTGGTGCCCTCCCACCCCGGCCTTGCGCTCGGCGGCTCCTTGAGCATCTTAAACGAGGTTGATGTTTGCTGGCCGGCTTCCACGCCTCGCGGCCGAGGCTGGAAGCTGAACAGCAGGAGAGAGGAGCTGCCTCGCGCGCGAGGTTCGAGGCACGGTAAGTAACGCGCTTCCAAATGTCAGCTTTTGTGTCTCCTCTCCTTGTCGGGAGTCAAGAAGCGCGCACCGAGCCGAGCTGTAGTTTTAAATAGCAACATACACATCTGAGTAGTGCGGAAGACTAGAGCTGCTCCTGGCGCGGCGCCTGCCTGGGAGGGAGAACAGAAAGTTACAAATTTGATAAGTAATAACTTGCGAAACTACAGTGATTGTGAGGTGGAGAGTGAAAGCGCTCGCTCTGATTACCGCGAGACCGCCTATCAAAGGATTGGATCGATCGAAAGATCAAATAAATGCTGGTGGCTAGTTCCCCTCTAGTAGATTTTATGGGTTTTTCTGAAGGTTTTGTCTGCTGTTAGTGATCAAAAAATGTTTTTTTCATCACGTATGTGTTGTGTTGGTTTTCTCATTGTAGTCCCGCCACGCAATTTGGTAATTGATATCCAGAAAGAAATCGCCGTGGAGGGAGAAGAGATTGAGCTGAACTGCACTGCCATGGCCAGCAGACCAGCCACCACCATCAGATGGTTCAAAGGAAACAAGGAGCTAACCGGTAGATGTATCCTCTCAGTCGCTTGCTTTTTTCAGATAGCTGAAATGATTTATGTAACCCTGGGTTTTTGTTCTCTGTTGCCAGTTTGAGGGGGAAAAAAAAAAAATAGAGCGAGCTGCTGTAAACGCCAGCTCAGGAACAAAGGAATATGTGGGCAGACAGATGATTCTCTAGCACAGAAGGGCTGAACTCCAGTTGGCCCTCTGCCTCCCTGCCAGGCTCGAGTACGGGCTTCTGGAGACTTTCTGTAGCTGCAGGTGCCCTTGAGGGGCCCCAGAGCTGCGCGTTGAGTTTATTCCCGCGGTGGTTTGTGCAGCTTCCTGCCCGGTCGGATCGTCGGCGCTTTGGGCTGTAAAGATTTTCCGTTCACCTTCACGTCTGGCTCTCTTGTTGGGAGAGCGTTTTCTCCGTGTTCGGTTGAATATTCATACGAGGTGGGTTTCTCCGACTCCCTGAAGTCTGGTTGCTCCCGGTATTTGCACATTCCAGTCAGCGGCTCTGATTGCCTGTGACGTGCTGTTGGTTTAAGTCTGCGTGGAGATGTGAGTTTGCTTGACACCACCTTTGTGCTTTACCCGCTCCGAGACGCCGAAGGACTCGCTGCAGAAGTCCGGGCTCAGCGCTCCAAATCCAGCCCCTTCCAGGGCGAGGTGGAATCCTCTCCTGAGGCCCCCAACGCCCACGAGCGCCCGGGGGGGCGGGGGGGACGCAGCCCTGCTGCCACGCCAGGCCCTGCCCCGCCGCTTCCCCGCACCGCTGTCACCATCGTGGGGGCAGATCTTCCCGGGACCCCTTTCTGGGGCTCCCCCCGTCCCAGCGCGCGGCACCGCAGCAGGATTTGGCCCTTCATGCTTGACCTCTCCATCTTGTGGATGGAGTCTTGTGTTGGCGGTGGAGCCCCAGCTCTCCCCCCTCTTTGACGACGGCTGAGCTGAGCGGCAGGTTCTTGCAGCACCAGCTCGCCCGCGGGGCCTCGGGATGTTTTCCTTGACTCGGAAGCAGGGAAAGGGAACTGCTGGGTTGTGGATGGCAGGAAGGGGTAGCGTGGCTGATCAGAAAGCCAATCCTCTCGACATCAAGGGCCGTCACTTTCTGCATCTGGCCTCTGTTTCGCTTTAATATATTACACAGAAATATTTTGTGTTTGCTACAAAAGTCACTCTGAACGTTTTGACTGAGTTCTTCAGTAAAAAGCCACAGATAAGAGTGTTTGAAGGCAACGTGGCGGTGCGCTGTCAGCCAGCGCTTGCTGAGTTCCTGGAAAAATCCTTTTTCTCCTGCCTTGTCTTGTCTTTCCTTCCTCCTTGTTCGTGCGGCGCGTTGTGGCGTCCTCCGGCAGCCGGCCCCGCACGTGCCTCCCCCCTCTCCGGGCAGAGCCCTGCTGCCGTGCTTCAGCCCATCGATGCTACTTTCAATTCCCTTCATCTGTTTAATCACTTTCCTAGCTATTTGTTGATTGAAGGGCGGGAGGGGATTTGTAGCTCATGGATGTCAGAGTTGGGGGTTTGGGGGCAGCGGCCGTTCAGGGGCAGCATCGTCCCGCGGAGCCGCATGCCCCCCGCCCTGCACCGCCCTCCCTCCGTGGTCACGCTCCGCGCGCTCTCTCCTCTCCCCGCAGGCAAGTCCGAGGTGGAGCAGTGGTCCGACATGTACACGGTGACCAGCCAGCTCTTGCTGAAGGTGGGACGGGAGGACGATGGCGTCCCCGTCATCTGCTTGGTGGATCACCCTGCTGTCAAAGACTTGCAGACGCAGCGTTACCTGGAAGTCATGTGTGAGTAGCAGAACTTCTCATTCGCTTAATGTCTGAAATTGCTCACCAAGGAGTTCAGGAACTATTTGCTACCTGATAAAACTGCAGCATAGATGGGGTTTATATCCCCTTGTATAAAAAGTGGAATCAAAATGTTGGGTGCCACTTCACGGGTCAAGGCGTGACGTTTCCTAGCCCTCTGCGGTACGATAAATACCTGCCTTCGTTCTCTTAAGAACCGACTTTCTGTACATAGAATTTGCATCATCAAAGGTTCCTGGCTGGGCTTTATAATAGTCAGAACAGATTAAATCTGAGTATTTTTCTTTTAGCAACCTACTTATCTCTTTGACAAGCGCTTCCCTACTACCACATCAAAGCGACCAGCCGCCATTGAGAGTTTACTGGCAAAAACTTGGTGCCGTCCAAAGGAATCTCAGTATTGTGCTTTGTGAAGGTGCAGCACCAGCTGGTTTTAAAAACCAGAGTCACAGGAATTATGTGGAGCCTGTAGCAACGCCACTGACTAAGGCCAAGCTGTTTCTGTAACGCTCCCAACGTGTTCAGTGCTAGTAACACATTTCACTTCATCCAGGACCCGCGCTGCTGCGTAGGGGGTTGCCGAGGTTTCGGAGCGGGTTCCTGGCAGGCTGGTGGTGCCACGCGCAGCCCTGCCCACCCTGCAGCCCGTGACGATGACGGAGCTGCTGCACACACACACACACACCCCCCCGCTCCCCAAAGGGCTCCCCAGAGCAGAGTCAGGGCGTCCTCGCTGCGGGGTGGGGGTGCCCTGGGAAACTGGGCTGCGAGGGTGCTTCAAAGGGGCTCTGTTTGTAGGTTCACTTCAACTCTAACGTTACATTAAAAGGGGAAGAGGAAGTTTTGTATTAATGTATTTCATCTGCTTCATTATGTAGTTTCATTATGAACATCTTGGTTACTATTCTCGTATCTCTGGAACTAGCGGGAAGCAACGTTCCTGTAATGAGGAAAACAGAAATGATCAGATACCTCTTAAATTGGCAGATACTAGATTTCTTGCTACTGTGCTAATGTGTAATTCATTTATGGAGACGTAATGTCCATTAACATTTCTGGTAGAGCTCCATTAGCTTTAATAATGCATCGGCACCTTTGTGAGGTTTGATCAAATACTTAATGGGGGGAGAAGAAAAATCCCATCTCCCCTGTTGTGGAGGTGTTGAAATCTTGCCGGGTTTCTTCCCCTTGGGTGACAGGGTTGACATTTCCTTTGGGCTTCCTTTCAGAAATTCCTCTGAAATCCTGATTGTTGGACGGGATAGGCCAGCGCCGCTGTTTCTGAAAAAAACCTTGTCGTTTTTTCCATTCTTCCTGCAGTCAGTCCCTTGTCATCCGCAGCCGTTCCAGGGCTGCCCGTGCCGTGGAGGCCGACCCCCCAGGTGCGGTTGTTGGGGTGCCCTGTGGGTACCCGTGGTGGTGCCGGGGAGGCTCCCGCTGCGCCTGCCGCGCGGGTCCCTGCCCTCAGCACCCCCTGGAGCAGTCAGGATCCTCTGCATTTCCTACCTGCTGCCGGGCCTGAGCTGAGCGGGGAGCGGCAGTGGCAGAGCAAACGCCTCCCCTGGGGCCGGACCCGCTTCACGCCGGTGACTTGTTGGCCGAGGGGAGAGTGTGAGGGGGAGGAAAATCCTCTTGTCTTCCCGGGTGGGCAACTCACCAACAGCTCCCGCGGACGCGGGCTTGGCCCCTGGGGGAACGCGGATCCCGCCGTGGGGCCGGGATGGCCACACGTCCCCCAGGAGGACAGGGTGGCACGACGGGCACCCACCACCCTGCCACCGCGGTGAAGGGCTCTGGGTTTGCGTCGCACTCGCTCTGCGTTGGCAGCCGGAGATGGGGAGGGCGGGAGGTGATAGAACAAATCGGGGGGCCTGAGGAGCAAATACAAACGTGGCGGTTCCCGCTGCCGCTCG
>NW_020799133.1:532660-538945 GCF_003259725.1 Athene cunicularia | reverse complement strand
GGAAAAAAAAAAAAAAAAAAAAGAAAAGAAGCCTGCATAGTTTGCAAAGTGGGGAAGGGAGGGCTGGGACGTTTGTCATCAGAGGACCCTCCTCCAAACACAACCTGCAGGAGGGCGCAGGCTGACCCGCGGGGGGGTTGTGCCCTTTGGAGGCAAGCGAGCCTGAAATGAAAACAGTTGTTTGAAAAACAATTCATTTAATTCATTTGAACGTTTTCTCGGTTGTTGTAGTTCAAAGAAAATTGCAGACTTGGGGGTTTGGGTTGTCAGAGTTTCTCAGTAACTTCTGGAAGGCGTTTCCAAGCGGCTGTTGGTGGTTCCCGGTTTCGGGAGGAAGGCGGCGGTGCTCGGGGCGGGGAGGGGCAGCGCGCCCTCAGTCTCCGCGGGGTGGGGGTGCTCGCGGGGGCTCCCCCTGCAGTGCCAGCGCGGCCCGTGCACGGGCAGCCCGAGGCGCAATAGGGCGACTGTTGGCTGCGCTGCACCCGGGTTGTCATGCTGCTGCCTTGGTCCCTCCCGGGGTGGTTCCAGGCATCTTCCCAGGTCCGACGGAGAGGGAGGACGGGTCTCTTGGTCCTCTTGTGCCTGGGGGGCTTCTGCTGCGGCACAGGAATACACACAGAGTTCCCAGAGGAGCTGCCCTAACACGTGCCGATCACTCGGTCCTGTGCCCTAAGCTGGGCTGTAAAAATAAACAGGGAGTTCACGGTGCGTGTACCGGGAGGGGAATGTTTGCTGTTGTTGGCCAACAGCGAGTCAAGATGGCTCGTGCTGAGTGTTCGCCCACCCGCGGAGGAAGCGACCGGTTGTGTCTGTGCTGTGGCAGGGCCTGGCCCCGGGTGCAGGTCGGAGAGAAGCGCTTCCCCTTGAGCGTAGGCTGCGTCCGTGCGACGAGCTCTCGGCAGCCCAGAGCCTCTGCGCTGCGGGTGGGACCCTCCCGGCAACGCTTGGAGGAATGGGGCCACGTCCTCTTGGTGCCGGTAACGGCTCCGTGCCCGAGGAACAGCCCCGCCGTGAGCCTGGCCCCGCGCCGTGCGCCACCGCGGCGTGGGTCTGCCTGGAGTCGCTGGCTTTGGGGGACTCAGCCCCGTCAGTGAGATATGGGACAGCACCGCATTGAGTGTAATTTTAGAAAGGAAATGAAGCAACAAAATGCATTAAAATATCATTAGGGAATTGAATGGAACCAGATACTCTGGGAGACATTTAAGTTCAGCCTTCGTGGTACTTTTCCTTATCTCATTACGTGATACTGGAAGTGAAAGTGTCAAAGTCTTGATTTGGCATTTTCTCCGGGTTGGGTTTTTTTTGGCTTTTCTGAACTTACAATTAATTGCACATTCATTTTTATGATACCTACACGTGTACTTTTAAAATCTGCACCGATGGAATCTGTTCCAGCCTCTGCTGTTACGATGGGAGAATTTTTTGCACCCAATTATGTTAAAAATCAGCCATATATATGTATGCTGTCGCATCTCCAGTAATCCTTACATTTCTATCGAGTGCGAGTATTAATTGCATAGTATGCAGTGAAGTGATTAACATCAATGTAATTTATCATCTGGAGATTTCTAAAAACGAATAAATGAGTTGTTTTGTTCAGTGAGGTGTTGACCCTTCAGAAACTTTGATTTAAAGCTTTTTTTTCTTTTCTTTTAGTTAATATGAAAAGCACCACAATCAGCCAAGTGTTCAGTTATTTGATTTTCTGGGGCATTAGCCACTCTTGTTTGTGACATTTCCCAGTTGGGTGCTCGTTTGCAAGCTCATTAATAAGGTTTTCTGGGAGGGTTGTTGGTGGGAGCGGGGAGCACACGCTACGGCCCAGACTCTGCCTTTCGCCAAGCACTCAGCAGCGGCGTGTGCTTAAATATTGGCAGGGGAAATGTTTGTGCCCTCTGTCCCCGTCCGGCTTGGGCTCTGGCTCCTCCTGCTCCAAGCTAAGACTTTACCTTCCTTTAGTCGAGGGTGAATTTTGCAAAGTCGCGCTGGGGGTCACAAGGCTCTTCCAGACAAGTTATGAACTGCCAGTCATGTGTTTATTTGTGATTTTAAACTCGGAATCTATTTATTTAATAGATTTCTGTATTTTGCCTGAAAATCGGCACTGCAGACTGTTGTCCTTGCCAGAGGTGAGGAGGAGATACCGGCCTGCCGGGTCTGGGCTGTCTCTGACGCAGACTTCATTTCCTGATAAGCAAACCCGCCTGATTTCGGGATAAAGGCGACAATTGTATTTACACCTGCGTATCAGGGTTAACTTCACTGGCTCCTTTAATATTGGTGAACATGCTCCCCCTGCTCTTCCCTTGGCGCGCCAGCCTGGTGAGATGCAGAAAGTGCCAGAAGTCGGGAGGTTTTGGTAGTTTGTTGGGGCCACAGGACAAAGCGGAGACGAGGAGCTGGATAGAACGGCGCCCGTCTGGAGACAGACGCGGGGAGTTCCCGGGGGGATTGTGCAGCTGGAGCTGAGCTGCCGAGGGGGGCCGCAGCGCGGTGGGACGGCGCAGCTCCGCGAGCCCCAGCCCGCTCTCGGGAGCTTGTCCTCCTCGTTCCTATTTCCGTAGGGTTTCCCCCCAAAGCACTGTGCATGGGCGGAAGGCTTCTGGCTGTCTCCCGAGCCCAGCTGGGAGCACGCCGGCCGGGAGGGGCTGGCTGGCTTGTTGCTGGTGGTGGTTGGCGCGGGCGAGGAGGCACCTGGCCTTCGGAAGAGAAGCAGCGTTTCCCAGAATGTTTTTACGGCGTTATTAATGAGTGCTGGGGCGCAGGCTCCGTGCTCGGAGCGGACAGATTGCTGCATCGTAGGAGCCCTGTCGCTTGCGCAGAGATTGCCGGAGGAGCAGGAGCTGCGGCGCTGTGATGACTCAACTCTGGCACGACTGGCGCGGCCCCAAAGATCGCGTACGTCCAGCGCGGCGCGGGGCTCCGCACCAGCCTCTTGCCGCTCTTGTGCACAACGAAATCGCTGGACGGGAGCAGTGAAACCGCTGGATCCGAGGCCGACCCGGCCGCAGCATCGCGGGCCCCTGGGCACACGAGGAGGTCGGGCCTGCGGATCCCGCTGGTGAGGGGCTTTGGGGCGGCGGGCTCGTCTGCCTCGGAGATCAGAGCTTGGCCTGATGAAAGGAAATAGGTAGAAGTAATAGGCTTAGGCTTTTGTAAGGCACTGAACTGGGTATAACGTTTTATCTTGGCTGATTAATGAGATCTAAGCATTATCGATGGAGCGCACATTTAAATGGATTAAGAAATCACTAACTGGCAGATCTCAAAGGACAGTCATTAGGAAGTAATCAGCAAACGATGGTATTTTTAGAGCGAATGCACTGGCCTGGGTGCTTGGCCTGATGCTGTTCAATGCTCCCACAAAGCATTTGAAGTTCTTAAAAAGTCACTGTTAATAATCTTTGCTGATGGCGCAGAAGCTGGGCGAGCAGCTCAGAGGAGGAAGAACTGGGACAAGCGCAGAAGCGCTCGAGCGTTTTGTCACTTCAGAGCCGCGGGCGGGTGCAGCCTGGGCTGGGGCCGCAGCGCCGAGGGGGGACGTGTCAGCTGGAGGCTGGCGAAGGGAAAACGCCGTCGCTTCGGGGGCGGGGGCAGGAGCATTAGCCTGCACACCGTGCGCCTGTTGTAAAAGAAATCTCATCAAATGCGGAATGGGTTTGTAATAAGTTTTTCAAATTGGTTGCTGCTACAGCGTAACCTTTAGACTACTGGTATTTAACCTTGTATATCACTCTTAGCTTTTGAATGAATTTAGCTTAATAAAGGTGCCTTATTAAATTACTAGGCTGTTTTTTTAAGCTGCTAGAAATGAGTGTACTAGGAAATAGCTTTGGGTTGTTAGATCTAATTGGCTGCCAGTGGAGTATGTAGCGCCTCAGATGCACAGACGCAAGCGTTTCTGTAGTAACCCTGCGCTAGGATATTTCGGTTCCAAGTCGAGGATTTCGGGCTGCTGGGACGCACTTGGGAAAAACTCCGCTGCTTCTCACCTGACGTCCCAGGTCACCCTCCGAGATAGTCACGGCCGCAGACGCCAGCACTAGAACGTGGCCTTTTGATCAAGGGGCTGGTAGGTGACAAGCTGCTGGTTGAGAAAACCGTCACGACTTGAGCAGCGTAGGCTACTAACGTCACCGTCCCGTGCAGGGGCTGAGCTCGGGATCCCGTGGAGCTCGGCACTTCCCAAAGCTTTGCTGCCAGAGTCCTTAATCGGAAGAAAATAAACTGACTTGGGCAGAGGAGCAATAGGAGCAGAACTGACACTTACCTAAAGGCACGTGCTTAGAAACAGGAAGAAAAGACCCCACCTCGAGATTTTTGGTTAAAGCGGGTGAAATGCTTTTTGTGTGCCATGAGCCTGGTGAAATTTCTAATGAAAACGGGACGGGCGCAATAGGCCGCGGAAGATGTTGCGCAGAGCTTGCGCAGCGCAGGGAGCTGCTGTCCTTGTGCTGCCCTGAGCGGGGCTGAGGAGGGTTTTCTGCTCGTTCCACGGCGCGGCGGGCGGCAGCAGCCGCCTTTCTGGCGTGGGCTCCTGGGTACTGCCGCAAAGCAAATAATAAATAGTGAGCAGATGGCCGGGGGGGTGGGAGTTATGAATGAGAGCGCCGAGCATCGTGAGCACAACGTTTCAGCTGCTGCGTGTGAGTTACTTGCTGCCTAACACTCGGTGTAACTCGTCCTCCTGCGGCCCCGCGCTGCGCAGGCGCTGGCGGAGCAGACCCGGCTCCTGCACCTCCGAGAGGGACCTTCGTGCCCTCCGCCCGCACCCGGAACGTGCCGCTGTCCCCCACGTCCGTCTGTCGCAGGGGCGAAGCGTTACGTGTGTCCGGCCTGGCGAAGTCGCCCGCGTTTCCCGTGGGATTGGGGCTCGGCCCCTCGGACGCCCCGAAGCCTCCGTCAGCCTGCGGAGACGCCCGAGTCTCGTGGCTGCGAGGAGCATCTGGAAGGGGGATTAGGTTATAAAATGTTTGTGGTACAGTCATCTCAGGAGAGGATTTACTCGTGTAGCTTATTCCATTACTGAAAATTATGAGAGTTTAAATTGGTTAAATCCTGACACAGATTTTTTTTATTTCTAATCTCTATTATTCCATAGGAGGCATGTTAATGAGTTAAACACAGTTAATAAAATGCAGCAAGCCAATATTTTTGGTAGCAGTTACTCTCCAAGGAAATAGAAACATTTAAATGGTTTCAACCTTTATGCATACTGATTTTTTGCCTTCCTTTGTTCCTTACAGTTGAGTAAATTCCTGAAAAATATATATGGCTTAATGGCATTTGTAGCACTGAATTGATTTCTTGCACTGATAACATTTTAGCCACAGCTTAGTCTGCATTTTTAATCTGTGGTTCGGTTGTAGGAGGTAATGAATTTTTTAATTGTGGACTCTAGGTTTGCAGTGTGGCTTTTTTTTTTTTCCTGCAGGGTCTTACTAAAGTGTTTCTGAGTTGGCTCCCTAACTATAAATGCTTTAATTCTCTGTGTTTATTTTAGGATTTAGATGAGCTTCGTTTGGACGAAATAAAACCTTCTGTTGTTTAAACAATAACAGCAGTGGCTGTGACTTCTTTTGTGTCTCTAACAAGCATCTCTTGTAAAGCCCGGCGTATTAATATGCGTGGACGCCAAGTGTTGTCATACAGTAATATATGACACACGATAAAACCTATCAATTCCCAGCGCCGCAGATATCTCTGGTTTCACCTCAGCGCGAAGGCAAATGAGTTCCTCTTAGCTTGAGCGAGTTCAGAGATAAACTCCAGTGCAGCAAAACGTGTTTCCCGGAGACGGGTGGTGCTCCGGTCGGAGGCCGAGGTGCCGGTGGCTCCCCCTTTTCCTGCTGCTCCCCCTTTTCTTGTCCCCGCCAGTGAGGCTGATGGCACGGGCCGAGGACGGGCCGTGGCCGTCGTCGCTTCTCACGTCAGACGCGCGCAAATCCCGTCGGGCCTGACCCCACGATTTACCAGGTGTGTTTTTGCCCCGCAGATAAGCCTCAGGTGCGGGTGTCTCAGAACTACCCGGTGCAAGGCCTGACGAGAGAAGGGGAGCCGCTGGAGCTGACGTGCGCAGCGTTTGGAAAGCCACAGTAAGTTGGAGCCTTCCCCGGGCCGGAGCGGGGCGCCCGGCGGCGGCGGGGTCGCGCGGCAGAAGCCCGCGGGCGTTGTTCGGCCTCTGCTGCCGTTGCAGACGCTCAAAGGGCCACTCTCCGCTGCGGGGACGGCGCAGCAGCGCGAGGGAGAGACGCTTTCTGCACCCGAGCTTCTGCCGCACCG
>NW_020799133.1:528246-532610 GCF_003259725.1 Athene cunicularia | reverse complement strand
CGGGCGGGCGTGCGGCTGCACCAGGGCGCTGGGCACTGGTGGAACTGGAGCGGCCCCCCGAGGTAAGGCAGTCTGTCTTTCTGCTTGGATTGACTCTCTGATGATTTTCCTCCCTTTTGGTGCCCTGTGTGGTTTTCATGAAGGACGAGTTTTATTCTTTCTCCTCTTCTTGCCATGCCCTTGAGGCTTTCTGACGTAGTGAAGACATTTATGCATCAGGAAAATCCTGGCAAGGGAGGATAGATTTTCTTCCACACTTTTGTTGTTCTAATTTGAGTTTTGTCAATTTTTTTTTTTTTAAAACTTCCTCTTCCACTTGGATTTATGGCTGTCAAGTATTTACTATCCTTTTTTATTTTCGTCATGTCCATAAGACTGCTGCAAACACCCCTGAGACGTGTCAGCACCTCCTGGTAGCACACCCAGAGCCGAGGAGTTACCGCAGCTGTAGCGGAGCTGGAGCCCTCGTGCGAGTGCTCTGCTGTGGGCAGTGCCAGGCTTTGGGGCGCTGCCGTGCTCCGCGGCCGCCCACCGCCTTGCCCGGGTTATTTGGTCCCTTCCCCGTACAGTAGAGACTGGCACGTCCCTGCCGAATCCCATTTTAATATCTGCTCCCTGCTCAGGGTCTGCCAAAGCCCCTTTGCATTCCTCCTCTCACGGGTAACTGCAGTTCCCCCTCCCGTGTGCAATCATCTGGGAATTTAATGAATAGGCTCCTGTACTTTTTTTCTTCCAGGCTCTGACTAAGACCTAGACATGTTAAATAAGACAGACCCGTCTCCCCAGCAGCGTGCCACTTAACGTTACAGGGATGTTAGCGCTGTGCTAGGAAGTCGCTTATGTAGGTCACTTTACCTGGTCTCAGAGCGTAAGAAAACACCCAAGTAATGGGCTGTGTTCAGTCCTACGCTTTTAAGGCAGAGAGATCTCATAAAATCCTTTGCAGAGGTCTAAGACGGGCAGGGATGTTTTTCCAGTTAAACAAAATCATTCCTCTGCAAAACTGGGCAACACAGACACTGGGGGACGGAAGCTCAGAGGAAAACAGCCCAGAGAGTACAAACTCCTGTTTGGGCATTAATACAGCTCTTGTGTTAGGTTAGACCCAACCCCCCCAGAGACTGTGCCCAAAGCGGGTGGGCACTGGAACGGTCCCTCATCGGGCACCCAGGGCCAGGCCCGTCCCTGAGGAGCCGGCCGCTGTGTAGCGCAGGCGGCAGGGGAAGCCGAGGGACCCCCACGTCACAAAGAGCCTTTGAGAACCGCAGCCTGGAGCGTCACCGGCCCTTCCACCCTCGCTGGGGGGACACTGCCCGCCTGCTCCCCGCCCAGCTGCCGGTGCCCCGGCCGTGGCTTGCGTGCCGAGGGCGCGGACGTGGGGGGGAGCGTGCCAAGCCTGTGCCCGGAACCAGCCCTCAGCTCCAGCCGGTTTTGCTCAGGGTTGGGTCCGTCCTGGGAGCGTGTCCGGGAGCCTGGAGCCTCAGGCGCTGCGGCACCGTGGCAGCGCTTGGCCGTTGGGCGCCAGGAAAGGCCCAAGCTCCCGGCAGAGCCCGACCTCCACTCTGGGCCGAGGCGGGCTGGAAGCGGTCGTGCAGCGTAAAGCACAAGGGGCTCACTGCCAGGTCGCCCGGAAAATGCTGGGCTTTTCTGGCTGGGGAAGGCTGTCTCGGGAGCAGCTGATCCGTCCCCTTACTGCTGCTTAAAGACTGTAATAATAAATTTTTTAAAAAATTCCCCTTCTCCAAGGCCCACAGCACTCGCTTTCTTTACTAGCCCTAACAAAGCAGGCTGATGTCAGTCCCCGAACGATGCCGAGGTGACACTCGTTTTGGCTCCGGAGGCCGAGGGTGCCCCTGGCCAGGTGGGACGGGGGAGAGGAGAGGAGAGGGACGTTCCTGTCTCCTGGCAGCTGAGACGCTCCCAGCGAGCGGCACGGCCCCCGCTGAGGTGCAGAGCCCTGTCGTATTGCTCTGGGGAGGGGCTCAGCCTTGAGCCGGGGGACCTGCTCTGCCACCCGCTGTCCAGCTCGACACCCAGAGCACCCTGTGGATGCACATTTAGTCTGCAGCCTCAAAGATTTCAGGTTTACTGAATAAGTGAATGATTAACCACTAATGAACTTTCTTCCTGCTTGCATTAGTGTTTTCAGAAAATTTAAGGTCTGGATACAGTTTCCTGTTGGGTTAAAATAAATATAAAATGAGGAAGCCCGACAGCATCTGGGCTTGAGTAGTGCAAAAAAAGTATGTGTTATTTCTTTACAGTTTTTCTTGGTTTGGGCTTTCTGTCTGTGGATGAACTATTGAAGATGCCATCTTTACCATAGGAAAATAGTAATGTGCTTGTTTCTTTTTCTCCCTCCTCTGTAGGCCTACGGACATGAGGTGGTTAAGAGTAGATGATGAGATGCCTCAACACGTTGTAGTGTCTGGTTCAAACCTTCTCATTAGTAACCTAAACAAAACAGATAATGGTACATACCGCTGTGAGGCTTCAAACGCGGTGGGGAAATCACATGCGGATTACATGCTGTTTGTATACGGTACGTGAGAAAAACCACCGTTCTTCTAGACTCATTTACACATATTTGCAACATACCGCGCTCTGAAAGCTTTGACAGAAGTTAACGTTTTGCTTAATGCAAGATTTACAGATAGCTCCCGGCACGTCGGCGGCGTGCGGGCTGGGGCAGGGGCTGGAAACCCTTTTCTTTTGCTTCTGCAAGTCTCGGTGTCGGGCAGCGGGGGCAGAGCCCGGGCGGTGCCCGGGGAGCCCCTTCCCCCGGGGCTGCGCGCGTGGGCTGGCCGCGGCACGCCCGGGCTCTCGGGCGAAGCCAGAGCAGGGGCACGGGGAGAGCTGTGGAGTCCTCGGGCCTGACGGTTCTCCTCGGCCTTCTCCGATAATTCCTTTGCCTTTTTGTAATACTTCTGTAGTGTCTTCGGCAGTGGGGCCGGGGGGGGTGGTTCCAAGTCTTTCATTAGCAAGTTAAATTACTGAAGAGTCAGCCAGCACCCCCAGATAATTACAAACCAGTAAATAAACTGGAGGAATGAGATGCCCTAAGCCTCTCTGTGGCGGCTGAGCAGACGTTAAACCATGCCTCAGCATCTTTTTAAGGAGCCATTAAGTACCGACTTTAATTCCTCAGTTCCTCTGCATTGTTTTGCCATGGCTTTAGACCTTGTGCTCCTGTCACGAGGCGTTGCATGTGGTGAAGGTTCCGCAGGCACGTGAAGAGGGAACCCCCAGTTTAATTACGGGCACTTCCCTTGGGCTGCATATTGAAACTTTACCTGCTACAAGTGGTTATCGCGGGGCTGGGCAAAGCTCGTGGTGGGTGTTGCCTCTTGCTCGGACGGGACAGTAACTCGCTTGGGGTTGAAGTTCGTTCCATGCAACAGCCGCTTGAAGCTCTGCAGTCCAAGTCTTCCTGTACTTGCTCAGATGCAGATAAACAGTCAAGAGCCTCCCATCACTTGTCCAAACGCCCCTTGCACGCGAGCCAGTTTAAGCCCAGCCTTAGAAACTTGCCCAAAGACCGAAGAAAATGCCAAAGCTGCAGCTTTGAGCTGAAACCGAAGCGAACTACCACGTCAGACGGGTAGTTTTCTAGTGCCTGTAGCTCCAAAAGAGCCCAGTTTCCAAAATGAAGTCACGTCTGCATTTCTGATGGGATAATTGGTATATTCGTGCCATAAAAAAAAAAATCTCATTTACATCGGTGTTTAGAGAAACAACTACTGTTGTGGAAGATGAAGAAGTTGCAGCAGGACGCAGGCAGGTCCCCGTGAGATTGCAGCCACGGAGCGGTCCTGCCGTAAAGCAGGGGTAGACTAGGCGGCTTCACTCCTCGTGTGCTTTTCCGTAGCTCTCTTGGCCCAGTCAGGGCTCGATGCACCACCTCAGCCACCGGGGACGTAGGGCTCGCAGGAACTTCTGCGCTTGTTGAATTATTCTGCCTTTTGGATGTGGGTGAGGACTCACATGGGGCCTCCTCGGGGCTGCTCCCCTCAGGGTTAAGCCCCCGGGAGGAGGCTCGAGGCAGTGTTAGTCAGAAGGAGGTGCAGGGTGCCGGGGGCTCAGGCGTCCGGCAGAGGCTTTGGCCATGCAGGGGAGGCCTTGGCCTGGCCTGGCCGGGGCCCGCGGGTGGATAATGGTTTTATAGCCTGTCACGTCCAGTTTCTGCCCGTTTGGGAGCGTCCTGCCAGGATCCAGCAATCCTTTTAGCCCCGAATTTCAACAGGGCAGGAACCCCGAGGTGCCGGTGCGGAGGAAGCGTTGGGCCGTGGCCGCCTCCTGCCGCAGCCCTGGTGGGGCGGCCCCCGGAGGGCAGGCGTGCGGCGGGCACGGAGCGCGCTGCTCCC